>NC_138869.1:54868337-55326040 GCF_965194805.1 Balaenoptera borealis | reverse complement strand
TTTTCTGTTCTTCACATTACTTCCTTTTTATTGAGTGTGTGTGTGCTGGTAGGCATTATCAGTGGAGAGGTGGAGGTTTGAATTTGGGGGAGTAGCTGTTTACGTATTCTACACCTGGACAGCCTTTGTCACTAAATACCTATGTGACCCCTGGCAAGTCACCCAGTCTTTCTTCCTCTGCCTAGCTTTGACCTTCTACAATCCACTGTTTACTTTTCATTAGATTACCCTGTTTAGTTGCCTCTATTGACAAAATGCTCAGGCTAACTGGTCATTTCATCTGCCAAGACAAAAAGAAAAAAGTATCAAATGTTCAATAGCCAAGATATGCAAACAACTTAAGCACCCATCAATGAATGAATGAATAAGGATGATGTGGTATACATATATAATGGAATACTACTCAGCCATAAAAAGATAAAATCTTGTCATTTGAGACAACATGGATGGACCTTGAGAGTATTAGGCTAAGTGAACTGAGTCAGATGGAAAAGGACAAATACTACATGATTTCACTTATATGTGGAATATAAAAAACAAACAAAGTAAATGAACAAACAAGAACACACACGTAGATAGAAAGAACAGAGTAGTGGTTACCAGAGGGGAGGGGGGGCAGGGTGGAGGGTGAAATGGATAAAGAGGATCAACTGTATGGTGATGAATAGAAACTAAATTTTTGGTGGTGAGCATACTGTGGTGTATACAGAAGTAGAAATATAAGGTTGTACACATGAAACACATAATATTGTCAATCAATGCTACCTCAATTAAAAAAAAAGTTAAGTGTTGTCTTTTACAAATACTGATACAAGATACTACATTATTGTTAACTTTAATCACTCTGGGGATGAGAATGCCTTCCCTGCTTGGCCTCTGGTACTCACCTGTGAAGTGGCTTGAGTATTGGAGTCACCTGTCTTGTGAGAGAGAAATTTCTTTCCCTGTGGAAGTTACCACACCCACCGAAGCATGCAAATCATGTCAAGGATCCTGGGCAGAATCCCATTATGACTCTAAGATACATTTCATTCCTTGTGTTTCTTTCTGTTGCCATTCTAGGATGCAAAGGGGTTGAAGCCAGGAGCTGTCTTTAATGGAAACTGAACAGTGCCTAACTCCTGTGGATATCTGTTAAATGTTGAATAACAACAGTGATCATGTAATAAGGATGCCCAGCTCACTCGGGAGAGAATACCAAACAGCCTGGAATTTTCCTGTTGCTGACAGCATGGCCCAGGAGCATCTTGAGGTGAATTTAAAAACCTCAGCGATTCAAATCACATTTCCCGTAAGAAATCCATCTTCTAGCTTGGAGTAATTGTTCAGGTTATTGCTGGTTTACTGCGTGATTTGTTAGTCCTCATTTGAATCTTCCAGGTCTGGAAGAAAGATATTGTGCTTTAATGATAAATAAGCTCAAAAAGAGGGGAAAACATCCAAGCAGCTCCCTGGCCAGTACCTTTCTCTTTTTCCTCATCCAGTATTTTTTCCAACTGTTTCAATTGTTCTGAAGTAAATTATTACTGTATGAGCTCATTTAAAGAGCTGCTATAGAAAACAAGCTGCCACAAGCTATTAAGAAAATAACCCTATTTCAGTTTTGAGTGAAAAGGAAAAGAAATTAGCTCCATTCAAGATACATATATATTTTTTCACAGAACCAGAGTCTTTCTCTATAGTGTCAAAAATAAAGGAACTGCGTCCTTTTTATCCTCCCTGCTTTCCTCAATTCAGCCCCAGTCTTACTCCATAGGATCCTGGAGGAAAGCTGTCAGAAGTGTTGGTTAAAAGCTTTCTGATGGGGACATTAATGATTGGTTTGGAAAGAGCCAGGGTGAGTGGGCATGAACCCGGCTCCCCACTGGATGTGCAGCGCTCTGCCTAGCACAGACATCTTCCCCTGGACAAGGGCCTCAGCATCACTGGGGCACTGCTGGGCTTGAGATTTACGCACTTGCTCATTTTTGGCCTACTAAGTGCCACGTGTTTTGCTGGGTGACCAGGATATAATAAATAAGACAAAATCCTGACCTAAAATGACCTCACCGCAGATTAAATAATTATGGGCTCCCCCTGGATGAGTATAATGACAGCAACAGACATGGCTTGGAGGTGGGTTGTGGGACCATGGCTCAGATCACCCGCTCGGTCTTAATGGGGTCATCAGAAGCTTTCTGGAGGAGGTGACACATGAGTTGCTTTCGAAGACAAATAGAAATTTTCCAGTTGTAGGAACAGCCGGGAAAGAGCCTTTCATTGCCACACCTTATTTGCTCTCTGCTCCTTGAACTTTAGGTAGAATTATTTTACCCCACACTTCCAAACCTTGTCAAAGTCCAAAGAGGGGCTCTTTTCATGGCCATTTCTGCTTCCCTGTGTCCACCACTAATTCTATCAGCTATCAGGCACCTACAATGGAGCTGATGCTGGGTGCTTTGTAACATGTTGTTTGTCTTAACTTTACTCCTATATTTACAGCTGAGGTGGCTGAAGTCACACAGCCAATAATTCAGGTAGCCTAGTCTGTTTAGTAAAATCTAAGCCCTTCCCACTCGAGTGTGTTGCAAATTAAAAAGAAGAAAAATTCTACATGGAAAGAATATTTCAGCCTGACGTCTCCACTTTCTAGCATGAAAAACCTACAGCACATTTATGGTATTTACCTGAATAGATAAGTATCATTATTATTATTATTATTATTATTATATATGAACAGTGCTATTTGTTGTGCTTGGTTTTTGTTTTTCAGTATTGTCAGGCTTTGGAATGTACATTTTTATAGCACATTTACATTTCTTATGAGCAGATATTTCAGTGTTTCTGTGTGATTTGTCTGTGGGCACCAAAAAACTTGAACTCCTGAGCCAGTTGCTAGTAAACTTTAAGAAACACTGAGCTGGGCTCAGTATCAAGGCAGAAAGCTTGGAGTATTCATAGTCTCCTCCCCCTAGGTAGACATAATGATACACGAAACTGGATTCTGAAGTGTCTGTTTAGGACTTTCTTTCCTCTTATGGGTGCACCAAAATTCAGAGGAGAATGTTAGGAAATTCTGAGCTGGTCATTGTCCCTGGGGGCAAAGACCACTGACTATATGAAAATCCTAGGGCTGGACTACATTTCCCAGCCTCCCCTGCAGTTCAGTGTGGTCATGTGACTGGATTCTGGCCAATGGGCTGTGGGAGTCAGTGATGTGCACCCCTGCCAGGTTTGGCACAAAAACCTCCTGTGCAAGTTCCTCCATGCTCTGCACCCTTTCCAACTGGAATAGAGGTGACTTGCAGGGTGACCTTGGAAGCCATGTGTTGAAGATACATGATCAACTGTCTCCCTGAATGGCCATGTGGAATAATCCATTCTCTGCCAAGAACTGTTACGTGAACATGGAGTAAACTTCTATTGTGCTTCTATATTTTATTTTTAGACTTACTTGTTATAGTAGTTGGTGTTACTCTAAATGATATAGGCCATCATCCCTGGAGTCTTTATTGTCATAAACTTAATACCTGTGTCTTGAATCTTGCGGTTTCCACTGTAGAGAACTCAGTAGGGAGAGTTGGAGGACTTTGTGAGGCTTTAAATGGAAGGAAGGCACACAGGTTACATTTATCAGGTCTGATCCCTGCATGTGTCTGCTTTGTGTGACTTGTCCCCTGAGGGCTCTACAGGCATGGGGAAGAATGTTCTGATTGTGATCTTTTCCCTTGGTTGCTTTATCAACATAGTTTTTTCTACTGCAAGGTTTCTGACCACCAGGGCCTGCCATCTCTCTGTCTTTATGTCACCCTTCTTCTCTTGAAGAGTTGTCCATTGTAGTGCCTTCATTAGCTCTAACAGTTTTCAGAATTTTACTCAAGCAGGGTGAGGAGCTTTTAACTCTCAGAGCTGCTGAGTGAGAGCTCTGTCTGGGGCATAAGCAAAACCATTTCTTCCCTCACTCACATGTATCAGTGGAAGCTGCTGGCAGGAACCTGGTGTCAGTGAAAAGCTTTTTTAAAAATACCAATTTAGTGTTGAAAAATATTCATATATCCTGTCAGTGTTTCTAGAGATCTTCCTGAATTTGAGGTTTGGAGACAATGTGTCTGGATAGATTTGGGGAACTGGGCTTTGTCTACCACTGCTGCTGTATCTGGAACCATATACAGATGATAAGCTGGGAACACCTCTTGCTGGGTAAATCCAATTCTCACTTTATTGAAATGATACAGGGCATGACCCACAGGGTGTGTGCAGAGTGGTCCATGACCCTGTTACCACAGACTTCAGGGTCTGAGAACTAGGTTAAGTGCTTGCCTTCTCTGTGATCCTACATTGTTATTTCCGTCTTATTCTTTCAGACGCGAGAGGGCTGAAGCAGGAAGGATGCCTGTGTATTACAGTAGCCCACAAATGGTACCTTCGAGATGTGCCCCTCTTCATATTTCTGGTGAAATGGATAGGGATAAGATGACTCAGCAGTTGGGGATTTTGAAGGTGAGTGTGTTTGATATTATGTATTTAGCTTTTATAACCATATTTCTAACTTAACCCAGGCTGAATTGGATAGAATTTTATATATTTCTGTAGGCAGAGGCACCTTCTTTTACTCTGGTGGACTTCCTATTGTGGACATATGTTACAGAACATCCCATGATTTCTCAAATATTTACCATTAACCTATTGTTTATTATTATTTGGAAAGCCATCTGAGCATCTTGTCTCCACTCAACTAGAATGCTTCTGCCACCATCTCAGAAGCACCAGTAATTGCCATGACACTTAGATGAGATCATAGCTCTGTTGCCGTCTTTAAAAATATTATGTCTAAATAATTCCAACTTTCTAACCCCCACTGAAGTTCTCAATTTGATTATCCCCATTCACAAACTCTCCCAGGGGAAATTGGGGTAGTTATCTTAATAAATTAGATCATCTTGCATTGTCTCAACTTCAAGTTGTATCAGTAAAAACAAACCCCAGTTAAAATTCAGACTGTACTTTTAACCTGACCGGGGATGAAAATATCTGTTGTATTTGCCATTTAAAGGTTCCACTTGCCCCCTGAACACCTGGTGTTTAGCATTTGTTCTTTCTAAGTCTCTGGAGAAATGGAGAGAGTGAAGATCTCTTACTTGAATGAGTAACTCAGGGGAAACCTTATGCCAGATAGAACTGGATAACAGACAATATTAAATGTCTTTAATTCTGTCTTGATAATTTCTAATTGAAAAATTGTGTTGGTTTTCTTCTTGAGATCAGGTTGGCTTCATCATATGTGTAAGAAATCACCATCAGGAGGTAGATCTTCTTTCATTTTTTAAGGTGGCTAGATGGTGTCCCCCCACTGCTTGCCTGCCCTGTCCCAGGGCTAAAGGACCTATAAGAGAGATTTTTACAAGGTCACTCAGGCCTGAGAAGCAGATGTTATTTTTAGCATAATCAAATAGAGGAGGGGTGCTAGCAGGGTGCTAATCCGCCCCCCGCAGCATGAGCTTCTCTGGTTGGGCTCAGGTCTCATTCCCAAATAGTGGCCCCTTCCCTCTTCCTTCAGGGCACAAGGTGGAGCTTCTCCCGCTTTTAAGGCAGCAACATCAATGGGGACAGGTAGGGACTGTCCATCCATGTTGGAGACCAAAACCAAGAGAAGTGGGAAGAGAAAGGAACATATAGTGCATAGAGAAAGGGTGGGTCTATGAATGAGATCCTGCATCTGGTAAAATGCTTGTGGCACCAAGGAGTAGGAACTCCCAAATGATCAAGGAAGAAGGAAGCTTATTTCATGGGGATGTGTTTGTTTGTGACGCGTTCGTGATGGCGCCCGCTTCCTCAGTGTTTCTCGTGCCTTTCCCAATGCGCTGGCTTTGTCCTTAGACTGGTGGCCTGGTGGCTTCAGCAGCCCCAAGTCATCTAGACACCACAGCACTAGAGAAGGAGGACAGCCTTTTCTGTGGCTTTCTCTTTACACTGAGAAGATGTGTCTCTGAATCCCCAGGAGACTTACCTTATTCCTCTTTGGCTAGAGTTGGGTTAAATGCCGATTTCTTAGCTACTAGCTGATAAGGGGATGGAATTACCATGATCGGTTTAGACTAATTATTTGGAGTGAAGTGAATATTGGGGGATTAGTCACCATGACGCTCAAGGTTCCATACCTGTGATGTCTCTTATTATCTCTTATATGTTATCTTATCAATTAGATAGATTAATTGCACCTAGATATTTAAAACATTTAATAACTGGTATGTAATATAAAAATAAAAAATATAGTCCCTTTTATTTCTATAACTGAACTCTATATACTATGTATAAACTAAACCATATCAATATATACTATATCTGTATATTTATATTACATATTATACATACCTATTATGTAGTATAGAATATATTGTATGTACTATATTGTTACTATTTTTAGGATGTATATATATACATATACACACACATATAATATAAACTAAACTTTATATAATCTAAAAGCTTCTTTCATCACATCAATATAATAATTTCCTAGTTTTTTGTTGGCTTTTTGAAATTGTTGGTCTGCTCTTTTGGCTGATGTAACATTCAGTAGCTAGATGGTGTTCGGTCAGAGCCATGGTTTGACAAGTGCTTCAAACTTTTCCAACATCTTTCCCATTACATTGATAGCCATCGGGAGGCTGGGCTTCTTGTCAGAACCTGAGTGGGGCCCATACCTTTGCTCCATCTTAGCGCTGAGCTCTCTAATGGTCTCCAGGCTTGACTCCTCACCTTCCGTCTTCTCTTCCCCGCAGTTAGTCATTTGGTACCTGGGTGCTGGCCCCATGCAGGTGCTGCCTCTGGGGTAGGTGTCCAAGGGGACAGGCAGAGAGGAGGAGGCAGGAGTCCAGGATGGCAGGTGAGGAGCAAGTTGGCTCTTCCTGGCTGCAAGAGTTGGGCCTGGATCTTTGGTTGGCCTTTTCATGGAGGGGAGGGAACTCCAAAGGACCGTGTGCCCTGCCCACACCAGTCACAGGAGGGTGGGCACTGTGGGGAAGGAGGCAGCTGGCCGCAGTGCTCTCCACAAAGTGGAACAAAGGCAGAGGGGGAGGGACAAGGAAGAGGAACATGGACAGAAATGAAAGAGGAGCTGGGATTGTTGACAGGCTGTCTGGGTGGGAGGGGTGGGTGGGGCGAGGCTCCCCTGCCCAGAGGTCACTTGATGGGGCCCAGGGGACTCACATGGCCACTTGCTGGGGTGTCTGGCAGAGTTCCCTCCAAGACTGGTTCACAGTGTCAGAGATGGCTGCTCCCCACTGTGGATGGGTCGTCAACTAAAGCAGAGCTGCCCAAGCTCACGTGGGGACCCTGCTCTGACATCTGACCACTCCCATTGGCCCTGGACCTTCTTCAGCCACTACCCGAGCCTAGTAGGGTTAGGTGTCTCTTCTAGGTGCATATAAATAGATCACCCAGCTTGGCTGAGTGGTCTGCATCTCCCACCCAAAGGCTTTTGAACCAGGAGGCACATTCTCAACTAATTAAAAAAGTATTAGGGGACTGCTGTGGATCCGTATCCAAAGTAGAAAAGCATTTTGATATTGCAGCCATGTGTGGTTTCTGAGATAAACCACATGTGCTAGAATTTACGTTATTAATTAATCCTGCATATATGGCAATTGTACTGTTTATTGGCCAATATAGAGGTATTTAAATATTGGAAGAGCTTACAATGGTGTGTACCCACTGAATATGAGGTATTGATTACATTTCTCCCCATCCCTAAAAGGTGGCTTTTGGAGGCAGGTGTTGAATTATCTAGCTTGAACCTGAATAAAATGTTATTGAGTATTTGGGGGCTATGTGGTTTTTTTATGATGGAGGGAGGGGATAGGCCACCTCCTTACCCTTTATCAGAGTAGCCACTCGGCTTTCTCCAGTGTGGAAGGAAGAGTCCTTAACCTGACTGCTGACCAGAAAACTGACACCTCCTGAGGGTTCCACTCCCTTCTCCTCCCTGCTTGTCATTCTGTTACACTTTTTTTTTTTTTTTTTTAAGTAACATATCGCCTCTGCTCAGGAACTCAAAAGTAGAGTGAACTGTGAAAATACATCCTGTAATTTATGGTCAATGTGCTTTGAAGGTGAAAAACACCCTCTAGTCATACAACATTACTGTAGCTTCTGTCTGTCCTTTTATCCACTGTTCCCCCTGCTTTGCTAGCTGGCTTGAGCCACCTGCAAAAAGATCTGAAGAGGGAAGGAGAAATGAAGAAGCACACTGGAAAAATTCTTCATTTATTATTAACTTAAAACTCAAACTGACTTGCTTCCCCCAGGGCTGGAGACTACAATGGGAGCATGGAATTGGTCCAGTTAGCCTCAGACATTCGGAGAAAGAGATCAGTGTCATGGAAAGATCAGTGAACTGAGAGAGGAGCCGAATGCTCACTGTGGTTTTCTGAGTCCTTTAACTTCTCAGTGACTCAGTTCATATTTTGGACACCTTGTTCTCTCTGTTTGCTAGCTTCTACTTCTGGCCATTCTGTGGTTTTCGTTTCTACTTATTGCAAGGCTTCAGAATGTAACAGAAAATGCCTAGGACTGTGTATTGGTTAAAAACATCATCCCATAATTTTGTGTCTTAAAACAAAAGCCATGTTATTTAGTTCATAATTCTGTGAACTGTCCAGCTCCTCTGGCCTGGGCTGGCTCAGCTGGTCATGGCTGGCTCTCTCATGCATCTGCTATCACCTGTCAGGTCTGCTTGATAATCTACAACGGCCTCCCTTGCGTGTCTAGTGATTGGCAGGCTGGCAGCCAGGGTCTGGATGCCTTTTGGCTGGGGTGCTCCCTGGGGTGCTTTGGTTCTCTTCCACATGACCTTTCAACCTCCAGCAGACTATCTTGGACTGAATCACATGATGGTCTCTGGGTTCCAAGCTCAGCAGGTGGACAAGCCAGAATGCTCATGCACTTTTCATGCCTCTGATTACATCATCTTTGCTAATGTCCAGTTGGCCAAAGCAAATCACATGGCCAATTGAGATTCAAAGGGAGAAGAAATAGGTTTCATTTTTTGATGAGAGGGAAGGAATTTATGACCATTTTTGCAATCTATCACAGACTGTATTTTGAGACATCTGAAAAGAAATGATGACAATGGCAGATAACAATTATGAGTGTTTACTATGGCCCAGACACTACACTAATCACTGAATTTACATGGTCTCATGATACTTGACCTCATCAGTCCTACATCTTTGGTGCTTCTATTAAAAAAAGAAAGTAACTATATTAGAACCCTGCTTTGCTTTACATAGCAGATGTGGTACGGAAATGTTTCTTGTAAATAGAAGTTTTTGTGGCTTGAATTATATTTTCAACACAATAGGGGAGTTGGCTATTTCAAGGAACCCTGTCGTGAGTCTTTTTTGAAAGTAAAGTATCCTTTTGTAACACCCCAGATCACCTCCTGGTTTAGCTGCTTGGCAGGTCAAAGTAAAGGGATTTGAAAATATAGATGATGTAGAAAGAGCTCCGACCTTGGACTTGAACTGCCCAAGATTCAAATCTTACTGGCTGTGTGATCTCAGGCAAGTACTTTAATTTCCCTAAGCCCTACTTAAAAAAAATTTTTTTTTATAAAATAAGGTTAATAGATATCTACATCCATTGGGCTATTGGGAGGATTACATGACAAGGGGAAAAAATATAAAGGACCAGATAATTTACAGAAGTTCAATAAATGAGTACGATGTTTTCTTCCACATTATCAGATGTTAGATTTTGTGTAACTACCTATCCTGTCATTTCCCACCATGGATAAGAACCTTTTGAAATATTTGTTTTCCAGTTTTGAAATTAGCTTGGCTTGGTTCCCTTTGTCTGTTCTTCCAAAGTCTTGCCTTAAAGCTTTATAGCCATTTTCATCCCTTGATCAAATTCAAGAGGGTGGATGAGGAAATGAATTCATAGCTCTGTAGATAAAAAGAGCTTTTTACCAGGTAAAAAGTCTGTATTAAACCAATTTAATAAATTAGCTGAGAATAAGTAAGGTGCTGCCTAACACAGTCTGCAACGTTACCTTTTAACCTGATCCGCAGAGAACAGGAAAACAATTAACAAATTGGGAAGCCATCCCAGGGTGTCTGAGGGCCACCAACCACAGGGTGGCCATCGGAGTGATTGCCACCAACTTCGGGGTTACTGGGTGGACATGCCGTGTCAGCACAGAACCCTGACTTGGAGTGGCCAATCTTCCAGGGCTGTGAGAGCATCACAAGGAATTTATAGCTGGTGAATTACAAAAGCAGCTCTAATTAGCCCCGAGAGGCAATAGTATAAGAACTACTGAGAACATTGCAGACTCATATTTGTTTCCTTCTCAGGATTTTATATGAGAACCTGGTAATGAATGTTCTTTAACAATAGGAGCTGAGAGACCTTAGCTCTAATAGCCCTCCTGAGGATACAGCCTTCTTTATTTGCAATCCTGCAAAGACCAGTGGGGTACTATTGTTAAGCCTTGAAATCACCCCCCCCCCCAATTTGCATTGTGGCTTAAATCAGAAGGGAGGAGCAGAGGGGAAGAATTTTTCCTTAACCCCTGCCCCCTCCCCACACAGTAATAAATAGTAAATAATCTAGCACTCATAGGTTTCGTAATGTTTTTCGAAGGACTGGCACATTTTTAAAAGGAGTTTCAGGCACAAAGGGTTTTCTTGTTTGTTTGTTAGTTTGTTTTTAATAAAGAATAATAATGTCCCTCTGACACTCACAGGTTAAGGTACTGTTTCTGAAGTCAGGGTTGCTTTGGCCAGATGTTGTCACTGGTAACCTTGGCCTGCTTTTTCTACGTCTCGGGGAAAAGGTACTCATAGATTAATTCTCTGGTTGACATTTGGGGGGTGGCTTAAAAAATTCCTCCCTTCTTCCCTTGCTCCACTCAATAAATATACAGAGAGCCTTATATGGAACAGCCACTGTTCTAGGTGCTGAGCATATAGCGGGGAACCCAGTAGGTTTGGATGCAAGATCACTCCTGTGTCTTCTCTGAAATCTGAGCCCTTCAGTGTTGTGGGTTATGGCGAGAAATCCAGACAGGTAGTTGTAGGGATCTCTACTGGTAACAGTGGAGATTCAGCCATATCCCCATGATTGTGATTCCTGAATCAGGTGAAAGTTCAGGATGAGGCAGGTACAGGGAGGAATTCGGTGCTGTTTTCCTCATCTTGTAATACAGTCATAATGGATTTCAATTCGGGCAGTCCAAAAAGGATAGAAAAAAATAAATCATCATTTTCATGGCAGTTTGGTTCTGAACCAAACATGTTAGCCCGTCCCTGATGGAGGCTGATGTGGAGGACTACTAGCCCACTTCATCCAGGAGATGGTCCAGCTTCACTGACCTTCTGTTGCCTACTTAGGAGCTTATTAAAGTACTGACTCCTGGGCCCCATCCAGGAACTTCTGAGTCATTGTATCCAGGGAAGGGGCTGAATTTCTGACGTTTTAATAAAAACTCCTCTGATGCAGTTTTTGGCTAAACATCTCAGGCAGGCCCATGTGGCTTATATGTTCCATATTGGATCCCTCCATCCTTCTGGCAAGAGCATCTCACTTCCTTTTGGAGAACCACTCTCCTCATTCTGTGGAGTAAAGAAGAGTAGGATAGTTGGTCATATGCCCTTAGCTCATCCAGTCAGATGTGCTAAGAGTGAGGTAAGGATAGGAAAAATCTTTTGGATCCCACTGATTCTGCAGTGGTACTCTGACCAGCTGGTGTTAACTTCTGTTGCCCGAATCCTCAGAGCTTCTCTGGTCCCAGCTTTTGTCCAAGTTCAGTCCTTCAGCCATTTCTTGTATTGTGAACCTTCACAAAGTCTTTAAATACATTTTTGAGGGCCTAAGTTAGCCAGGATTGTTCTGCTGGTACAACCAAAGAAGCAGGAAGGACATGAAATCTTGGCATGGAATTGGTGTTCTGGCTTTTGCTGGATGTCACATTTAGGAAGGAAATGAGGGTCTTTCCTCTGCATGGTCCATGAAGGGAAAGCCTACCCTGCCTTCCACCTCCAGCCCAAGGGGAGTAATGTGCTTCTTCTCTCTCCTTCAGCTCAGGCAACTCTGTTGAGAATATTTTTCTATGTATCTGTTTCTCCTTCTAAGCTCTGAGGACAAGAACTGTGTCTTATTTCTGTCTCTGGTTCCAGGGACTAATGAAGCGCTTGGAATATAGAAAACTGCATGTGTGGCTGTGAGATGGGATTATATTCTGAACCTCAACAGTGATGCAGGAGCTGGGCCTTGTTTGGGACCCAGCCTTCATTGTGAGCCCCACCTAGGTGTTTGGGACCTGTTTATCTCTACCTTTACCCAGTCCTGTTCTTCCTAAGAAAAAATAACTAAGTTTAGCTGCCTCCAATTGCGCCATTATCCTTAGTTTTTAAAGTCCAGAGATCTTTTTTTTTTTTAATTTATTTATTTGGCTGTGCTGGGTCTTCATTGCAGCACACAGGGTCTTCATTGCTGCTGTGGGATCTTTAGTTGCGGCATGCGGGATCTTTAATTGTGGCATGCGAACTCCTAGTTGCGGCATGTGGGATCTAATTCCCTGACCAGAGATTGAACCTGGGCCCTCTGCATTGGGAGCTCAGAGTCTTAGCCACTGGACTACCAGGGAAGTCCCAGAAGTCCAGCAATCTTTAATTTGCTTAGGAATTTGTATGTTTCTTAGATTAATTTCTTATATCTGGGTCCACATTTTGTTTTCTGCCCCTCCTGAGTCTATTCTATGCAAATGGCATGATAGACGAAAGAAATGTATTTATCTCTAATCTCTCAAGGACCTCAAGAAATAAAAGTTTCCAATTAGCATTCTTTCCTTGGCAGCTCCACTTCGTGATTAAAGAGCTTCATTGGCTTTGGAAAGTTTTAGAATTAAAACCGAGTGCTAACAGAGACCCAGGGGCAAGACCTCATGAATGGAGGCCAGAAAGGAAAGCAGGCAAAGCAGATGGAGCCAGTGAAAGCGGTGGGAGGAGGCCGCTGTTTCTGTAGAGACAAGGGAGGACAAAAATAGCCCACTGAGACAATTTGCTCTCCCTCAAGTGGAGTCAGTGGCTAGTTCCACAGAGGCGGTGTCGTCTGAGAATCAGGAAATTCCAGGGGGCTTGTCTTTCTTCCTGCTTTGTGAAATGACACTGAATAAATCCAGGAATCTTGCTTTGTAACTCCTTCCTCTATAAACTCACTTCACGACCTAGATGTGCACTGAAATACTGTACTGAAAGCAGCCATGTAGGATATCAGAGGTCGGCTTAGTAGAATGGAGAGGTGGAATGTGACAGGCTAGATGTCAGGAGATGAACTTTGTCCCCTGTCTACCTATCTGGTTTATTTCACGCTGCACCACTGCTCACCCCTCTGCTCCAGCTTATAGCTGCTCTGCATTGTACTGGGCTCTCTCGCATCCATGCCTTTGCACCGTTGCTTTCTCTGCCTAGAACATTCTTCTCCCCTGACTTAGGTTGGGTTTTCTAAAAGCAGAAGGGAAGACAGGGATTCGTATGATTTCTTAAGGGAGTGGTCTCGGGAGAAGGGAAGGGAAGGAAGAAGGGGAGGGTAGGGCAAGGAGCTAAGCAAGAATGTGATCTCAGCTGATCCTACAGGGAGCTCTGAGTATGAGTTACATCACAGAGATTGTCCCAGTTTCAGGCAGGGTCCCTGGACCCCCATGACAGTCAGTCATTGCAGAGGGGATATCCCTGTATATGGGGTGTGTAACCTCCCAGGCCTCCCAGGTGAGGTGCCTCCCCATGGCCAGGACCAACTGTCCTGAGAAGGGTGCAGGTGTGAACCATAGCAGTCGACACTCACAGCAGCTGGGAGCCCTGTCCTGGTAAAGGAGACCTTGGAGCATCAACAGCATCCCCTCCACCCCCATTCTTCACCTTGTTAAGTTCTATTTACTGGTTTTTCAAGACTTGGTTCTGGTCATACATTCTTTGACCACTTCCTTCCTTTGTAGCAGGTTAGATGTCCCTTGTCTGTATTCAGTAGCCTCCTGGACTTAACTAACTTCCATCTAATCTCACTGTATACTATTGGGCCTTCTCTATTCATCATCTCCTTGGTGATATGGGATTACCTTTCCCATCTCTCTCTACCATGCTTACCACAGTATGTACAACATAATGGTGTTCCATAAAATTGTGTTGAGTGGATGAATGAAATCTTGGATCCTCCATTAGTTTACTGTATGATCAAGGTCATAACTTTTGTGAGTCTAAATCCCCACTGCTATAGGCAGGGAATGATACCTGTCCACTGGTGTCTTAGTGTTAAGAAGGTCAAGCCACCTAGCACAGTCTTAGCCATGAGGCATGGTATGAAAACCAGATCTTGTTTTGTCTGTCTCACCCTAGTGCAAGAGTCCGCTTGACATAGGAAAATGGTGTCCCTCCCGCCCGTTTCCTTGGTCGGTAGCTTGGACAGTTCCAACAAATCTGATTTATATCAGGCTGACCTCTATCAGTAACTCCTCCTCCTGAGCCTTCATTTTGCCTCCAGGAGCCACTCAGGACCTCTGCTCCGCGCTTCACACGACCGTCCTTACAGATCGATTATTTCAGGGAGTGTTGCTGTCTCATCTGCTCTTCTTACTTCTTGCTGACAGTTGCAGCCAAACCTTTGAAGTTCGAGTCTTGCTTGTCTCCTTCCTTCCTTGGTTGTCATCGGCTCTCGCTGTTAAACCCAGATGAGATGGAAAGAGTTGGACGCTCAAAGTTTGTTAAGTTCCCACGAGAATGATCCTCAGGAAGGTCTTCTGAGGACATTCATGGAATTTTGTCTCTGTTTTTTTAATCGTGCCAACTCAAAGGAGGACACTTCTGCTTAGAGGGATCCCACACTCCCCTATTGTTCCTCAATAAAATCTTGGTGATAAACGACATCATATCCATAATCAATTTTTGGTTTTCCTGGATAACCTTATGACTATATTAGGGTGATGTAGAAACACCAGTGCACCAGGGACTGGAATACTTGCTCCCTATTTCAAGTGGCCATTAATTAGCTGTGTGACCTTAGGCAACTTTATCTCTTTGTTCTGGAGGTGCTGCTGCAGCTCTCAACAGGTGAGAGGAGTGAAGACAGAGTGAACAGAATAAACACACACTGAAGGGTCCAGATTAACAGGGGGATGAGGGGGATGAGGGAGAGAGAGTGATCAAGGACAACTCTCAGAGTCTGTAGGAACTCTAGCAAGTTGGATAGGGAACGGGAACCTGCAAAGAAAATAGAGGAGAAGCCAGGGAGATGGGAGGAAAATCAGGAGGTTGTGGAGTCCTGAGAGACCAGGTCATTCCATAGGAGGGAACTGGTCTGCACCACTGCTGAGGTTTCTGGTAAGATGAGGATTAAAAATGGTCCTTGGGCTTTAGCAGCAAAGAGGTCGCCTGATGATCACAGAGGCATTTTAAAGCCTGTGATGGGGGTGGAAGATGGAGTGGAGTGAATTGAGGAGTAAGTGGGAGGGGGGCATATGGAGACTGCAAGGAGAGATAACTTTCTGGAAAACTTTGGGTGTGAGGAGGTGGAGAGAGAGCTATAGCTGCAGGAAATGTGGAGTGGAAGGAAGATATTTTTAAGGCTGGTGAGACTTGAGCCTTTTTAAGTGATTGAGAGGAAAGGGTTGACTTCTTCTACATAGAAGAGAAATGGTTTAATTGATAACCCTGAAAAGGCCAGGGAAGAAGTGCAGAATGCAGGAGGAGGGACCGACATTGGCAGAGAAGGACACTGCCTTGAATGTCACACCAGGGATATGCGTGTTGTTGTGGAAGCCACACTCGAATTCACTGGGCCAGCTGCTATTTCTCCTTCCTTCACCCCCAACCACAATATCAGTCAGACACCTTTTCTCTAGACCTCAATTCTCAGCAGCCCCGACTCCACGTGTGTGTGTCCAAGGTGGGAAGGAGAATGTCCCAGGACCTCACAGGCACCTTCTTGGTCATTGGGACTAACCCCCTTCCTGCCTTTGTTCACTCAGTGTCTGATCAGGCATGAGAGTCATGCCCAAGGTTCCCTATACACTCGCCCCATCCAGGCATCCATTCTCACCTGACTTCCCAAGTTCACATCCTACCAACCCAAAGTCGACTCCCTCTCTCCTCCTCTCAGATGAACCGGACAAGCTGTAGCTGCAGGGTGTATGATGGTTACATTTCTGCTGGTCTGCCTCATGCTCCTGTGTCTGGGTCCAGGATGAGTCAGCATTCTCTAGTGCTCTTGGCCAAATCCATTTTTCTTATAAATGAAGTTACTGTCCCCATTTTCCTAGTTGACAGAGGGGCCTAACGAGTCCACTGGCCTCACCTGTGTGTGTTAAGTGGCTTGAGTGTCATTTAATCTAACTTCAAGATGTGTGACTAAATTCTAGATGTGCTAATAAAATGCTGACCCTGTAAAAAAAATCCAAGTGTCACATTTAAAAAAAATCCAGGAAGCAATGGCTAGAAACACAAATTAACTGAGAGATTTAATATGCTCCTATGTGTTTGTGCATAGCTAGCTTTCTAAAGGCCTGAAGACAGAACCACAGACTTTTTAAAGCAACAAGAAATTGCAAGTCAATAAACATCCTATTCCCATGCCCCCCTCTGCTCATCCAACCCGGTGATGACGAAACGCACACTGACATGAGCAATAAGAAAAATAATAACATTATCACAGGATCAATGTCTATTGCTGGCTTCATAAATAAAAGACTTGGCTTCCTATTGATGTTTAATTTTTTGTAAATGCCTCTGGAAATTTAAGTAGCAGTAGGAAAACATTATCCTGAGATAATGTTCAATTTCTCCCAACATAAGCTCTTAAACCCTGAATGTGTTCAGTTTTCAGTCTGGGACAAATTCTGGAGAACAAATTTCTTTGGAACAGACAGTGGTAGATTTATTTTAAACAGGCTGGCTTTGGTGGTCCGGGTCTAGGGGACAGGAGAGTAGAAGATGCTTGGAACAACAGAGGCCTAGAAAGCCTGGCAGTCTGCTTCTTCCATGGCTTGCTCTAAGGTACCCATCAGCAAAGTGGGAGACTCTTTCTCCTCTCTCCCTGTCCCACAGCTGATGCAGTGGCATGAGCCCAATTTGTGAGTACTAGCGGACAAGTGAGGAGGCTCTGAGGGGTTCACCTGTCCCTGTAGGATCCTATGATGTCCTAGCAGCCTGTTACCCCTTGCTGTACCTCAGCTGCTCTGGCATTGACTCAAATCCCTGGGGCTGTATACTGGGCACCTAGCATGAATAACAAATCAACGCCTGCCAGCTCTACCCTAGGGAAAACATTAGAATACTTTGAAGGAGAGGAATCATAGATATTAAAGCTGAAAGGGAGGTTCTCAAGAGATCTTCTAATCTAGGATTCCTCAGCCTTCAGGCAGGTAAGGTGTGAATGCCCCCATTCCTCAGAAGAAATTCTGAAGATCCAGCTAATTAGAATAGAGGGCAGGTAAGTGACTGTCATATACCCTTAGAGCAGTGTTTCTCAGCTTGCACAGAATCACCTGGTTCTTGTTAAAACACAGATCCCTGGACCCCACCCCCAGAGTCTCAGATTCTGTAAATCTGGGGTGGGGCCCAGGAATGTGCATTTCTAATGATTTTTTAGTTCCTGCTGATGCTCTTGGTCTTGGTCCGGAGGCCACTTTTTTTGTTTTTAAAATAAATTTATTTATTTATTTTTGGCTGCATTGGGTCTTCGTTGTTGGGTCTTAGTTGCTGCGCGCACGGGCTTTCTTTAGTTGCGGCAAGTGGGGGCTACTCTTCGTTGCGGTGCACGGGCTTCTCATTGCGGTGGCTTCTCTTATTGCAGAGCTTGGAGTCTAGGCATGCGGGCTTCAGTAGTTGTGGCACACGGGCTCAGTAGTTGTGGCTCGCGGGCTCTAGAGCACAGGCTCAATAGCTGTGGCGCACAGGTTTAGTTGTTCCGCCGTATGTGGGATCTCCCCATACCAGGGCTCAAACCCATGTCCCCTGCATTGGCAGGCAGATTCTCAACCACTGCACCACCAGGGAAGTCACCGGAGGCCACGTTTTGAGAATCACTGGACTAGAGTCTCCTTTCTGTATTTCATGACCCAGAAGCTGGGCTGTCTTAAGCTAACACGTGAGTTGTTCTGTAACCTATTGAGTCAAATAGGAGCATAAAATACCCATGTCCCCAGAGGAAGCTCATTCCTTCATCTGAGACTCTGCAGAGTCTTTGCCCAAGTAAGAGTAATTTGTTTTCCTCATTGCGACTCTAAGGCTGGTTCCAACTACTCCAAAGCCACATGCGCTTGGAAAGACGCAGGGATTCCTCAAGGTGTCCCAGCCTCTGACCTAGAATCTTTTAACTAGAGAAGAACTGTCACCTTCCTAGGAATCTGAAATAGAAAGGCAAATTTGTGAAGGCCCTTCTGACTCTGAACAGCTGGATTTGCACTGGCCATGGTGATCACTCAGTGCCATGCAGACATGACAGTGATAAATGATGCTGGATTCCACTAAAAAACCATCAAAGCTGCAGGGTGGAGACCCCAGTCACTGAGCCCAGTGCCCTCTGGCCCTTCCCATCAATGTTTGAAAAGGTGACAGGCGGCAAGGAGGTGGGGTGGGAAAGAGGCATCATGTGGGTGTGGCAGCTTCGCTATTTAGCAGAGGTCGCAGTTGTAGGGGTGGGGCGATCAGCAGGAGAGGAGGGAAGGGTTGACAGCAACGAGAAGGTTTTCTTCAGTCCCAAGAATTCTAGACCCTTACCTGACCTCCCTTCTTCCCTGACAGAAAAATTTCATGAGAAAGTCCACTTGCCTCGGAATACAGTCCCAACCCCACCCCCACCTGAGTCAAAGCAGTGAGAACAATTTGGCTCTTTGCAGGGTTGTGTGTTCTAAATATTCTACTTGCATTATGTTGCATATAAAGGTTAGAAAACAAAAATGCTGGAATTTTCAAGTCCTTGTCCTGCTTCTCTCTGTCAATTTCTAGTGTGCTGCCTTTATAAGCATTTCCCCCTTTTGTTTTAATTGCTTCCATCTTTTTCCTTTTGTATTCTTTCTCGCTGATTCCTCTTCTTTGTTCCTCTTTGAGGAATTCAGATTTCTGCTTCTCCAGTCACCTTTCTTTCCAGTCTTTGACTTTTAAGAGCAGACTCTGTAGGTGGTTTTGAGACACAAGGGCCGGTTCTGAGAGCCACTTCTCCCCCAGCAACTTGCATTTCAGGCAGAAGGAGCCCACGTCCACTTCTATTTTGCTTCATGTGTTACTGAAGTGCAACATGTATACAGAAAAACGCACAAACCATATATTTCCTGCTGATGGCTTTTTATAGACTGACGACATGGAGTGACCAGCACCCAGATCAAGAAACAGAACATGGCCGGCCCCAAAGCCCCTAGTGTCTCCCTTCAGTAATTTCCAGCCCTTAGGAATATCACTATCCTGATTTCTAACAGATTAACTTTGACTGTTTTTTAATTTTACATAAATGGAATCATTCAATACGTACTCTTTGATGCCTGGCTATTTTTCTCTATTTTGTGTTTGTGAAATCCACTGATGCTGTTACATGTAGTTTGTTCATTTTCCTTGTGCTCTCTCTCCTTTGCTCTCTCTGTGTAACGAACATATTACATTTGATTCATTCGACTATTGACTATTTGGGCTTTCCCAATTTGAAGCTATTATGAATTTTGCAGCTATTCTCATTCTTTTACATGCTTTTCTGTGAACATACATCCTTTTTCTGTTGGATTTGAGTGGAATTGCTATTTTATAGATTAACATTTATTCAGCTTTAGAAGATACTACTATATTGTTTTCTAAAGTTACTTTACCAATTTATACCTATACCCCCACCAGAAAAGTCCAAGAGTTGTAGTTGCCCCACATTCCTGCCAACATCTGGTATCTTTACTTTTAGTCATTGTGGTAGGTGTGTGATGATAAGGGATTGTGGATTTAATTTGCATTTCTTCGATAGCTGATAAAGTTGGGCGCCTTTTAACATGTTTACTGTTCATTTCAATACCCTTTTTGGTAAAGTACCTGTTATGTATTTTGTCCATTGTAAAAATTTAGATTATTTGCCTTTTCTTATCACTTTGTAGGAGTTCTTTATAATTGTGGATATGAATTCTTTGACAGATACTCTAGAGCAAATGTCTTCTTCCAGGCGTTGGCTTGCCTTTGACTCTTCTTCAAACCCATTGTTTTACAACTGTCAAACTCACACTTAAACTCCAGCTCAAATGTCACCTAGTTGGTGACTTAGCCTCCATCCCCTTTCTCCTGGAGTTGTTGCCTATCCCTTGTCCTCCCACAGTTTCGGCCTAACGCTCTCTCATAGTAATTGTCGCATTAGTTACAATGACCTCTCCTTTTCCAGCCCCCGAGCACCTGAGGCACAGACTATTTCTAGATGGAAACAGTGGCAGTCATTTTTCTGGAGGCTCTGGGTGTTTTGTTTCTTTTTTACTTTGTAATTATCTGCGTCCCAACTTTCTACTGTGTGTATGTATTATGTTTGTAATGATAAAAAGACACATATCTTAATATTGTGCCCTTGACCCTGCCTCATCTCCAGTACTATGTGTTGGACATCTATCCAGAGGATCTTTCAACTCAACATGCTAAAAAATTAGCTCCTCCTTTTGTCTTTCCATCTCAGCCCAGTTTCATTCCTGGCCTCTGTGATGGGTATGGGATAGCATCACTACTGCCCAGAAATTAAGTATCAGAGAGAATTGCTCTAACTTCTAAATTATCTTTCACTCCTTCCTCCCACATCTAAATTGTGCTTTCCAGCTCTACTGTCTTTGCCTCTCTCTGTTCTCTTGCAAAATTATAACAGCTTCTAAATTGTTCTTTTGCCCACCCCTGTCAAAGAAAAATTGCACTTGATGGAATTAAGCAGATAAAGAAGACTTTATTCAAGACAGTTGTTGTAGAGGTCAGCTTCACTGCCCTAGGGGAGAAAGACTGACCCAGTGCCAATGAAACAAAAGACAGGGAGTTTTTAAGCACTGGGGTGAGCTAGTAGAAAAGTGCTATAGGACTTTATGGGGAAGGTAGGTCAATGTGATTAGCCCATCTCTGTCTGCTAATTGATGTTAATCAAAGTTAGGCGTCTACCTTCCCACAGAGACTGGGAGATGACTGTAATCATCTCTCTTGATGGTTATATTTCAAAGGGATGGCTCCACAGTCCTTGAGAAAACTCAAGATTCTTGGGTTGTAATTGGCTGGGAGAAGATTTACATCTCAAAAGGACAGAGAAAGAATTTGCAATTTTCTAAACTAAGGAATAAAAAAGTAAAGTAAGTCATGCTCTGAGAAAAGGGAGGTAAGGAGCCTATAGTCAGGAAGAAGCCTGTCTGAAGTTTAGTCAAGCTGAGGGGAATGTTAAGGCCATCTTGGTCACCCTCACTCCAATTTAAATACCATAATTTAAATTTGGTTTTAACATTCTATCCCTCTGTTCTAAAACCTTCCATGGCTCCATACCAAATGAGCTGTAAACTCAGGTGTGCATGGAAGAGTCTCCATGCTCTCATCCCAACCTCCCCTGAGTCTTATTCCTGCCATACTGGAGATGGAGTCACCATGAGCATTCTGAAAATGGTCACAGGAAGTTGAGGTTGAGGGAGATGAACTTCAAAGCATCACAGGATGTAAGTGGCTGACCCAGTGGTGATTTGAATCATGGGCTGGGTGAGGGTGGAGCAGGAGAAACAAGACCAGGTAATGTCCCAAGTCATTGGACTGCCAGCCAAGTGTGTTTCTGGGAAGACGGGCATTTCGTCCCAGGCAGTGCTCAGAGAGTGACCTGCTCAGACTTCTCAGCTGGGCCCCAGCTGCCCTTCAAGGGCTTTCTGGTAGTCACATCATTTCAGGGTTCGTTTAACAAAATTCAGAGATTTTTCCTTAGCTGGAAACCATCTGTGCTCCATTAAGGTCAAGGTCATGGGCCAATGGGCCAATCATGTTTTGTGCCCATCCTCTGAAAGTCAGCGAAATGGATGTGGTCCCCTTAATGTCTCCTGAATGACAAGGACAACCTAAGATTTTCTACCTTCCTGCTCCACTGAACACACAGAACTCAATTGAAAGGCCACAGCACATTTAAGTGTCTGAAATTAAATCTGAAGTCGAAGCAGCAGCATCTTATTACTTTTAATCAGTGCAGTGCATGAAAGCCCCTTTGGAGAAATCGTTATTTTACCTCTACATGCAGAAGACAGAACTGCATCCCTGCTTCCTCTGGTCCCTGGAAGATGACAAGGACTCTTCACTCTGCCTGTCCATCAGACTTGGGGCTGCCTTCAGCTTCTGCTGTGTCCAGGGCTTGGGTCAGATTTGATTCTTAGAGCTGCTTCTTTTGAGTCCCACTTTGCATGGCTCTCAGCTGTACTTTTCTTAATATAGGGACAAGAGGCTGAGGGATTAGTAACTATAGTTACCATTTATTAAGCACTTTCTTTATCAGTATTAGTAGCAAACAATCAAAACTGGTTTGATCAGGGGGTAGTTTATTAAAGGATATTGGGTTGTGCACAGAATCTCCAGCAAAGCTAAAGAACAGGGTTGGAAGCTGTACAGCCGGGAACAATGCTCAAAATCTCACTGCAGAATTGGAGGTAATAGGGACACCAAAACTGCCACCCCGGGCACAGCACCACAGCTTGAACTGCTAATGCTGAACGCTGGAAGCCAAGTCTAATTTTCCCTGCAACAGCCATGAAAGGTAAGTATTATTATCTTCATTTCACAGATGAGGTCACAGAAGTTCAGAGATGTTAGGTAGCTTATTCCCAAAGTTAGCTACAAATTCTCAACTGTGTGTTCAGTGAGGATGGGGATTATATTGATTTTGCTCACTATTTAGTGTAAGCTCCAGTGCAGTTTAGTAGGTACTAAATAAACGTATGGAATGAATACACGGGGGAAGTGATGGAGAGATGCATGGTTATCGTGTTTGTTTTTGTCCCACTTTAACACAACCTGTCCTCTTCTACCTTCCTTTGGGACCATATCCCGTGTTTCTGGCCAGAGGGTTGGGTAGATGACTCAGGGTCAGGCAGTCATAATATCCTCCTGGCCATGGCGTTTGGTCCCAAAGTTTGAAGGATGTGAGTCTGAGCAGATGGCCCAGCACATGGAGCAAGACTGACTGTGATATGAAAGAACTGAGCCAACATACAGAGAAGAGCGAAGACAGGATTTATGATTCAATTTTCCTGCATATTACTAATATTGGCTGTTTTATAAATAAGCACTATCACTCCAGTCAAGAAAGGCAGATTGAAAATGGTGACTTCTCTCAAAAAAGGGTTTTTATTTTGGATGCCAACTCCAATTCCCCATTAGATGGATATGTTTCAAGAAATATTCCAGAACTGGGTTAAAATGGATGTCTTCTCAATCCTTCTTCCTTTCTCTTTGGCAAGCCCCCATGTGTCTTAACTTACCTATAGTTGAATGGAGTCTTTTTTACAGGCAGTTTTTCCATCTCCAAGTCCATGCTCAGTGAATATCTCTGAGATATGTTTGTTAGGACAACTGTTGGGCAAAGGATGTTACGGGGGCAAGAGAAAAGCAAACTTCAAGGTGGACAATGCAGGTTCTGGTGGCCATAGTATGTTTCAGGCTGAGCACCTGTGAGAGCCCTTCTACTGTAGGAGTCTACTGTGTAGGGTGCTCATGTGGTCAGGTACAGAGCACTCCTTCAGGCTAGCTCTAGTAATGGGACTGTTGTGAAGTTGTCAATGCACTCATTGCATTGACATTGCATCGTCCAGACCTCTTGCAGGAGCACAGCTGCAACATGGGGCTCTGTGGATCCTGGGGTGTAATTTAAGAATTAGATGTTCACTCTATCCTAGTAGCTTTAGCCTCAGGCCATCTTGGCCCATTCTGTAGTACCAGGGCTCCTTCATTATCAGGGCTCAGTTATCCTTTTGTTTCTACTCCAGCTCCAGTGCTGACGGCATGACCCTCTCCCTCATTACTTCCATGGACCACCGGCTGGCCCACAGATTAGACATCCCCATCGGGTGTCGTAGCCTTGCTTATCTCTATACTTGATGGATAGAGCTGCTGGCCCTTCAGTCCTTCCCTATGCACCACTGCACCCAGCTCCCTACCCAACCCTCTCATCTCCAAAGCTCTGATGAATCAGTTTGCATTTCCCAGGCCGAGTATATTCCCACATTTGGCTGAAGACTTTCTCCCTTCCTGGAATGCTCAGTCTCTGTACCTTTGTTGTCCTCCCGGGGCTCCTGGCCTTTCTTTCTTTCTGCATCATAAGGAAAGCAGCCTGCTGCTGCTCTGCCCCATCGCTGCTTGCCTTAGTAACTTTGCTTTTCAAAACGAGGCTTAATTGTAACTTTTATTGACAGACTTACCTTATGCCATAGGAACCCATCTTGAATAAATTAAAATCAATTAATCACACAGTGATTAACTTTAATTGTGGGATGTTTCCTACACCCAGCAAATAACCATTCACATATGTTTCAATTAATATTTTTACCCCCCTTTGTTGACAAATGAGCTATTGTACTTAAAATTAATTAAATGTTAGCATGGTCCCAATTAACATTGCATTAGCCAAAAAATGCCTTGATTGTCAATCCTGAGCAAAATGTGTGACAATCTACCACTTAACATAATGCAGTATATGTTAGTTAAACACACGGAGGCCTAACCTTTTTCCAAATATAGTGAATGATCTGGTCAAAACATGAGGCCACATTTAAAGCCATTGAAAATCTTGGGGTTTTTGACTCTGACTTGAGATAAACAGGGAAAATAAAACTGTGTCCACCTAGAAATAGTTGCCTATCTTTTTCTGTCTGTGTTTTGCTAAACCAAGATTTAATGTCTCTGGATGATCAGTACTTTATATATATAGGGCCTTTTTATTTTATTCAATATTTTCAATTATTTTTGTCTCTTTTATTTCTAAAGTGTCTCATTCCTCTCTATCTTCAATGTTTCTTTACCTAAACGCTATTTATTGTGCCATAAATTCCAAACTGCATTTTTCATTTTTCACTCAACCTTCTGTTTTTGAGACTCATCTAAGTAGGTTATGTGGGTCTATTTTATATGCAAACATTGCTTATCCATGCCCACATTGATAAGCATTCAAATTGTTTCCAACTCTTTGCTTTTATAAGCAGCGTTGGGATGAGTATCTTTGTGTTTCTGAGTTTGGGTATGTTGGGATCCAGGGCAGACCACCCCAAAATGTGCCTTAATGACATATTGATTATTTTGAATTAAAGTTACCTAAGAAACAGCAAATACAAGAAGAACACTCTGACTCTCCTTTCTGTCTCCCTGGAAGCAGGAAATAAATCTCTCATATGAAAGGTTCATTCCCTGCATCTGGAGGTAGAAGGGCACCCTTATTGCCCAAGACAGAAATCAGGGCTGAGAAGCCTACAGGAACAAACCTTCTTACTTCTTTAATTTACTTCCCCAAGCCCAACTCTGTTTGGATTCCTCACTAATTGGCCACCCCACACCTAAGCTTCTTTGTCCTGTGAATTCCTCACAAATTTATTGTTTCTTTGCTTAAAAAGTATAAAAGCTGCTTGCTTTGGCCACCACTTAGGTCTCATTTCTATGGGACCTCCATGCACACGAATTAGAATTTGTTTCTTTTTCTCCTGTTAACCTGTCTTGTGTCATTTTATTGTTAAACCAGCCACATGAACTCAAGAGGGGTAGAGAGGGAAAATATCCCCTCCCCAACAGGTACCTGTCTGAGATATATTCCTAGGGAAGCAATCATTGGGTCATAGGGCGAGTGCAAACTGCACTCTGGATTTGATCACATTTTGCACAGGAGGAAACGGAGATCTGGAGAGGTTAAGCAATTTTTCAAGGTCAAGTCTGTGACTAGGCTTGATTTCAGATCTTCTGAATCTTTGTGGATCTTCTGCATCTTAGTGGATCTTCTGAATCTTAGTGAAATATTTATTTCACAATATGCTACCATCTCAATTGCCCTGAATTCCCTGGAATTTTCAAAGCAAAATTTCTCTAGTATGATAGTTTCATTGTGTTATAGTTTAGAATATATTATTAGGGTCACCTTAAGAGTCAACATTCTATATATAAATTATGGCTGACACAGAGACGTATGCAACTATTATCAGTCAATGGCATTGGGAATTTAGGTCTAAACTGTTCTCTTCAAAAACTTTTAGGGAATTCCCTGGTGGTCCAGTGGTTAGGACTCTGTGCTTTCACTGCAGAGGGTGAGGGTTCAACCCCTGGTCAGGGAACTAAGATTCCCCACAAGCCGTGCAGAGCCACCAAAAAAAAAGAAAAAAAATGACAAATTAAAAAAAAAAACCTGCTTTTGTTATTGGGCAAAGGCCTATAAAATCAGTCATATATTTTAGAATAGGTGATAGAGATATAATAATTATCCATCTGAGATTTCAAAGTTCTTCTCACACTAGGGGGCAAAACACTGCTACCATGATAAAAAGAAACACACACACACAAACATAAATCCCACATTTATCTTTACAAGTAAGCTTGCCCTGAAGGGTGTACATATGTATGTCTTTGAGAGATATAAAGTGATATACATCTAAGCTTTTAAGTTGCCTTTGGAGCTTTATAGTTCTTTTGTGTGTTTGGAGAAGGTTTGACCACTCAAATGCCATCCCTAGATATGTTATTTGCCTCCCTGTTTCCTCTGCCTCCGTTCACATTAATTTCTTAAGGGTTAATTGAGCAACTGCTGAATCCAAGAACAATATACATTCCTTGTCCTTATAACACAAGGCAGAGGGAAATAAGTAACAGTTCTGAGTGCTGAGCCAAGGCTTGTGGGTGACCCGAGGAAGGAGCCATTGAATCAGTCAGTGAGTGGTGAGCAGGAAGGTGAGATCTGAGCTGGACTTGAACAGATGTGTAGGAGGTGGTCAGGTGGAGGAAGGAAGGCAGGATCCTAAGTACAGGAGAGAGCAGAGTGCTTCACCTGCCTTCTGTACTCATGCCCCCGCCCCCTGCTCTTCCTGCCCCTACAGTAGCCATGTTCAGAAATAATCCAGCATCCCTGAGGGAAGAGGAACAAATGTTCTACATTGCACCATGCTAAGCATCCCCCTCCAGTCCTTGTGCCTGTGAAATGCATTTCACGCCTCATCTGTTCCCTAAATGAGATGTGAAAGCACTTTACACCTCGTTTACATTTGTGCTGTTTTACCAAACAGCATAGATACAGCTCCATCCAAAGTAATGAAATGAGGTCAGGCACCCTTTCTCTCCTTGGATTGAATCCACCCAACTCTTCAGATCCTCCCAGGCATCCACTAAGTGTTGGGAGAGAAAGTGCAAGGCTTGGTGGAGAGGTGTAGGGAGCAACGAGCAATGGGTGTTCAGATCCTTTTTGAGGGAAATGACCTTTCTTTCAAGCCAATAGTACTTTCCTGAGTATAATTTGTTTAAGTAAAATGCAGAAATCATAGGTGTATACTTAGAAGAATTTTAGCTTTTGCATATACCTGTGTAACCAACACCCAGATCAAGATAGAGAATGTTTCTCTCACTCCTGAAAATTTTCTCATGCCCCATTCCAGTCAAAAGCCTCCTCCTCAAAGATAACCGCTATTCTGACGTTAATTGCCACCATGGATATACTGTAATTATTCTAGAGCTTAATATACTTGAAAGCATATAGTGGGTGCTGACTTTTGCTCAGATAATGTCTGTGAGATTCATGTGTGTCGTTCTATCAATAGCCCATTCCTTTAAATTGTTGGATAGTGTTCCATTGTATGACTAAGACACAGTTTAGCCACCATCTTGGGTTGTGGTGGTGTGCGCAGCACTTCTCCACACAGGCACCAAGGTGTGTCCCCGCAGCAGTTCTGCACTGGGAAAGCCAATCCGACCTGTCAGGCGCAAGGCCTCTTCACACAGCCCCCTATAGGCAAGTGAGACTAGACTAAGCACAAAAGAAGAGAACCAATGCACCGAAGCTCTGGGGGCGGCTAGGCCAACCACTGAGGCAGAGCTGTGGAGCCCCAATCCCAAGTCGGCCACCATCCAAGGGCCAGAAACCTGATTCACTTCTAACTTGCCCATCCTCCAGCTATGGGGCTGACAGGGTATTGGTGCTCCGGCAGGGTATCAGACCTGAGCCTCTGAGATGGGAGAGCCAAGTACAAGACACCGGACCACCAGAGACTTCCCGGCCCCACGTAATATCAATCAGCGAGAACTCTCCCAGAGAGCTCCGTCTCAATGCTAAGACCAAGCTCCGCTCAACGACCAGCAAGCTCCGGTGCTGGACACCGGATGACAAACAACTAGTAAGACAGGAACACAACCCCACCCATTAGCAGAGAGGCTGCCTAAAATCATAATAAGGTCACAGACACCCCAAAACACACCACCGGATGCAGTCCTGCCCACCAGAAAGACAAGATCCAGCCTTATCCACCAGAAAACAGGCACCAGTCCCCTCCACCAGGAAGCCGACACAAGCAACTGATCCAACCTTACCCACTGGGGGCAGACGCCAAAAACAATGGGAACTACAGAAAGAAATCAAAGAGGAAATCAGAAAATACCTAGAAACAAATGACAGTGAAAACGTGATGACCCAAAACCTATGGGATGCAGCAAAAGCAGTTCTAAGAGGGAAGTTTATAGCAATACAATCCTACCTCAAGAAACAAGAAACATCTCAGATAAATAACCTAACCTTACACCTAAAGCAACTAGAGAAAGAAGAACAAAAAACCCCCAAAGTTAGAAGGAAAGAAATCATAAAGATCAGATGTGAAATAAATGAAAAAGAAATGAAGGAAACAACAGCAAAGATGAATAAAATCAAAAGATGGTTCTTTGAGAAGATAAACAAAATTGATAAACCATTAGCCAGACTCACCAGGAAAAGAAGGGAAAAGGCTCAAATCAACAGAATTAGAAATGACAAAGGAGAAGTAAAACTGACACTGCAGAAATACAAAGGATCATGAGAGATTAATACAGGTAACCATATGCCAATAAAATGGACAACCTGGAAGAAATGGACAAATTCTTAGAAAAGCACAACATTCCGAGACTGAACCAGGAAGAAATAGAAAATATAAGCAGACCAATCACAAGCACTGAAATTGGGACTGTGATTAAAACTCTTCCAACAAGCAATAGTCCAGGACCAGATGGCTTCACAGGGGAATTCTGTCAAACATTTAGAGAAGAGCTAACACCTAATCTTCTCAGTTTTCCAAAATATAGCAGAGGGAGAAACACTCCCAAACTCATTCTACGAGGCTACCATTACCCTGATACCAAAACCAGACAAAGATGTCACAAAGAAAGAAAACTACAGGCCAATATCCCTGATGAACGTACATGCAAAAATCCTCAACAAAATACTAGCAAACAGAATCCAACAGCACATTAAAAGGATCATATATCATGATCAAGTGGGGTTTATCCCACGAATGGCAGGATTCTTCAATATACGCAAATCAATCAATGTGATACACCATATTAACAAACTGAAGGATAAAAACCATATGAGAATCTCAATACATGCAGAAAAAGCTTTTGACAAAATTCAATATCCATTTATGGTAAAAATGCTCCAGAAAGTAGAGGGAACTTACCTCAACATAATAAAGGCCATATATGACAAACCCACAGCCAACATTGTTCCCAATGGTGAAAAACTGAAACCGTTTCCTCTAAGATCAGGAAGAAGACAAGGTTGCCTACTCTCACCACAGTGATTCAACATAGTTTTGGAAGTTTTAGCCACAGCAATCAGAGAAGAAAAAGAAATAAAAGGAATACAAATTGGAAAAGAAGAAGTAAAAAAGGCACTGTTTGCAGATGACATGATGTTATATATAGATAATCCTAAAAATGCCACCAGAAAACTGCTAGGACTAGTCAATGAATTTGGTAAAGTAGCAGGGATATACAATTAATGCACAGAAATCTCTTGCATTTCTATACACTAATGATGAAAAATCTGAAAGAGAAATTAAGGAAACACTCCCATTTAACATTGCAACAAAAAGAATAAAATACCAAGGAATAAACCTACCTAAGGAGACAAAAGACACATATGCAGAAAACTATAAGACACTGATTAAAGATATCAAAGATGACACAAACAGATGGAGAGATGTACCATGTTCTTGGATTGGAAGAATCAATTTTGTGAAAATGACTATACTACCCAAAGCAATCTACAGATTCAATGCAATCCCTATCAAATTACCAGTGGCATTTTTTACAGAACTAGAACAAAAAATCTTAAAATTTGTATGGAGACACAAAAGACCCCGAATAGCCAAAGCAGTCTTGAGGGAAAAAAATGGAGCTGGAGGAATGAGACTCCCTGACTTCAGACTATACTACAAAGCTACAGTAATCAAGACAGTTTGTTACTAGCACAAAAACAGAAATATAAATCAATGGAACAGGATAGAAATCCCCGAGATAAACCCACGCACGTATGGTCACCTTATTTTTGATAAAGGAGGCAAGAATATACAATGGAGAAAAGACAGCCTCTTCAATAAGGACTGGACAGCTACATGTAAAAGAATGAAATTAGAACACTCCCTAACACCATAGAGAAAAATAAACTCAAAATGATTAAAGACCTAAATGTAAGGCCAGACACTATAAAACTCTTAGAGTTGAAAACATAGGCAGAACACTCTATGACATGAATCACAGCAAGATCCTTTTTGACCCACCTCCTAGAGAAATGGAAATGAAAACAAAATAAACAAATGGGACCCAATGAAACTTAAAAGCTTTTGCACAGCAAAGGAAGCCATAAACAAGATGAAAAGACAACCTTCAGAATGGGAGAAGATATTTGCAAATGAAGCAACTGACAAAGGATTAATCTCCAAAATTTCCAAGCAGCTCATGCAGCTCAATATCAAAAAACCAAACAACCCAATCCAAAAATTGGCGGAAGACCTAAATAGACATTCCTCCAAAGAATATATACACATTGCCAACAAACACATCAAAGGATGCTCAACATCACTAATCATTAGAGAAATTCAAATCAAAACTTCAATGAGGTATCACCTCACACCAGTCAGAATGGCCATCGTCAAAAAATCTACAAACAATAAATGCTGGAGAGGGTGTGGAGAAAAGGGAACCCTCTTGCACTGTTTTTGGGAATGTAAATTGATACAGCCACTATGGAGAACAGTATCGAAGTTCCTTAAAAAACTAAAAATAGATCTACCATATGGCCCAGCAATCCTGCTACTGGGCATATACCATGAGATAACCATAATTCAGAAAGAGTCATGTACCACAATGTTCATTGCAGCTCTATTTACAATAGCCAGGACTTGAAAGCAACCTAAGTGTCCATTGACAGATGAATGGATAAAGAAGATGTGGCACATATATACAATGGAATATTACTCAGCCATAAAAAGGAATGAAACTGAGTTATTTGTAGTGAGGTGTATGGGCCTGGAGTCTGTCATACAGAGTGAAGTAAGTCAGAAAGAAAAAAACAAATACCGTATGCTAACACATATATATGGAATCTAAAAAATAAAAAAAAAATTGGTTCTGAAGAACCTATGGGTAGGACAGGTATAAAGATGCAGACATAGAGAATGGACTTGTGGATACGGGGAGGGGAAGGGTAAGCTGGGACGAAGTGAGAAAGTGACATGGACATATATACACTACCAAATGTAAAATAGATAGCTAGTGGGAAGCAGCCGCATAGCACAGGGAGATCAGCTCGGTGCTTTCTGACCACCTAGAGGGGTGGGATAGGGAGGGTGGGAAGGAAATGCAAGAGCGAAGGGATATGGGGATATATGTATACGTATAGCTGATTCACTTTGTTATACAGCAGAAACTAACACAACATTGTGAAGCAATTATGGCCCAATAAAGATGTTAAAAAAAAAAAAAGACATAGTTTAATCATTTTCCTGTTGGGCATTTGGGTGGTGTTTTGTTTTTGTTTTCTATAAATTAAGCTGCTATGAATATTCTTACACAAGATTTTACGGATATATACACTCATTTTTCTCAGGACACAGCTGTGAGTGGAATTTCTGGGTTCTAGTGTAGATGTATTTTAACTTTATTAGAAAATGCCAAACATTTCTTTGAGGTGATTGAACCGTTTCCATATACTACCACCCCCACTGGTAGTATATGGAAATTCTGGTTGCTTTGGTTGATTCAAGATAATGCAGTAGTGTTGGCAATCACTGTAAAGTAGCACATATTCATTTAAGGAACATGAGATAAAAGACAAGACTAAATATTTTGGAAGAGAGCCAGAATATGAAAGGAGTTCCTATGCATGAATCTTTTTTGCCCCAAATAATGTACCTTGAATGTCCTGATTTTGCCTAAAACTCGCTGTATTTAAAAATGCACACCACGTTTTGTCTCCTTCAGACTACCTGCCTGAGGATGTAAGAACAATGCACTGGGTGTCATATACCAATGATGTAAAGGAGGCCATTTGCCTACCTTCACCAAATTAGACTCATAATGTTTGTAATTTTTGCCAAACTGGCAAACAAATATTTATCTCTTATTTCTGTCTTTAATTTTGTGCTTTGATAGTTAATGAAGCAAAGTATTTTGTTTGTTTATGGATATGTGTATTTTTTTCTTAGTGAATTGACTCTTCATGTTCTTTGCTCATATTCTCTGGTGTTTGTCTTTTTCCTGTTGATGTTTAGATGGCTTTATACTGACAACTGGTTGTCATATATGTTGCAGTATTTCTCTTTTTCTGTTGTTTACCTTTTAAAGTAAAAACTACTTTTACTATTTTTAAAAATCCTACTTGCTCTTTATAAAACATCTGAGCAATAGAGAAAAGATTACAGAAAGATCAAAATTCTTCCAAATCCCACTTTACGAGATAAAACAAAAAATAAAACCAAGAAATATTCAATAAAATTCTGGTGAAAATCACTTCAGGCATCTCTCTACCCATATATGGAGAAAACTAGGTATGAAGGTAGACGTTTAGAAGAATCGCTTTAAAAATACAATATAAGTTCTGTTTGCATAGCTATACTTAAAAATGTCTTTATTGCAAAATATATTAATCCTAAAAGAGTCTTACTGTTTAAAACTTCATGAGTTTGGAACAATATTTGAACCACATAATTTAACTTTGGACTGTATCTTTGGAAATCTTTGCTATCAATGGTGAAAAAAATTAGCAAACATATTTTTTTCAGTTCCCCAGCACTTCTAGTTTTATTGGTTACCTCAGTATTTTGATGTTGTCAAGTTTTATAACATTTATAACCTTTACTCTCACTGTAATTCCCACAGTTGTCAATTTTTCTTCTATTTTTAAACACATCATCAGCATTTCTTTTACCTTGGACTTGCATTCATATTTTCTTTATTTTGGTTTATTGCTTTTTATATTCATTTTATCATTCTAATAATTTCCTTCACAAAGGGCTTGCAGGTGTTAGATTTCCTGAGTTCTTGTATATTTCAGAATATTTCTCAGTTGCATTTGCACTGGAAGGTTTACTTGGCTAGGGATAAAATTATTGAGTTTGCCTTCTTTCACTCAGGACTTTACGGATATTGCACTAATGTCTACTGGTATTAAATGTTGGATAAAGCAGAGATCAAGAGGAACCTCATCAACTCCCTCCCCAACACACACATTTACACACTCTGTAAGTCTATGTATGACTTTCTGCCTAGATGCCCATATAATTTTTTTCTTTTTAAATATATATCTTTTGGTGGTTACTCTAGAGATTACAACATACACCTCTGACTTATCAAAGTCTGATGTTACTTGGAACTTTTATCCTCTTCTTGGACAATGTTAAAAAATGTAACTCCATTTAACCTCCTATCAACTTATATGCAATGGTTGTATATTTTAATTCTCTATACATTTTAAACCATGTAAAACACAATAGTAATAATAGTAATTATTATTGTTATTTTGTACAGAAAGTATTCATTTAGCTTGATACACATAGTTAATTTTTCCTCCTCATTCCTTTCTGCATCTCTAAGAAAACATATGGGATCATTTTCTCTCTGCCTGAAGAACATCCATTGTTATTTCCTTAAGTGTGGTCTGGATGTGCTGCTTATGAATCCCTTTGGTTTTTATTTGTCTTATTTCACCTTCATTCTCCAAGTGTATTTTCCTGAGTATTGGATTCTAGATTGGTGCTTTTGTGCTTTCAGCACTTCGAAGGTCTGGGTTCATTGTCTTCTGTTTGATTCCGTTGTTTCTAGTGAGAAGTCTGATAGTTACTCTTTGTAATGAGGTGTCTGACTCCGTTTTTGGGTGTTTAGCTGCTGATAGCTTTTAAGCTTCCCCCTTCCTCTTCCCTTTCTGCCCCACATCTGGACTAGCTGATAAAAAAAGCCCTGGTGCTCCCTCCTTTGCTACTGGTAGGAAAATCAAACCACATGAGTCCCTGCCTGCACGAAGGAACCCTCTCCCTGGTCCTACTTCCTAATCACAATGAAAACCCAGGCCAGTCTCCTTTGCTTGCTCTCTGAGGTCACCCTGCTCTCCCCAGAGATACAAGTATGTAAATAGTAAACCTTTCCACAGCCGCTTGGTGTGTGTGGCATCTTCAGTCTCGATGTTTGAACCAAACTTTGGGTGGGAGTCTTATTGCCTCTGCAGGGAACCATGACACTTTAAAAAAGTCTCTTTTGTTTAGCTTTCATCATGAAGTATTTAATTGTTCTTATTTTATTTTATTTTTTTATTACTCTGCTTAATCCTTCTTGAACCTGTAGCTTGATGGGTTTTTTGTGTTTTCCTTTTTTTTACTAGTTTTTAAAAATTCTCAGCCATGATACTTCTGTCCAATTGTCTGTAACCTTTCTTTCTGGGACTCCAAGTATGTCAGTCTCCCCATGTACGTCAGTCTTTCTCATTTTTTTCCTGACCCTTTTTTCTGTCTTTTTCATCCTTTTGTCTCCCATGTTTCACTTTAGATATTTTCTTCTGACCTTGCTTCCAGTTCAATAATTCTTTTTCACCAGTGTCTAAACCTATACATTAAGTTCTTGATTTAGCTAATTGTATTTTCTAGTTTAAGAATTTTGATTTTCAGTAATAGTTCATGTATAAACTAAATATGTTCTTGTAAAACAAAAATGCCAACTTGCAGTTTGCACTGTTTCACTGTTTCAAATTTTAAACACAAATAAATATCCCAAGTGGTAACACAGAATGACAGAGTTGAAGTAACTCACACAGACAAAAAAAAAGAATTTTGATTTAGTTTTATTTTATAATTCCTAGTTCTCTTCCAAATCCTCAATCTTGTGTTTTTCTCTCCGAATGTGTTAGGATGGTTATTTTAAAGTTTGTGTTTGGGAACTCCATTATCTTAAACTCCTGTAGGCTGATTCAATTTCTTATTATTTCTCTTAATTTGGTTTAGGTTTTCTTGCCTCTTCATTTCTGTTTGCTTTCAATGCTTGCACTTCCAGTAGGAGAATTGGCCTGAATTACCTAGTCTGCTATTATCGGAAGTGGAAGACTGAATCTCTGATTATTTTATCTTCATCCCTTATGTTCAGTAACTTCATCAGGATAGAAGTTGTTAATGAATAGTTCACCATCAAGTATATATAAAGTATATATATATATATATATATATATATATATATATTTGGTTCCTTTCTTTTTTCTCAGAATATCAATTATGTACATGTTGATTCTTCTTTGTTTTTTATTTTATCATCCCCTTAATAATTCTTTAAATACCTGTTCTTTTTCATACTGTTTGAGTGATTACCTGAGCTTTGTCAAGCCAGGGACCTGGCTGTGGTTTTTATTTTATTTAATGGTATTTTAAAAAATTTATTTATTTTATTTATTTATTTTTGGCTGTGTTGGGTCTTTGTTGCTGTGTGTGGGCTTCCTCTAGTTGCAGCGAGTGGGGGCTACTCTTCGTTGCGGTGCGCGGGCTTCTCATTGCAGTGGATTCTCTTGTTGCAGAGCACGGGATCTAGGTGCGCGGGCTTTAAGAGTTGTGGCTTGTGGGCTCAGTAGTTGTGGCATGCAGGCTCTAGAGCACAGGCTCAGTAGTTGTGGCACACGGGCTTAGTTGCTCCACGGCATGTGGGATCTTCCTGGACACAGGGCTCGAACCTGTGTCCCCTGCATTGGCAGGCAGATTCTTAACCACTGCGCCACCAGGGAACTGGCTGTGTTTTTAATTATACATATTCAATAGTTTTCTGCTTCAAGTAAGACTTTAATCTCTGTAATGTTTTCATTTTCTTCTTGAATTTCTACTTTCACTTTGTCAGCTCACATTATTGCTCCTTTTTAAAATCTCTTGAAGATTTCAAAACTTTGGTTCTCTTTTTGATGTTCTATTTGAAAAGGAAGTTTCATGGGATTCTTTGAGACTCTGAAGAATCATTTGGAGCAGCTCTTCTTCTCTTTCCTTATGTGTGCTTTTTATCTTGTGTTTTTTTGGTCACTTTTTTTTTTTTTTAATTGTGTGTCTGGTCTGTTTTCATTTATGGCTCATTTTTACATGGGGTCAAATAGTTACTATATTGGGAGAGACTTGGGTGAGGGTTGAGCCAAAGGCATCTGTGGCTTAGAACCAGGATTTGTGGCTTTAAACATGCTCTAATTTAGTCTGCCTTCTGCCTTAACCTTTGCTTAATTCTCCCCTTGGTTGTTGAAGGTCAATGGTCAGTGTGGCCCAGAGCACATCCCTTTAATTAACTGACTTTCTGGGTTATCATCTGGCATTTGTTCTTCCCACTTGCCTTCTCTTTGCTTTACCCCTAAAGCCCCATTTGGTTAGGAGTCTCACATTTGTCAGACCTGAAAAAAGAGAATTGGTGTGCTGTTTAGCCAGAGTTTAGGCAGGAGCACCATCCAAATCTAAAGGCAGACGTTTGCTTCCTGGGCTGGTGATGAGTTGCAAGTGATGGACGCTCCATTAGAGAGGCCTCAGCCAGTGTCTCAGGATAGGTTTATATCAGAGATCTGCATGTCACAGCAGCTGCTGCTGTGGGACAAGGACCCTTGAGAAACTTCTCTTCAGGCCCAACGCAGATCCTTAGCTGACCATCCAAGATGGCTCAAAGTTCCTAGCAGATGATTTGGCAATTACCTATCAGTCTTACCAAATGAAGTCTCACACGTGTACCAAGACCACTGTGGACAAACATCTTTCCTCACAGAGTGAAGTGGAGAAGTGTGTGTGGGTTGGTGATGAGAACACTGGCTGGGAATTAGGACACATGTGTCCTACTCCTACCCCTTACACTAAATGGTTAACGCCACTGGGAATAAGCAATTAACCTCTTTAGGCATTAATCTCTTCACTATCGATATGCAAGGCTTGCTGATCTTTTCAAGTGGGGATAGTCTGTAGAAAGGTCTACACATTTCTGCTTCCAACTGAAAATGGAGATTAGCTTTCTTTCTGATTGCTTGTGTGCTCAAAACAGAAGAAAGACACCTGGGTAAAGCATTTCCACTGACTTCTGCAATTCCCTTAAGGGGATCCCAGAAACTTTAAGCTTCTCTTAAGTTCCTTTGAGGTCTCCCAGCCCAAGGACTATCACCACATGTCCTCCATCCTGTCCACACTTTCAGCAGGTGTGTGTAGGTGGAGCTCAAATTTAAAAATAACTCAAGTGAACTCACACATCTTTTTTTGAAACTTGCTGTTCAGTAGAAGCTCTTAAGTTCTGAGCATTTTTCTTAGTGGTTAAACAGAACTAGAAACAAAGACAGTAGCCACTAATGACCACATTGTGCCTCCAATTCTCGTTGCTAAACCAACCTCCTCAACAGACATAGCAGCAATGTGATAAGAATTTTTTAAAAAATCTTTATTGGAGTATAATGGGTTTACAATGGTGTGTTAGTTTCTGCTGTATAACAAAGTGAATCAGCTATACATTTACATATATCCCCACATCCCTTCCCTCTTGCATCTCCTTCCCACCCTCCCTTTCCCACCCCTCTAGGTGCTCACAAAGCACCCAGCAGATCAACCTGTGCTTTGCAGCTGCTTCCCACTAGATATCTATTTTACATTTGGTAGTGTATATGTCAGTGCTACACTTTCACTTTGTCCAACCTTACCCTTCCCCCTCCCCATGTCCTCAAGTCCATTCTCTACATCTGCGCCTTTATTCCTGTCCTGCCCCTAGGTTCTTCAGAACAATTTTTCTTTTTTTAGATTCCATATATATGTGTTAGCATATGGTATTTGTTTTTCTCTTTCTGACTTATTTCACTCTGTGTGACAGTCTCTAGTTCCATCCACCTCACTACAAATAACTCAATTTCGTTTCTTTTTATGGCTGAGTAATATTCCATTGTATATATGTGCCACATCTTCTTTAACCATTCATCTGTCGATGGACACATAGGTTGCTTCCATGTCCTGGCTATTGTAAACAGAGCTGCAATGAACATTGTGGTACATGACTCTTTTTGTTTTTTTGTTTTTAAAACATCTTTATTGGAGTATAATTGCTTTACAATGGTACGTTAGTTTCTGCTTTATAACAAACTGAATCAGCTACACATATACATATATCCCCATATCTCCTCCCTGTAGCATCTCCCTCCCATCCTCCCTATCCCACCCATCTAGGTGGTCACAAAGCACCGAGCTGATCTCCCTGTGCTATGTGGCTGCTTCCCACTAGCTATCTGTTCTACATTTGGTAGTGTATATATGACTATGCCATTCTCTCAGTTCATCCCAGCTTACCCTTCCCCCTTCCCATGTCCTCAACTCCATTCTCTACGTCTGCGTCTTTATTAGTGTCTTGCCCCTAGGTTCTTCAGAACCTTTTTTTTTTTAAGATTGTGTATATATGTGTTAGCATACAGTATTTGTTTTTCGCTTTCTGACTTACTTCACTCTGTATAACAGACTCTAGGTCCATCCACCTCACTACAAATAACTCAATTTCATTTCTTTTTATGGCTGAGTAATATTCCACTGTATATATGTGCCACATATTCTTTATCCATTCATCTGTCGATGGACACTTCGGTTGCTTCCATGTCCTGGCTATTGTAAATAGAGCTGCAATGAACATTGTGGTACATGACTCTTTTGGAATTATGCTTTTCTCAGGGTATATGCCCAGTAGTGGGATTGCTGGGTCATATGGTAGTTCTAAGGTTTTTAAGGAACCTCCATACTGTTCTCCACAGTGGCTGTATCAATTTACATTCCCACCAAGAGTGCAAGAAGGTTCCCTTTTCTCCACACCATCACTTATTGTTTGTAGATTTTTTGATGATGGCCATTCTGACCGGTGTGAGGTGATACCTCATTGTAGATTTGATTTGCATTTCTCTAATGATTAGTGATGTTGAGCATCCTTTCATGTGTTTGTTGGCAATCTGTATATCTTCTTTGGAGAAATGTCTGTTTAGGCCTTCTGCCCATTTTTGGATTGGGTTGTTTGTTTTTTTGATATTGAGCTGCATGAGCTGCTTGGAAATTTTGGAGATTAATCCTTTGTCAGTTGCTTCACTTGCATATATTTTCTCCCATTCTGAGGGTTGTCCTTTCATCTTGTTTATGGTTTCCTTTGCTGTGAAAAGCTTTTAAGTTTCATTGGGTCCCATTTGTTTATTTTTGTTTTTATTTCCATTTCTCTAGGAGGTGGGTCAAAAAGGATCTTGCTGTGATTTATGTCATAGAGTGTTCTGCCTATGTTTTCCTCTAAGAGTTTTATACTGTCTGGCCTTACATTTAGGTCTTTAAACCATTTTGAGTTTATTTTTGTGTATGGTGTTTAGGGAGTGTTCTAATTTCATTCTTTCACATATAGCTGTACAGTTTTCCCACCACCACTTATACAGACCATCTTTCCTCCATTGTATATTCTTGCCTCCTTTATCAAAGATAAGGTGACCATATGTGTGTGGGTTTTTCTCTGGGCTTTCTATCCTGTTCCATTGATCTATATTTCTGTTTTTGTGGCAGTACCGTACTGTCTTGATTACTGTAGCTTTGTAGTATAGTCTGAACTCCGGGAGTCTGATCCCTCCAGCTCCATTTTTCTTTCTCAAGATTGCTTTGGCTGTTCCGGGTCTTTTGTGTTGCCATACAAATTGTGAAATTTTTGGTTCTAGTTCTGTGAAAAATGCCCTTCGTAGTTTGATAGGGATTGCATTGACTGTCTGGATTGCCTTGGGTAGTATAGTCATTTTCACAATGTTTGTTCTATCAATCCAAGAACATGGTATATCTCTCCATCTGTTTGTATAATCTTTAATTTCTTTAATCAGTGTCTTATAGTTTTCTGCATACAGGTCTTTTGTCTCCTTAGGTAGGTTTATTCCTAGGTATTTTCCTCTTTTTCTTGCAATGGGAAATGGGAGTGTTTCCTTAATTTCTCTTTCAGATTTTTCATCATTAGTGTATAGGAATGCAAGAGATTTCTATGCATGTATTGTATATCCTGCTACTTTACCAAATTAATTGATTAGCTCTAGTAGTTTTCTGGTAGCATCTTTAGGATTCTCTATGTATAGTATCATGTCATCTGCAAACAGTGACAGCTTTATTTCTTCTTTTCTGATTTGGATTCCTTTTGTTTCTTTTTCTTCTCTGACTGCTGTGGCTTAAACTTCCAAAACTATGTTGAATCATTATGGTGAGTCACCATGGATCCTTGCCTTCATGGAACTTATAGTCTAGTAAATCATCCTATGAACTTTAGATACCAAAAGATACAGGATTGCTATTTACTGGGTTTTAAGACAAAGGCAAAATAATTATATTCTCAAACATGTAATAACTTACGGAAAATGCCATTCATATATTTTTATGGAAATTACTTGGAGACATTATAAGATAACAAAAATATAAATCAAAGGTGCTCTTAAGAATGAAGAAATTTTGTTTAAATAGGACTGGTAATGAGCCCATATTGAAAATATGGGGCCAACTCAGTTGGTTTCCTCATTCATTTAACAAATACTTATTAACTGCACGTGATATTATTTTCCTAAAGAATTCAAGAAAATCAACTACAAAATTATTAGGACTAATAAAAGAGTTTCCTACAGTGGCTAGTGACAAAAATCTACATATAAAACATCATTAACTTCTTTGTATACTGGTAGATATAATTAGGAAAAAGATCTCTGTCATCATAGCAACAAAATTATGTAAAACCCAGGAACGCAGTTAACAAGAAATGTGGCAGAAGGAAATTTTACTAAGGGATATGGAATGAATGAGAAGATGTAGTACTGAGGAGGTATTCATTTTCCCCAGATTAACTTCTACATTTAATGTGAGGAAGAAACTGAGGTTCAGAGATTCTGAATGACTTGCCTTTGGCAGCCGTGCCAGCCAAAGGCAAGTCAGACTCTGAAAACTGGTCTCTGTTCTTGTCATGATTTCATGTCGCACCAAGCTACTAAGAACATATATGGTTTAGAATAAAGATAACGTTGAACATTCAAGTTTCATGAGGTTCAGCCTTCCTGAAAGGTTTCTTCACCATCAGCTGCATCTCGCACTGATGACCCCAAATACTCCATCCACACCACGTAGGGGCTGGTAGACTCGCTATGTGGGGAAACACTATTTGGCATCCTGAAAGGTGTCTATTTGCCAGGAGGATTAATTTAGGCTGATTATTTTTACAAAACAGAAGACTCGGGAAGTATTTCTTTTTACCTCCCCCTTAGCTGCCTAAATAATTTAGATAAAGGGCCTGTTTCCAGAATAGAGCTATCACCAGAGATACCTGCAAAGAGTATGAACTGGGTGTGGTGAAGGAAACTGGCAGGGCTTAGAGATCATAGACCCCTCTTTCTCATTGTCTCTGCATGGTCCAGCAAACATTTATTTACCCAACATTTGCTTTTCTACAGTAATCAAAACAGTATGGTATTTGCACAAAAACAGAAATATAGTTCAATAGAGCAGGATAGAAAGCCCAGAAATAAACCCACACACCTATGGTCAGTTAATGTAAGGCAAAGGAGGCAAGAACATACAATGGAGAAAAGACAGTCTCTTCAATAAGTGGTGCTGGGAAAACTGGACAGCTGCTGTGAAAGCATGAAATTAGAACATTCTCTAACACCACGCATAAAAATAAACTCAAAATGGATTAAAGATCGGATGCTGTAAAACTCCTAGAGGAAAACATAGGCAGAATACTCTTTGACATAAATCGCAGCAATATCTTTTTGGATCTGTCTCCTAGAGTAATGGAAATAAAAACAAAAATAAACAAATGGGATCTAATGAAACTTAAAAGCTTTTGCACAGCAAAGGAAACCATAAACTAAATGAAAAGGCAACCTATAGAATGAGAGAAAATATTTGCAAAAGATGCAACCAACAAGGGATTAATCTCCAAAATATACAAACAGGTCATACAACTCAATATAAAAAGCAAACAAACAAACAACCCAATCCAAAAATAAGCAGAAGACCTAATTAGACATTTCTCCAAAGAAGATATACAGATTGCCAACAAAGACATGAAAGGATGCTCAACATCACTAATCATTAGAGAAATGCAAATCAAAACTACAATGAGGTATCACCTCACACCGGTCAAAATGGCCATCATCAAAAAATCTACAAACAATAAATGCTGGAGAGGGTGTGGAGAAAAAGGAACCCTCCTACACTCTTGGTGGGAATGTAAATTGATGCAGCCACTATGGAGAACAATATGGAGGTTCCTTAAAGAACTAGTAATAGAGTTAACATATGATACTGCAATCCCACTCTTGAGCATATATCTGGAGAAAAACATGGTTCGAATGGATACATGCACACCAGTGTTCTCTGCAGCACTATTTACAGTAGCCATTGCAACTCCCTGGGTGACTTGGAAAACCCTCAGTGTTGAGGCTAATGATAGAGGTTGGGTCAGAATTCATCTTTGAACCAGTAGAGAAGCAGCAACTGTCACATTCTGACCAATTACTCTTGGACTTGGTAAAGGAGCTTTTTATTATGGCTTCATTGCCATGGAGTCTGGCTTTGTGATTAGGAAGTCATTGTCTGTATAATCCCATGCCATGCTGAATCTTATACAATGAATAATAATTATTATTCCCACTGAATAATGATAATTTAGTTAGTTCTAATTTTGAGAACTTTAGAACATATGGTTTATTAATGAAGCAACATAACCAAAGTTTAATTAATAATTAAAAACAGGCATCTGTATTTCAAATAAAAATTTAGCCATTTTAAGGTACACCTAAGTTAGTGATTCTTTACAGGGGGAAGCCCTAAATCTTGAGAAGCACTTGAAGTACTAGTCCCTATAATATCCACCGAATCTTCTAGTTAAATGTAAAAGCCAGAGTCTTAGTCAGCCTTGGACACACCTTGCACCTAAAAATTGTGTATTTTTGAGTGAAAAGATCTGTAGCTTTCATCAGATTTTAGAGATCATTGACGTAAAACAGATCAGCAACCTCTGTGATGTTTTCCAGCGACACAGACACTAACAAAACCTTCCCTGCCTGCCCCAGCTAGTGCTCATTGCCCGAGAAAGGTCTCACCTAGAATTAGAGAATTGAAGTTCAGAGTCAGGTGACCTGACCTTAATCACTTCTGAAATTTGCCATTTGCATCAACAAGCCCTACTGAGGGAGAATTGAACTGACCGCTCCAATAAAAAAGGCCAGGTTCAAACATTCCATCTTTAAGGAGTTCAGGCCCTCTTCATTGCTCCCCGGGCTTACCTTGACACCTTCTAACTGCTCCTCTGCCTCTGGTCTCCCTTACTGTCCTGACTCCTCAATCTTGCCAGAGTGAACTTTTCAAGAAGCAAACCCAAGAACGCTCCTGGGGCTTATAATTTGATCTTACCTGTGTTTTAAGGTGCTTCTGGCCTCATGCACCCTGTGGTTTTGAGTGTTTTGCCTTTCAACTCCCTGAGCAGGGACCTGAATGCCCTTCCTGCCCTTGCCTGCCTTGAGAAACTCACTCATCCTTCAGCGTTCAACCCAGTCGTTATGTTCTTTGAGATGCCTTTCAGAATATCCACAGGCAGATTTAGGCTGCATCAGCTCGGATCCCACGGTGCCTTGTGCAGATCTTAATAAAGATCTAATCTGGGACTTCCCTGGTGGGGCAGTGGTTAAGAATCTGCCTGCCAATACAGAGGACACAGGTTCCATCCCTGGTCCGGGAAGATCCCACATGCCACGGAGCAACTAAAGCCTGTGCTCCACAACTACTGAGCCTGTGCTCTAGAGCCCGCGAGCCACAACTACTGAGCCCACATGCCACAACTACTGAAGCCCACGTGCCTAGAGCCTGTACTCTGCAACAAGAGAAGCCACTGCAGTGAGAAGCCCGTGCACCACAACAAAGAGTAGCCCCCATTCTCTGCAACTAGAGAAAGCCCGTGCACACAACAAATACCCACTGCAGCCAAAAATAATAAATAATAAATAAATTTTTTAAAAAGATCTAATCAGTTTCTCTAGTGGTTCTTGGCTGTCTTCCTGAGGACTCTGTGACTGTCTTCTGTTCCTCATTGTCTCTTCAGCACATGGAGGAATGGAAAGAATGCTGGATAGTGATCTACAACTTAGTTTTTTGATTCCATTAAATCAGAATGTGTGATAATTTATGTGATTTGACTGGTTGGGGCTCCCAAGGGATGGGGCACATTTAAGCCTTTTCTTTTTTTCCCAAGGGCAATCACCATGCTTGAAACACCATCGATACCCCAAAACAGCATGGGTCTTTACCAGAATTGATAGAAGAAACAAAATTTCAATGACATTCTTTATTAAAGAGAAGAGAGTTCTTAAGCACTTGTGTATTTCCAACACCTTAATTTTCTTAGTTAAATCAGAATTTTGATAATATATAATACTAGTTCATTAAAATAAGTCTACAAAGCTTTATTCACATTCTTTTGATCATTTTTAATAATTGGAAGTAATGCAATATCATGTCTTAAAAAATGGTCTATATTTCAGTTTTTAAACTTACTCTGCTTTCTTTTTTGTTTTTTTTTTAACATCTTTATTGGAGTATAATTGCTTTACAATGGTGTGTTAGTTTCTGCTTTATAACAAAGTGAATCAGTTATACATATACATATGTCTCCATGTCTCTTCTCTCTTGCATCTCCCTCCCTCCCACCCTGCCTATCCCACCCCTCTAGGTGGTCACAAAGCACTGAGCTGATCTCCCTATGCTATGCAGCTACTTCCCAGTAGCTATCTATTTTACGTTTGGTAGTGTATATATGTCCATTCCGCTGTCGCATTTTGTCCCAGCTTACCCCCTTCCTGTATCCTCAAGTCCATTCTCTAGTAGGTCTGCATCTTTATTCCCATCTTGCCCCTAGGTTCTTTGTGACCTTTTTTTTTTTTTTTTTAGATTCCATGTATACGTGTTAGCATACGGTATTTGTTTTTCTCTTTCTGACTTACTTCACTCTGTATGACAGTCTCTAGGTCCATCCACCTCACTACAAATAACTCAGTTTCGTTCCTTTTTATGGCTGAGTAATATTCCATTGTATATATGTTCCACATCTTCTTTCTCCATTCATCTGTTGATGGACACTTCGGTTGCTTCCATGTCCTGGCTATTGTAAATAGAGCTGCAGTGAACATTTTAGTACATGACTCTTTTTGAATTATGGTTTTCTCAGAGTATATGCCCAGTAGTGGGATTGCTGGGTCGTATGGTAGTTCTATTTTTAGTTTTTTAAGGAACCTCCATACTGTTCTCGATAGTGGTTGTATCAATTTACATTCCCAAGAACAGTGCAAGAGGGATCCCGTTTCTCCACACCCTCTCCAGCATTTATTGTTTGTAGATTTTTTGATGATGGCCATTCTGACCAGTGTGAGATGATATCTCATTGTAGTTTTGATTTGCATTTCTCTAATGATTAATGATGTTGAGCATTCTTTCATGTGTCTGTTGGCAATCTGTATATCTTCTTTGGAGAAATGTCTATTTATGTCTTCTGCCCATTTTTGGATTGGGTTGTTTGTTTTTTTAATATTGAGCTGCATGAGCTGCTTGTAAATTTTGGAGATTAATCCTTTGTCAGTTGCTTCATTTGCAAATATTTTCTCCCATTCTGATGGTTGTCTTTTCGTCTTGTTTATGGTTTCCTTTGCTGTGCAAAAGCTTTTAAGTTTCATTAGGTCCCATTTGTTTATTTTTGTTTTTATTTCCATTTCTCTAGGAGGTGGGTCAAAAGGATCTTGTTGTGATTTATGTCATGGAGTGTTCTGCCTGTGTTTTCCTCTAAGAATTTGATGCTGTCTGGCCTTACATTTAGGTCTTTAATCCATTTCGAGTTTATTTTTGTGTATGGTGTTAGGGAGTGTTCTAATTTCATTCTTTTATATGGAGCTGTCCAGTTTTCCCAGCACCACTTATTGAAGAGGCTGTCTTTTCTGCACTCCATATTCTTGCCTCCTTTATCAAAGATAAGGTAACCATATATGTGTGGGTTTATCTCTGGGCTTTCTATCCTGTTCCATTGATCTATATTTCTGTTTCTGTGCCAGTACCATACTGTCTTGATTACTGTAGCTTTGTAGTATAGTCTGAAGTCCAGGAGCCTGATTCCTCCAGCTCTGTTTTTCTTTCTCAAAATTGCTTTGGCTATTCGGGGTTTTTTGTGTTTCCATGCAAATTGTGAAATTTTTTGTTCTAGTTCTGTGAAAAATGCCAGTGGCAGTTTGATAGGGATTGCATTGAATCAGTAGATTGCTTTCGGTAGTAGAGTCATTTTCACAATGTAGATTCTTCCAGTCCAAGAACATGGTATATCTCTCCATCTATTTGGATCATCTTTAATTTCTTTAATCAGTATCTTATAATTTTATGCATACAGGTCTTTTGTCTCCTTAGGTAGGTTTATTCCTAGATATTTTATTCTTTTCGTTGCAATGGTAAATGGGAGTGTTTTCTTAATTTCACTTTCAGATTTTCCATCATTAGTGTATAGGAATGCAGAAGATTTCTGTGCATTAATTGTGTATCCTGCTACTTTACTAAATTCATTGATTAGCTCTAATAGTTTTCTGGTAGCATCTTTAGGATTCTCTATGTGTAGTATCATGTCATCTGCAAACAGTGACAGCTTTACTTCTTTTCTGATTTGGATTCCTTTTATTTCTTTCTCTTCTCTGATTGCTGTGGCTAAAACTTCCAAAAGTATGTTGAATAATAGTGGTGAGAGTGGGCAACCTTGTCTTGTTCCTGATCTTAGTGGAAATGGTTTCAGTTTTTCACCATTGAGGACAATGTTGGCTGTGGGTTTGTCATATATGACCTGTAATATGTTGAGGAAATTTCCCTCTATGCCTACTTTCTGGAGGATTTTTATCATAAATGGGTGTTGAATTTTGTTGAAAGCTTTCTCTGCATCTATTGAGATGATCATATGGTTTTTCTCCTTAAATTTCTTAATATGGTGTATCATGTTGATTGATTTGTGTATATTGAAGAATCCTTGCAATCCTGGGACAAACCCCACTTGATCATGGTGTATGATCCTTTTAATGTGCTGTTGGATTCTGTATGCTAGTATTTTGTTGAGGATTTTTGCATCTATGTTCATCAGTGATATTGGCCTGTAGTTTTCTTTCTTTGTGACATCTTTGTCTGGTTTTGGTATCAAAGGGATGGTGGCCTCGTACAATGAGTTTGGGAGTGTTCCTCCCTGTGCTATATTTTGGAAGAGTTTGAGAAAGATAGGTGTTAGCTCTTCTCTAAATGTTTGATAGAATTCGCCTGTGAAGCCATCTGGTCCTTGGCTTTTGTTTGTTGGAAGATTTTTAATCACAGTTTCATTTTCAGTGCTTCTGATTGGTCTGTTCATATTTTCTATTTCTTCCTGGTTCAGTCTCAGAAGGTTGTGCCTGTCTAAGAATTTGTCCATTTCTTCCAGGTTGTCCTTTTATTGGCATATAGTTACTTGCAGTAATCTCTCATGATCCTTTGTATTTCTGCACTGTCAGTTGTTACTTCTCCTTTTTCATTTCTAATTCTATTGATTTGAGTCTTCTCCCTTTTTTTCTTGATAAGTCTGGCTAATGGTTTATCAATTTTGTTTATCTTCTCAAAGAACCAGCTTTTAGTTTTATTGATCTTTGCTATCGTTTCCTTCATTTTGTTTTCATTTATTTCTGACCTGATCTTAATGATTTCTTTCCTTCTGCTAACTTTGGGGGGTTTTTGTTCTTCTTTCTCCAGTTGCTTTAGGTGTAAGGTTAGTTGTTTATTTGAGATGTTTCTAGTTTCTTAAGGTAGGATTGTATTGCTATAAATCCTCTGAGAACTGCTTTTGCTGCATCTCATAGGTTTTGGGTCGTTGTGTTTTCATTGTCATTTGTTTCTAGATAGTTTTTGATTTCCTCTTTGATTTCTTCATTGATCTCTTGGTTATTAAGTAGTGTGTTGTTTAGCCTCCACATGTTTGTATTTCTTACAGATTTTTTCCTGTAATTGATATCTAGTCTCGTAGCGTTGTCGTTGGGAAAGATACTTGATACGATTTCAATTTTCTAAAATTTACCAAGGCTTGATTTGTGACCCAAGATATGATCTATCCTGGATAATGTTCCATGAGCACTTGAGAAGAATGCATACTCTGCTATTTTTGGATGGAATATCCTACAAATATCATTTAAGTCTATCTTGTTTAATGTATCATTTAAAGCTTGTGTTTCCCTATTTATTTTCATTTTGGATGATCTGTCCATTGGTGAAAGTGGGGTGTTAAAGTCCCCTACTATGATTGTGTTACTGTCCATTTCCCCTTTTATGGCTGTTAGTATTTGCCTTATGTATTGACGTGCTCCTATGTTGAGTGCATAAACATTTACAATGGTTATATCTTCTTCTTGGATTGATCCCTTGATCATTATGTAGTGTCCTTCTTTGTCTCTTGTACTAGTCTTTGTTTTAAAGTCATTTTGTCTGACATGAGAATTGCTACTCCAGCTTTCTTTTGATTTCCATTTGCATGGAATATCTTTTTCCATCCCCTCACTTTCAGTCTGAATGTGTCCGTAGGTCTGAAATGGGTCTCTTGTAGACAGCATATATACGGGTCTTGTTTTTGTATGCATTCAGGCAGTATATGTCTTTTGGTTGGAGCATTTAATCCATTTACATTTAAGGTAATTATATGTATGTTCCTATTACCATTTTCTTAATTGTTTTGGGTTTATTATTGTAGGTCTTTTCCTTCTCTTGTGTTTCCTGCCTAAATAAGTTCCTTTAGCATTTGCTGTAAAGCTGGTTTGGTGGTGCTGAATTCTCTTAGCTTTTGCTTGTCTGTAAGGTTTTTAATTTCTCCATCAAATCTGAATGAGCTCCTTGCTGGGTAGAGTAATCTTGGTTGTAGGTTTTTCTCCTTCATCACTTTAAGTATGTCCTGCCACTCCCCTTCTGGCTTGCAGAGTTTCTGCTGAAAGATCAGCTGTTAACCTTATGGGGATTCCCTTATGTGTTATTTGTTGTTTTTCTCTTGCTGCTTTTAGTATTTGTTCTTTGTATTTAATTTTTGATAGTTTGATTAATATGTGTCTTGGCGTGTTTCTCCTTGGATTTATCCTATATGGGACTCTCTGTGCTTCCTGGATTTGATTTACTATGTCCTTTCCCATATTAGGGAAGTTTTCAACTAAAATCTCTTCATATATTTTCTCAGTTCCTTTCCTTTTCTCTTCTTCTTCTGGGACCCCTATAATTCAAATATTGGTGCGTTTAATGTTGTCCCAGAGATCTCTGAGACTGTCCTCCATTCTTTTCATTCTTTTTCCTTTATTCTGCTCTGCAGTAGTTATTTCCACTATTTTATCTTCCAGGTCACTTATCCGTTCTTCTGCCTCAGTTATTCTGCTATTGATCCCTTGTAGAGAATTTTTAATTTCATTTATTGTGTTGTTCATCACTGTTTGTTTGCTCTTTAGTTCTTCTAAGTCCTTGTTAAATGTTTCTTGTATTTTTTCCATTCTGTTTCCAGGATTTTGGATCATCTTTACTATCATTATTCTGAATTCTTTTAGAATAGGGAATGCCTATTTCCTCTTCATTTGTTAGGTCTGGTGGGTTTTTGCCGTGCCCCTTCATCTGCTGTGTGTTTCTCTGTCTTCTCATTTTGCTTAACTTATTGTGTTTGTGGTCTCCTTTTCACAGGCTGCAGGTTTGTCGTTCTCGTTGTTTTTGGTGTCTATCCCCAGTGGCTAAGGTTGGTTCAGTAGGTTGTGTAGCCTTCCTGGTGGAGGGGACTAGTGCCTGTGTTCTGGTGGATGAGGCTGGATCTTGTCTTTCTGGTGGGCAGGTCCACGTCTGGTGGTGTGTTTTGGGGTGTCTGTGGCCTTATTATGATTTTAGGCAGCCTCTGTGTTAATGGATGGGGTTGTGTTCCTGTCTTGCTAGTTGTTTGGCATAGGGTGTCCAGCACTGTACCTTGCTGGTTGTTGAGTGGAGCTGGGTCTTGGCGTTGAGATGGAGATCTCTGGGAGATTTTCACCATTTGATATTAGGTGGAGCTGGGAGGTCTCTTGTGGACCAGTGTCCTGAACTTGGCTCTCCCACCTCAGAGGCACAGCTCTGACGCCTGGCTGGAGCACTAAGAGCCTGTCCTCCACACGGCTCAGAATAAAAGGGAGGAAAAAAAGAAAGAAAGAAGAAGATAACATAAAAGAAAATAAAATAAAGTAAAATAAAATAAAAGAAAGTTATTAAAATAAAAAATAATTATTAAGAAAAAATTTTTAAGTAAAAAAAAAAAAAAGGACAGACAGAACCCTAGGACAAATGGTAAAAGCAAAGGTATACAGACAAAATGACACACAGAAGCATACACATAAACCCTCACAAAAAGAGAAAAAGGGAAAAAAATACATATATCATTGCTCCCAAAGTCCACCTCCTCAATTTGGGATGATTCGTTGTCTATTCAGGTATTCCACAGATGCAGGGTACATCAAGTTGATTGTGGAGATTTAATACGCAGCTCCTGAGGCTGCTGGGAGAGATTTCCCTTTATCTTCTTTTTTCGCACAGCTCCCGAGGTTTAGCTTTGGATTTGGACCCTCCTCTGCATGTAGGTCACCTGAGGTCGTCTGTTCTTCACTCAGTCAGGACGGGGTTAAAGGAGCAGCTGCTTCAGGGGCTCTGGCTCACTCAGGCCGTGGGGAGGGAAGGATACGGATGCGGGGCAAGCCTGCGGCGGCAGAGGCCGGCATGATGTTGTACCAGCCTGAGGCGTGCCGTGTGTTCTCCTGGGGAAGTTGTCCCTGGATCACGGGACCCTGGCAGTGGCGGGCTGCACAGGCTTCCGGGAGGGGCAGTGTGGATAGTGACCTGTGCTCGCACACAGGCTTCTTGGTGGCTGCAGCAGCAGCCTTAGCATCTCATGCCCATCTCTGGGGTCCGCACTGATAGCCGCGGCTCGCGCTGTCTCTGGAGCTCATTTAGGTGGTGCTCTGAATCCCCTCTCCTCACGCACCAGGAAACAAAGAGGCAAGAAAAAGTCTCTTGCCTGTTTGGCAGCTCCAGACCTTTTCCCGGACTCCCTCCCAGCTAGCTGTGGCGCACTAGTCCCCTTCAGGCTGTGCTCACGCCGCCAACCCCAGTCCTCTCCCTGCGATCCTACCGAAGCCCGAGCCTCAGCTCCCAGCCCCTGCCTGCCCTGGCGTGTGGGCAGACAAGCCTCTCAGGCTGATGAGTTCAGGTCGGCACCGATCCTCTGTGCGGGAATCTCTCCACTTTGCCCTCCGCACCCCTGTGGCTGCGCCCTCCTCCGTGGCCCTGATACTCCCCCCCTCCACCACCCGCAGTCTCCGCCCGCGAAGGGTCTTCCTAGTGTGTGGAAACCTTTCCTCCTTCACAGCTCCCTCCCACTGGTACAGGTCCCATCCCTGTTCTTTTGTCTCTGTTTTTCCTTTTTTCTTTTGCCCTACCCAGGTCCGTGGGGAGTTTCTTGCCTTTTGGGAGGTCTGAGGTCTTCTGCCAGCGTTCAGTAGGTGTTTTGTAGGAGCTGTTCCACATGTAGATGTATTTCTGATGTATTTGTGGGGAGGAGGGTGATCTCCGCATCTTACTCTTCTGCCATCTTGAAGCTCTCCTCCTACTCTGTTTTCTTTATTTCCTTATTCACTCAGAAATGATTAAGGCCTGTGCTCCCTTAAGAGAAAATTTAAATCTCTCCTAAAGTTTCATAAACTAGTTTTGACTAAATAAAACTTCTGTCATTATAATATATATAATCGTACATACTAGTGTTACATGATTATTTTAAAAGCATCTTTGTTCCAATCAGGGCAACTTTTAGGGACATGTACATACACACGTATTAGGACTTTCAGTTTAACATTATGGCACATGAAGGAGCCACGATGGTAATTCACATTTTTCCTTACTATTTTCTCCCACCTCCTTCATGTTATCATTATGAATAACATGCTTAGACCGGGAAGCAGTGTCCACCAGTGTGCTGCAAAATGAGAAAATGCTGTCTTTTATTCCAAAAGTGCTTCACTTAATTCAAGAGCTGCTGACAAATTTTAAGCAAGGGAATGAGAAAAATCAGAGTTACACTTTAGGGAAAGATTATTTGGCCATGATGTTCAGATTGAATTGCATCAAGGCTGGAGTCTGTTTTACGCCCTCAATCTGGTGTATGTCTTGGTCTGGCCAGTGGCATTTCTCTCCTTGAACACGTCAGAATTGATGAACAATTAGACATTTCCCCAAAGGTCCCACACTCTGCCCTTTTCTGTACCTGGCAGGTTTTTCCACCTGTCACACCTAGGGGGGGCCTTCCCAACTTCCTCAGCCTACACAATGCCCCACTCCTAGCTCTGGTGTCTTCCCAGCATCTGTATCAGAGACAAATCTTGCCCGTCTCCTTGTGGAACTTTAACCCAACTGGTGGCAGGAAACTCATTCATGTGGTAGATCATTCATGTGGCTCAGTGTCCGCTCATAGTAGGTTCCATGGGTGAGGTAGAGAATGAATGAATGGGTGAGAGTAGAGATAAAAAGACTAGATATGTAGCTGGTCTGAATGCTAGATAATCCCAACTTGATTCTGGAAATGATGGGAATGTGTGCATTGGAGGCTATTTGGTATTTCGGAAGTGGCATTATGATAGCAACCCCTGACTGAAAGTCAGGAGCAATGGAGAAAAGAGCGTCACAAATGATAGAATGTTTTGGCCTGCTTCAGAAGACTGCATGTTCCAGGAGTGGAAATATGGGGGGCTGGGGGGGGGGAATAATTTTAGGGTAAAAACCAGTGGTTTTATAGAAGTTGCATTTAATAAAGTACATAGCACTGTAATATTAAGATAGGTTTGAAGTTTTTCTGTTTGAAGTTTTCTTTCTTCTGTTGAACCTAAAATTTCAATATGTAATTTAAACCCAGTTTGATACAAAATTTTCTTTCTCTCTTAGTTTAGACTCCTGAATGAGTGTGTTTCCTTTAAAGGGAGAAATAAATATTTGAGGAAAGTAAACAGTTGAACAATTAAAATATGAATAATTTACATGCTGTCAGTTATTTTGTTGATTGCTAAATTATGTGTTCATTGAATGGTGACTATGTTTAAATATCTCTTTCAGTGTTGCTAAGGGAAACATTCTTACCTGACTTTTGTGTGTAGACTTTTTGTTTATATTGTTCCCAGTTTATTTTTTAGTTTTTGAAAGAATAATAACTATTTTTCATAGACATATATGTTCATTTTTAAATAAAAATGCAGTAAAATGGGGCATGCTAAGAAGAACAGATTACCTAAAACCCCACTACCCAGAAACTACTGTTTTTAATATTTGGTAAACTCAATTTCAGATATCCTTTTATTAAAATACATATAGATAGAAGGTTAGATAGATAAGAGAGACAGAGAACAAAGATTGGGTTCATAAAGCACATGCTATTTTTTCTGAAAGTATTAAACATAATCCTTCTTTAATTTGCAGAGATAAATTGACAGTGAAATTAAAGGAACCAGTGATCTCATAATTCTCACAGTTGCCTAGATTAAGTTTTATATTTAAATGAATTTAATACTAACTACCAGTCCTTGTTTTATGGTTTCTCCTTTTCTATTATGCATATTTTGATAGATTTCCTTGCTAGCATAATCTCATCCTCTAGTAGTTTTCATTAGAAAGGCCCACAAGTGCTTGATTTTCTAAGTTATTGCCTACTCGAGAATGTCTGTTTGTTGCTTCTATACTTTCTGTTTGAAGGAATACTTGTGGAGTACTTTTCCCTCAGAACATTTGAACTATTTGTCTACTGTTTTCGGGCTTTGATAGTACTACTTTGTATAAATCTGAGTTCAACGTTTTTTTTCTACTGGGTTGCTGGTTTGATATTTACTTTTTAGCCATTGTGTTTTGAACTGCAACTCACAAATAGAGAAATCCACAACACACAGGACAAGTACTTATGTATCCCTCACCCAGGTCAAGAAATAGAACATTGCCGGACTCTCCATTACCTTCTCAGAATTTGCAAAATCCTCACAACCCAAGTGGTTTCTCATGGAGGGCTTACCTCCTTGTATCTTTGACTTTTCCCAGATCTTGTGACAGGAATTCCTTTTCTACCTTATTCGCTTTTCATTGCCTCCCAGCATACTTTTTTTTTTTAATTTAACATCTTTATTGGAGTATAATTGCTTTACAATGTTGTATTAGTTTCTGCTGTATAACAAAGTGAATCAGCTATGTGTATACATATATCCCCATATCTCCTCCCTCTTGCGTCTCCCTCCCACCCTCCCTATCCCACCTCTCTAGGTGGTCACAAAGCACCAAGCTGATCTCCCTGTGTATCACCTCACACCAGTCAGAATGGCCATCATCAAAAAATCTACAAACAATAAATGCTGGAGAGAGTGTGGAGAAAAGGGAACCCTGTTGCACTGTTGGTGGGAATGTAAATTGATACAGCCACTATGGAGAACAGTATGGAGGTTCCTTAAAAAACTAAAAATAGAACTACCATATGACCCAGCAATCCCACTACTGGGCATATACCCTGAGGAAACCATAATTCAAAAAGAGACATGTACTACAGTGTTCACTGCAGCACTATTTACAATAGCCAGGACATGGAAGCAATCCCAGCATACTTTTAAAAAGTATTTTGCCCAGCTTTTCCATTAGTTGTCATCAGTGGAATGGTTGTTCTGAATTACATGCTCCACCACTACCAGAAGCTGAATTCCCCCATGTGACTCTTTAACCTTGAATTTCAATGATTTTGGTAGGATTTGATCATGGTGTTCATTGTTATCTATTTCTTTATTTATTTGAGGGGAGGGATGGTCACTGCCCTTTTCATCAGCAAATTCAATTCTTTATGTCTGGAAATTTTTCTTTTCAATTATTGAATTCTTGTTGTCCATCTGTATCTTCTGTATCTATCACTATCTCTACAACCTATTTTTAATATCAACATCTTCTTGAAGTGTTACATATATACAGAAAAGTTTTCAGATTTTAGGTGTATTGCTTGGTGAATTTGCACAAACTGAGCACACCCATGTAATAAATACTCAGTTGAAGAAATTCAATCTCTCCAAAATCCTCTCTTGTGATTCTTTGTCCACTCTCCCCCCTCTCCAAAACTGTCCCCTGTTTAACTTCTAACACCATAGATTAGTTATATCTGATTGTGAACTTTCTATAAATGGAATTACACTGTGTATAATCTTTTATTTCAAACTTCTTTTACTCAGCAATACATAAGCGAATTTCATCCATGTTGCTGTGTGTAGTTGTTTATTTATTATTACTGCATAGTATTGCATTGTGTAACTATATTACAATTTATTAAACTCTGTTTAATAGACTTCAGAGTGTTTCCAGTTTTGGGCTCTTCAGTGAAAGATGTTGTTGTGAACATTATAGTACATGTCTTTTAGTGAACATGTTTATACATTTCTTTTGCATACTTTCCTAAGAGTGGAATTGCTGGGTCATAGAATCGGCAGGTGTACAGCTTTTGTAGATATCATGAAAAAGTTTTCCAAAGTGTTTGCACCAATTTACACTCCCACCAGCACCGTATGCTATGAGAGTTCCAGTTTTTCTGCGTTGTTACCCTCACTTGGTAATGGTTCTGTTTTTCATTTTAGCCATGCTGGTGAAGGAGTGTTTAATCAGCTTTATTTATTTATTTCTGGTTTGTGTTCTGGATTTCCAAGGGCTTAATTCTGTATGCCTCACTATAAGACCTCTCTTTTCTGGGTCTCAGTTCTTTCATCTATAAATTAAATATACTATCCTGAATGTTGAGACAGTGACAAACAGGTTTCTAAACTTCATATTTCTTCTTTTCACATTTAAAATTCTCTTTATGGATTTCTCAAATAGTTGGGGGGTTTGTGTGTGTGTGTGTGATTAAATATCTTGATGCAAATTTCCTTCCAAGTAAACTCAACCTACATTTTCTGACTTCTTTCTTGAGACAACCTGGGGGAGATGAGAGGTAACACTGTAGCTTGACAGAGTGCTGGCATTTTGTTGGATCATTCTGGAAACACAGATCACCCAGTATTATTAAATGAACTTTTAAGTGCACCACTTCCTTTGATTCAAATCTGACCTGAAAAAATGGCTGGTAAGAGCGGAGTGTCAGTGTTGGAGTTTGAATCCAGTCTGTTGTGAATACCTCTTCATTTTCTTTCTGTGCCTCTTATAACATTCAGCTCTTTGGTTTCCTGAATACTGAGGTGCATAGGGCTGTGCACAGTGTCATTTTATACCTTCTTGTTAACCTTCACTGAGAAGCTGTGTAAATAAAACACAGCTAAGCTATATAAAGAGATCCTGTTTGAAGCTCCAAAAGGCTATGTGATGATTATCCTACAGCTCTTTCTCAAACAGGAAGAATGCCTCTCAAAGGCAAGCAATCAATCTGCTCCTTGGCACATCCTGGAGCCCTGGGGTTGCACCAATGTCGAGAGATCGCTGCCCATTTCTACTGTCCTGCATTCATGTTTCTTTCAGAACTCACTCATTACTGATACTGCTGTCGATCATAGTAACAACAAAGAAGAATCTACCAAGTTTTTGAAGTAGCAGAATATATATAGTGATCTCATTCATGCCTGAAACAAGGAATATTAGTGACTGTAGTGACACAGGACTTCATTCACAGGGCTTTCATTTTAGAAATTACTCAGGTAATTCTGAGTGATGGGCTTTAAGGATGGAGAGCGTTCAGAATCCTCACTATCTTGCTCTCTGCATGAAAAACTGTCTCACCGTCCAAGACCAGGGAGAAGGTAAAACTTTCCATTAACCATTCTAGTTACTTGAATTCTATACCCTTTAACTTGACCTACCTATGTTTGCCCTATCTTGTCCACTTAGCCAAGATGGAGAAATGGGCTCTGTGAAGGGATTGATGGGTTTATTATGGACGTCTACATCAGTAGCATCTCTGTTGGAGGAACATGGAGGATGAAATATTCGAGTCCTCTATCTGGTATGGAAGCTTTCGTCCCAAAGCATTTGTGCTAAATACCCATGTGAGAATTTCTCACAAACCTTCGAGACTTGAACCAGTAGTCTGTCTTGAAATCCTTCAGAGGTGGGAATATGGGAGCCCTGGGCCTCATTAGCCTGCCACTCTAACCAGCCTCAGCTGGCAGAATGGTTGGGAGAAACAGCCCTGCACATCTCACGTGCAGGCCCAACTTTACTGTGCAATGTCTGTGCATCATGGGAAGATCTTGGAAACTGATCCTGGTGTTTCAAAGCTGGGATAAAGCGAATATCAGGAGTGTCCAGGAGCTGAGGTTCAGGGAAGCAAGGAGGGCTTTGTCTAGCTCTGAATGGGCTGTGTGTGAATTCAGAAGAGGGATGAGAACAAAAACACAGGGAGCAAATCAGGCTTTGTGTGAAACATTTGGCAGTGTCACCGTCCGTGCTTTTGATGTGTGGGCATGCTGCTCCTGACCTCATCAGGGAAAGTATAAAAGAGAGTGTCTCTCTGGCCGCTTCCTTGGAAGAACACAGTCCCCCTTTCCTGTTCACCAGGCAGCATTAGGGAACACACATCTGACTTCTCAATTCTTCCTACTTTGTGAATGTGGGTGTAGGGGGGCCATCAAAACCTGCTGAAGGAGAAAGTAATGCATCTAAACTCTTTAATAGGTGGGTTTTATTGTGCTTTGATGAGACCTGCATGGAACACCTGTGCCTCATTCAGTCTTTATGATACTTCTTGGTTTTCATATTGACTACACTGAATATGCCATAAAACAATTAAGAAAGAGAGACTGGTGTGTAAAGCAGTTCTTGATAGAGTACTTAGGGGCTTTTGGAACCGGGCCATAGCAGGATGATAACACCCTATGGCTGCCAATAGTGTGATGCAGGTGAGATGGACCAGTGCCAATGTGGGTGCTCTTCTGGATTGTCAGGCTACCTGCCAACAAGGTCACAGTAGATTACCTGGGCAGCTGCCCTTCAGAGGCCACAGGTGTGTGAGGATGGCTCTTTACTCATGATGTTCCCTCCCAAGATGCCCACTGACATCCGAAATGTATTTAAGCACTGTTTTCCTGTTACCTATGACTAGAGGCTGATTGATCAGGTGAGTGCAACTTTCAGACCATAAAAAGTGGAAGAGAGGATGCCTAAGAAATGTAAATGCTTCCTAAAGAGGGCAGTGGATTAAACTCACTTTCAAAAATCTTGTGTGAATATCCCAGGGCTGTCTTAAAATATTTCTTCCTTTAAAAGAGATATATTTCTATTCCTTGCTGGAGAAAAAAAAAATCATATAGTTCTTTTGGATCTATTTTTGAGTAAATGAGGGGGGAGCAGGTGTGTTCTGGCTCCTAGTCTGTCTACTCTCATGGATAACTGGTCTTCCTCTGCAGGAAGGAGAGAGAATTCCTCCATGGAATAGTGAATTCCAGAACAGCCTGTTTCCATAGCATGCTTCAGAAAGCCCAGATTTCACCTCTTCTCTTTGGCAGGACCTGATCCTTGCCACTCTTTCTAAAATCAGATCCAGCCCAGTCACTAGGATCTGACAGTTGGCCAGGACCTTCTGTTGAGGGGGGGCCCTGTTGGGTCCCCATCTCTGATGAATGAGGTAGCTCAGCTGGAGCAGCTGAGGGCAGTACTTGGAGGGGAGGCTTAGGTGGGGTTCAGGCAGTCAAGAGAGGTAGCCAGCATGAACCTCTAAATGTGACGAAATTACTCTGGGATCCTGAAAGGAGTTGATAGAAAAAATCACAATACTATTACAAATTGGATTATTCAAAGACTCAGGCAAGCCACAATTGTTTACTCATGTATTACCACTAGAGACCTATAGGTACGAGGATGTAAAGCAAAATTCTGCTGTTTCTAGAAGTGTCAACCTGTCATTAAGTCTCAAGTTCATCCTTGTATTTAAATTAGCTTTCACCTGTCTTTCTGAATCTCTTGAGCTTGTCTCCCTGTGCTGCACATATGCTGCTGCACATATGCCTCTGCCTTCAGAGGAAATATGATAGCTCACCATATTTTATGGCTTTTGACCATAGCTGCTATGCCGGACTGCAACTCTTTGTAGAATTTGGAAGCTAATGAACATGCCTCAGGAGATAAAGTTTTTTTTTTTTCCTGGTCTTTGTTGGTTTCTTGTTGTCACTTTTTAGCCTCTTTGGCTTTAGACTGCACACATGCCACACGCATACACACACGTACACACGTGTGCACAGATGCACAACTGTATATATACATACATGCATATTTGTATACAAAAGCTTGAATGTGCACTCCCACTCTGATTTTAATTGGCATTTCTCACATTTTAAAACTGTCTTGTAGGATACTAGAAGAGAAAGATATTTAGGAGCATTAAACCTATGTGTCAAACGTGAATGTGAAAAACTAGAATAACTTGAAATTAACTATATGAATTTACTAGTAGACACTCCTAAACAAATTAAAGAATAAAGCTTAAAAAATGAGGAGATGGATATATACTTACATGCAATTTTAAACAAAAGGAAACAGGGTTGATATCAGAAGTAAAATTATATGAAAAGATTAAATGTGCAAAAGGGAACAGTCTAAATTGCTAATGATATAAATCCAAATGAAAATAATAATCCCAAACTTTAGGTAATGAATCACACATAGCTGAACAAAATAAAAAAGGGAGAAAATTGAAAACTCAAGGAAATAGTAGGAGGCAATTTTTAAAATACTAAGTAGGTAACCGAATAAAGAGAAATCAATAATGGGATTGACGGGCTTTTTTTAATGGTTGTATTTTTTTTTTAACATCTTTATTGGAGTATAATTGCTTTACAATGGTGTGTTAGTTTCTGCTGTATAACAAAGTGAATCAGCTATACATATACATATATCCCCATATCCCCTCCCTCTTGCGTCTCCCTCCCACCCTCCCTATCCCACCCCTCTAGGTGGTCACAAAGCACCGAGCTGATCTCCCTGTGCCATGCAGCTGCTTCCCACTAGCTATTTTACATTTGGTAGTGTATATATGTCCATGCCACTCTCTCACTTCATCCCAGCTTACCCTTCCCCCTCCCTCTGTCCTCAGGTGATAGTTGTATTTTGAATTGTGTCCTATCCAAGGAAGAAGAGAATGAAAATACGAGTAGAAATTAATATGTATGAAAGTAATAAAAATGACAGCTAAATAAATTAGCACTAGACTTTTTGTTGTTTTCACTTCTCGTCTTACTTTCTTTTTCTTTAAAGAATCAAGACCAGTAAAGCAGAGAAGACTCTCATAAAGGTGATCAGGGAAATAAAAAAGAAGTAGCCATGTACTTCATTAGGAATAGTCAAGGAGATGGAGTTAAATAGCTATTTGTATATTTTTATATACACATAGAAGAAAAAGTAGAATTCTATGTCAGTACATACCAATACAGATAAATATATAGATAAAAGAATAATCTTAGAGGACACTATAAAAAACAACTGATTATAGAACAAATAGGAAAAAGCTAAATAGAACCTGAATTAAATTATGAAAAATGCCTAAAAGTAACCCCATATCAAGTTAGGAATGAGTTCTTGCAAACAATTTTAGAACATAGAATTCTTATGCCGCTCGAAATATTTGAGCATAAAAAGACAAGTTTCTCCTTTTTTTCTTATAACTATAGAGAACCACAGACCAGTCTCTCTTAGAAATGGAAACACAAAATCCTAAACACATGATGGCTGTGTGAAATCAAGTATATTAAAGAAATTATGTGCTATGAATAAGTAGGCTTTATTCAAGGAATTTAATGATGGCTCAGTGATAAAAAGATATGATAATCATTGTAAGTAAGGGAAATATGTATGACTATTCTTGATTTAAGGTAAATTATAGAGAAATAGGATGAGAAGAATAAAATATAATAAAAATATCTCTGACCAAAACGTGCACATCATAATTAAAATGCAAACACTAGAGCCATCCTCCTTACAAGGCAAGATTGTTTGCCTCTCTGTTATACCACAATTGACACAATGTATAGAGAAAGCACTTCAATAGGATAGAACATAGATATTTGTTAATATTTTCAGGAAAACTACTTGTGGAAAATAAAAACACTCAAGGAAACAAACTTAAGGAGGCTCCAAAGCCTTTCATAAGCACATCTCTTAAGTGGACAAATGGTATGAAGGTGAAAAAATTAAGCTATTAGCATTCATGGAAAATATAAGCACATATTTATGTTAGTTTGGAGTAACCAAGAACTTTACACCCATGAGAGAAATTATAAAAGAAAATTTGAAAGGAAATTAGATAAAGCAATTTAAATTAAGAGAAAACTGGGTAAGTAGTTTTGAACGAATATGACAAGTAGAAGGTTAATATCTTTAATATGTAAAAAGCTCTTAACACAGACTCACAGACATAGAGAACAAACCAGTTGTTACCAGTCGGGGATGGGGTTTCCAAACTATTGGATGTAAGATAAGCTCAGGGATGTATTGTACAGCATGGGGAATAGAGCCAATATTTTGTCATAACTATAAATGGTAAGTAACCTTTAAAAATTGTATTAAAAAATTTAAAAAGCTCTTGCAAAACAAAAAATAGATAAATATCCTTAAAGAAAACAGACAGTCTATAGAAAAGGAAACACAAGTTGTCTGGAAACAGATAAGAAACAACAATGACTTATCACTAATCTTATTAGTTAAGCAACAATTGGTTTTTGGAAAAGTTGACTGAGTAAATGAAAGATAATTAACTCAAGGCAATAGAGAGACTGGCAATTCGGATGTAGGCTGTGGAATAGAATGATTTCATTTAAAACACTTTCCTACCGCTTTCTAACTGCTAATCTCAGTCTACTTCTCAATCCTCAATGCCAACATTTATAAGTAATGGGGGTGGCCTTTACAGGATCACTGGTCGAAGTAAATGATAAAACCATGTCCATCCGAAACTTATGGAAGCATATCTAAGCATTGTATCTGTCTGTCCCTCTATCCCTTTATGTTTGGCATCCACCATTTATCTCTTTCTTTCTAATTACATTTTTTTAACATCTTTATTAGAGTATAATTGCTCTACAATTGTGTGTTAGTTTCTGCTTTATAACAAAGTGAATCAGCTATATGCATACATATATCCCCATATGCCCTCCCTCTTGTGTCTCCCTCCCACCCTCCCTATCCCACCCCTCTAGGTAGTCACAAAGCACCGAGCTGATCTCCCTGTGCTATGCGGCTGCTTCCCACTAGCTATCTATTTTACATTTGGTAGTGTATATATGTCCATGCCACTCTCTCACTTCGTCCCAGCTTACCCTTCCCCCTGCCCATGTCCTCAAGTCCAGAACCATTTTTTTTTAGATTCCATATATATGTGTTAGCATACGGTATTTGTTTTTCTCTTTCTGACTTACTTCACTCTGTATGACAGACTCTAGGTCCATCCACCTCACTACAAATAACTCAATTTCAGTTCATTTTATGGCTAATATTCCATTGTATATATGTGCCACATCTTCTTTATCCATTCATCTGTCGATGGACACTTAGGTTGCTTCCATGTCCTGACTATTGTAAATAGTGCTGCAGTGAACATTGTGGTACATGACTTTTTGAATTATGGTTTTCTCAGGGTATATGCCCAGTAGTGGGATTGCTCGGTCATATGATAGTTCTATTTTTAGTTTTTTAAGGAACCTCCATACTGTTCTCCATAGTGGCTGTATCAATTTACATTCCCACCAACAGTGCAAGAGGGTTCCCTTTTCTCCACACCCTCTCCAGCATTTATTGTTTGTAGATTTTTTGATGATGGCCATTCTGACCGGTGTGAGGTGATACCTCATTGTAGTTTTGATTTGCATTTCTCTAATGATTAGTGATGTTGAGCATCTTTTCATGTGTTTGTTGTCAATCTGTATATCTTCTTTGGAGGAATGTCTATTTAGGTGTTCTGCCCATTTTTGGATTGGGTTGTTTGTTTTTTTGACATTGAGCTGCATGAACTGCTTGTATATTTTGGAGATTAATCCTTTGTCAGTTGCTTCATTTGCAAATATTTTCTCCCATTCTGATGGTTGTCTTTTCATCTTGTTTATGGTTTCCTTTGCTGTGCAAAAGCTTTTAAGTTCCATTAGGTCCCATTTGTTTATTGTTGTTTTTATTTCCATTTCTCTAGGAGGTGGGTCAAAAAGGATCTTGCTGTGATTTATGACATAGAGTGTTCTGCCTATGTTTTTCTCTAAGAGTTTTATAGTGTCTGGCCTTACATTTAGGTCTTTAATCCATTTTGAGTTTATTTTTGTGTATGGTGTTAGGGAGTGTTCTAATTTCATTCTTTTATATGGAGCTGTCCAGTTTTCCCAGCACCACTTATTGAAGAGGCTGTCTTTTCTCCATCGTATATTCTTGCCTCCTTTGTCAAAGATAAGGTGACCATATGTGTGTGGGTTTATCTCTGGGCTTTCTATCCTGTTCCATTGATCTATATTTCTGTTTTTGTGTCAGTACCATACAGTCTTGATTACTGTAGCTTTGTAGTATAGTCTGAAGTCAGGGAGCCTGATTCCTCCAGCTCCGTTTTTCTTTTGCAAGATTGCTTTGGCTATTCGGGGTCTTTTGTGTTTCCATACAAATTGTGAAATTTTTTGTTCTAGTTCTGTGAAAAATGCCATTTGTAGTTTGATAGGTATTACATTTTTATCTATTTTAAGAAGGCATGGGTTGGAGGAGTGAGAGAGAGATGGAGAATTATGTCCAAAGATAGTGCAGTCATTAAAACTTGTCAAGTTTTAAGTCTATATTTTTATAAAGAATATTTAAACATATATATATATATATAACATCCATAATAAAATTAATAAAACTTGACTTAAAAGTGACATAGTGCAGTGAAGGAAGTTTGTTGGCCAGTCATCCAGGTAATTGATGCTACTCTCACACTAGGTAGACCCTGAAACCTTGGTGGCTTAGCAAGGTAAAGTCTATTTTTCACTCATGTCACAGCTAGGTGTAGCCATGCCATCTGGAACATATGGCCTCCAAGGTTGCCATGGCAAAGGAAGAAAGCAAGTTGGAGGATTTGGACTTACGTCATTTTTTCCCCACGTTCCATCGGATAGAACTTAGTCATATAGCCCTGGCTTACCTGCAAAGGAGACCAGGAAATGTAGAGAAGTCCATGAAGATCAGATGAGCATTATTGGTCTCTGCCTTTGATAGAGTATAATTAGGTCTAAGCTCTCCAGGATGACGCAGTTGCACTGTGAAATTTCTAGAACCATCTTCAGAGTTTGTTCCATTGTAATAATCCCTTTGCAATAACACCATCATCTGGGAGGTTGTTCAGAGTGTTTATCTCACTCCTCCATTTTCATAAAAGATTGTCAGTCAGTAAAAATAACAACAACAACAACAGTAATAATAGCAGATCTGCATTCAGATTAGAGTATTTTTAAAAAATGTCTGCTTTTCAATTCTTACTTAAAGGTTAGTTGAAATAAGGAATATTTGGAAGTGAGTGTGTGGGAGTTCTCCTTAAAAATATTTTAATTCTTGGATCAAGCAGAACAAATCTACACGCCCTGTAGACCCTCTATATTATTCCCTCCCTTTTCCCTTCCCCTTGCCTCTCTCTCCCTACCCTTCCAGACTGCTTTCAGAGGCTTGCACTTTGCTTCATGCTTGAAGATCCTAATGAAACACATCAGCGTGTTTGCAATTTGGTTTCTATGCACAGTATCTCTCAGTGGTCCATATGTGAACCTCCAAGTGAGAAATTTCTTTCAATACTGAGTTTTAAGAAAAGTTTGGCTTATTTTGAAGGATACTGTATTTTATTCATTTTTCTTCATGCTTTCTCTTTTGCTTTGGCCACCAGGAAGCTCCATCAAATTGTTGGATCAACTAACACAACTAGGACATGAAGGGCCACAAATATGTATTGTACCATCCCCCTCTTTTCCATGTTGATCTTTCATTTAGATTTATATTCTTGTTTCTATTTGAGTATTGTAATATATGTTTTAAAGTGACCTTAAATCCCATGTCCTAGATTCACCCTGGGGAGTCAGTCAGCTCAGAAAATTCCAGAGATGATTATTGGAAGGACTCTTTTGATATAGAAAGTTGGGACACTTTTGGTTATAAGGCCAAACTTTACAGAAAAGTATCAATTTCTTAGGTGTTCTTGTGTGTATATTTTATTAAAGAGCAAGGCTTGGAAGAGAGGATGTTTATGGGAAGTGAAGAGATATGTGACAGCCAATTTAATAAGGAACAGAAATAAATTATAGAGAGTCCTTTTAGGACTCACAAAGGGTTTCTGCATTCTTCTATGTTAAAGGGAATATTTTCTCTCTATTTATGAATTGCTTCACTAATGGGTGGGGAAATGAAGTACCTTGACTAGACTGTTGATAACTCTATAAAGATCATATTCATGGGTGAAAAACATAGGATTTGCCCATTTCTCAGAATATAGAGTGTTATAAATAGAGCAGTAGTAGATTATAGATGATGACCTAGTTTCCATGGCAACAACATTCATTATCTTATCTCATTCTCTCCTAACTTACCCAATTTAACTGCCCTATCCCTTTCATCACACCTCCCCCTCATTAAACACTTACCAGATCCTTTTCTGTTGCTATGTAGGCAGTATAATAGCTTTCTCAGCTGCTTGCTGAATGAATTGGGAAACACACACACACACTTTGAGAGTGTAAGGAGAAGAATTTCAGCAGTATTTCAGGATCAAGGGATGCAAGTGGCAGGTACGTGTTCTATATATATACACATACAGTGCATCCCCCTGGCACATTTTGCACAGAAATGTGCCCTGTTTTTGGTGCACAGAGCTGCCATGTGTGTCGATTTGATGGAGTCTGGGTTCTCCTGACAGTGTGACAGGGTATTAATCACATGTGACCAAAATAGCACACAAAGGAGGGCACTCCTGTTTGTTTTTATTTTTTTCCTTCCCTGGGTGGGAATGGGTGATTTGCTGAAATTCCTTGTCTTTGCATCCTTTCTGGTTTCTTTTTTTAGTCTTTGTCTTTGTGTCATCCTTCATCCTTACTGGAGGACTTCTCATTTAGAACTGCAAGGTAGGTGTGTTGTCTTGGGCACGTGAGGTCATGGGGACCAAGTCAGTGGAGTAAGGATAACATAAAAAAATAGATGCTTGTTTCACATTGACTTGTTTCCTCCTAAGACCCATTGTGAGAATCATATAGCTTCATAATTATTATCTTAATGGCTTTGTCTTACTTAGGAGGATAAAGTAGGTAATAGTTAAGATTTAAAACATTTTTAATGGCCAAGTCATGCCGATAGTTAATACTTATCTTTGTATGATTTACAAATATAGAATACTGGAGTATTATGTTTTTATATGTGCTATTTCAAAGTGAAGTAATCACATGCTATTCTATTGGAAATTTCTAATATGAGATAGTGAAACCTTAGGGTCAGAGTCTGTTGTCAAATGCCTTGCCTTGATCAGGAATGGCTTGGGTACTTGATATGTCCTGTCCTCTGCCCGTGATAGGAGATGGCCAACAGAGGGTGGACTTGACTTTGTGGTCCCAAGGACATAAGATTATGTTGGCTTCACCAGTCACTGTGCCTGAAGTTGGAGTACAGATATCTGGAAATGAGTCTGTGGTCAGGAGGTTATGGGGGGAGGCGGGGCAAGAGCAAAGCCAGGAGAGCAGAGTTCAACCAAGTTCTTAAGCAGTGGTCAGCAAATATTTTCTGTAAAGGGCCAGATAGCCTTTGCAGGTCCTATGGTTTCTGTTGCAACTCTTCAACTCCGCTGTTGTGGCATGAAAGCGGCCATAGATAATATATAAATGAATGGACATGAATGTGTTCCAATAAAATTTTATTTATAAAAATAGGCAGTTGGCTCTATTTGACTCACAGGCCATAGTTTGCTGATGCTTGTTTTTAAAATGATACCAAGTAGATAGTAGTTACTGGGATGTGGGGTCAAATAAGAAGGATGGGTTGATCAACAAATCTAGCAAGAAGAAAAATGAGAAGTAATGGTAAAAATTGACAATTAAGTGGTATTTACTGTATGCTAGTCCCTCTTCTCAGTGTTTTACACTCATTAACTCACTGCATCTTTATAACAACAACACCATGGTATAAGTACTGTCTTATTGGCTGGGAAACATGCAGGTTATATAATGTTCCCAAGATCACATGGATAGTGAGTGGCAGGGCTGGGATTCAATCCCAGGTTCTGAAATTCAAATCAGGTTTCAAAATTCAAATCAAGCTCCAAAATCCAAGCTGTAAGCCACTGTGGTTTATTACCTTGTATAGTGGAGCTGACAAGTGAGAGGTGGTCAGGAGGAATTCTGGAGATGAGATCATATGCATACAGTAAACTTTATATTGTCTCAGAATGTGCATAATGCTGCACTTGAAAGGCCAGAATGGGATAGACAGGCTGTACAGTGGCTACCCCTGATGGGACTTGCAGAAAGGCAGAGACTGACGGAAAGTCTCCACTCTGACATTAACTTTCTTGGTGTGTGAAATATATCATACACATGAAAGAGTGTATATAAAATATAGTATGAATGTCAGGAATAATAATAATAAAACACCCCTGAACCCACTATTTCACTTAGAAAGAGGTCATTATCAGGACCAAAGAAACCTCCCTGAGCCCCCTGGTCCCATTCCATTCTTGTCTCCTTCCAAAATACCCCATTATTCTCCATTTAAATGAATATTTGCCTTGCTTTTCTTTATAATTTATGACATATGTATGTAATCTAAACAGTATGCTATTTAGTTTTGTCTTTCATATGAATGGAATAATACTGCTTTGGTGACTTGATTTTTTCTTTCTGCATCAAATCTTTGAAGTTCGTACACCTTGCTAAATCTAACGGTAATTCATATCCATTGCTGTATAATATTCCATTTGTTTGAATATAATCCAATTTATTTATTCATCCTGTTACTGGGCATTAGGTTTGCTGTAGGTTTTAGTCTGCTGAGGGCGATGCTACTATGAACATTTCTATATGTGTTTCATATTATGGAGCACACATGCAAGAATTTCTTTAGGAAATATTTTTATGAGTGGAATCCTTGCCCATAGATTGTGAACACACTGAATCTTAAGAGGTAATGCCAAAGTACATTTCAAAGTGGTTGTACCAATTTACTTGTTCACCAGCAGTGTCTGAGGGTTGGTAAGGCTCTGTATCCTTGCTAACCCTTGATGTCGCTGGGTGAGTGGATTTGATAGGCTATCTCTTTGTGGTTTTAATTTACATTCCCCTAATAACACTTGAAAGTTTTTTCAGGTTTTAATATTATTGCCTCAGACTCTTCCTAGTTACTATGGGTGAACATCAAATAGACTCTTCCATGGGAAAACCTCACTGTACGTGCCTTATTTATCTCCCTCATACTGGTAGGGTTGGTGGATGAGCAACCCAAACACAGAAATGTCCTCTTGGGATCCAGGTGGACACATTTATGTCTCCACATCAATCAAAATTCCATTCATTCTTCTGGATTTTGGAGGCAGAGGGACTCAGGCTTATTCATACCCCATTCCCACCACAAACCAGCAGAGGGAACTTAGGCAAAGTTATTCCACTTCTTGAAACTCAGTTGCCTAAATAATAAGATGAGCACAATAGCATCTCTCTGTGCTGGATGTTGTCTGTTGATTCTAAGTTCTTCCTTGTTTTGTGGGGGCTGGAAGGCTGAAAACTACATTTTCCAGGCTCCTTTGGTCAATAGGGTTCTGGTTTGGATCCTGCCAAAGCAAGACATCCATGCAGACTTGGAAGGCAGAGAAGAGGAGAGGTATTCATTGCCCTCTGCCTGTTCAAGGTGGCCACATAGATGTACAGTGAGCATGATGTTTGCAGTGACTTGAAGGTGAGCTTCTGGAAACCCCCACTTCATGTGGCACTCAGGTGAGATCATTGGCAGAGGCTTCCTGTGATTCAAGTATTTTCTGATTTCAAAGTCAGCAGTGGTTCTCACTGACCATCAGTCCCCTGCCCTGTATTTAAGAATCTCTGTAATTAATACAAACTCCCTTTCTGCTAAAATACCTAGAGTGGATCTATTCATCTGACTGAACTCTGACTGATACACACTCCCTTATACTACCTAACTACTTCAGGCTGTTGTGAAGATGAAATGGAAAAATTCATGTAGAGCACCTATTATGAGCCTGGCATGTAGTAGGTGCTCTATAAGCATCCATCTTTTTTCAGAAAGAGGATCATCTCCCACTTTGATATACAGAAATGGAAATGAATAGAGAATGGTGAAGGATCTTGCTTCAGACAGTAGATAGGAGACCTTGGGTAAACCTTCATTTAAAACTTTGTTTCCGTGACACCCAGGCCAAGGCTCTAACACAGCTGCTTTAGCACTGCCAAATCTGCGGTGAGACTCCCAAATGTCTGGAAGCCAGCGTTGCGTGCTGCTGGCCAGGTTCCGTCTCCACCAGGTGTGTTGGAATGCCAGCATCCTTCCCTAGCTGTGATGGTGCCTTTCTTTATGATGTTCACTCTGAATCTCATTAAAACATTTCTACCCAGAGTTATCCCTGCATCAAAACCCTGCTAACACTTGCCAGGAAATTTTCTGAACAATTTTTAAGTTGAGTCAAATGAACAGAAACCACCTCCCTCCATACTGTTGAAGCATCACCTGGAAGCAGTTGGTGCAGCTCTGGCTTCTGTTCATTTCTCCACTGGTCTCACGCAGGTTTGAAATAGCACACACTGTGACTGGTTAACAATCAGAAATGCCAACAGGTCTGAACTCACTTCCACAGGCTCCTTTGCTACCGTGTTTTGGCATTTTTAGAGTCCTTCAAGAACCACCGCAGAAAAGCTGGGCTGCAAATCAAATTCTATCTGACTTCAGAGTTCTTACTTTTTTACTGTTGGAAGAAAATGCTCCACTGAGAGAAGATGTCACCCTCTCCCTTTCTCAGCACTAGCCAACTGGATTCTAATCCCCACCCTCTCCAGGCAAAGCCTGCCTTTTTTGTCCGCAAGTGCCTCCTTTCTGAGTCCCTTCTTCTCTGTTAGGAGCCCCCTACACTTCAGAGATTCAGGGTTCTCGAGTGAACTTGTATCACGGTGCCCCCCCCCCCAAGGGACACCTGCATTTTAAGGCCTGTGCCCCCTGCTGTGGAAGCTCTGCTTACACATTCAACAGCCATGTAAGTGCCCTGTGTGTAATGGGCACTGTGATGGGCAGCAGGGACAGGACTGAGCAAGCCTTCCTGCTCTCCAGGAGGTTAGTAGGAAGGACACTGCCGGGCAGTGCCAGCTTGACTGTGAGAGCTCAGGCTTGGGGGGTCACGGCTATCAGGGAATGTGTGGGCTTGAAGGGAGATTTGGGCAAAGCAGGGAGGCAGTCCACACCGAAGGTGAGGAGCCGTGAGTTTTTGCCACACCTTGGCTGCTGAAACACCTCATGAGATAGTCATGTGACCTTTCCAGCTCAGGGGATACGTGGGCAGCAAATGTGGGGTGGCTTTGTCTGACAGTCCAGCGGCGAGACAGCCTCATGCTGAGGGAAGCTGAAGGGTGTGCTCTTTACATGCAGGGAGGGGCACCACTCGGAGAGGGACTCACACAGGGAGGCTATGGGAGGGGGAGCTGGGAAGAGATGGGTGGGGAGTGATATGTGGTCAATCTCTGTTTCCGAACAAGAGGGGCTGCTCATGTCAGCAGAGGGCATCAGTGGCCAGGGGCCTGTCGGTTTGTCCATCTGTGTGTCTGCAGTTATAGGAAACCTTATTCCAGAAATGGAATCCAATCCCGTGCCCAGTTTATTTCAGCTTAATACAACTCAAAAGCAACGATGTCTGCTATATCTTCTGTGTTTTATCACTGAAGTTTGGTATTTATTGCTTAGTGTTTTGAGAATACCTACTTTATGGGGTATTTATGGGGGGAACTAGTTAGACAATTTTTGATTTTAGAGCCATCTCATTTCCTGGCAAAATACTCCATCTTTTCCTACTATCTTTTTTTTTTTAACATCTTTATTGGAGTATAATTGCTTTACAATGGTGTGTTAGTTTATGCTTTATAACAAAGTGAATCAGCTATACATATACATATATCCCCATATCTCCTCCCTCTTGCGCCTCCCTCCCACCCTCCCTATCCCACCCCTCTAGGTGGTCACAAAGCACTGAGCTGATTTCCCTGTGCTATGCGGCTGCTTCCCACTAGCTATCTATTTTACATTTGGTAGTATATATAAGTTCATGCCACTCTCACTTCGTCCCAGCTTCCTCAAGTCCATTCTCTACGTCTGCGTCTTTATTCCTGTCCTGCCCCTAGGTTCTTCAGAACCTTTTTTTTTTTTTTTTAGATTCCATATATATGTGTTAGCATATGGTATTTGATTTTCTCTTTCTGACTTACTTCACTCTGTATGACAGACGATAGGTCCAACCACCTCACTACAAATAACTCAATTTCGTTTCTTTTTATGGCTGAGTAATATTCCATTGTATATATATGTGCCACATCTTCTTTATCCATTCATCTGTCGATGGACACTTAGGTTGCTTCCATGTCGTGGCTATTGTAAGTAGAGCTGCAATGAACATTGTGGTACATGATTCTTTTTGAATTATGGTTTTCTCAGAGTATATGCCCCATAGTGGGATTGCTGGGTCATATGATAGTTCTATTTTTAGTTTTTTAAGGAACCTCCATACTGTTCTCCATAGTGGCTGTATCAATTTACATTCCCACCAACAGTGCAAGAGGGTTCCCTTTTCTCCACACCCTCTCCAGCATTTATTGTTTGTAAATTTTTTGATGATGGCCATTCTGACTGGTGTGAGGTGACACCTCATTGTAATTTTGATTTGAATTTCTCTAATGATTAGTGATGTTGAGCATCCTTTCATGTGTTTGTTGGCAATCTGTATATCTTTTTTGGAGAAATGTCTATTTAGGTCTTCTGCCCATTTTTGGATTGGGTCGTTTGTTGTTTTGACATTGAGCTGCATGAGCTGCTTGTAAATTTTGGAGATTAATCCTTTGTCAGTTGCTTCATTTGCAAATATCTTCTCCTATTCTGATGGTTGTCTTTTCGTCTTGTTTATGCTTTCCTTTGCTGTACAAAAGCTTTTAACTTCCATTAGGTCCCATTTGTTTATTTTTGGTTTTATTTCCACTTCTCTAGGAGGTGGGTCAAAAAGGATCTTGCTGTGATTTATGTCAAAGAGTGTTCTGCCTCTGTTTTCCTCTAAGAGTTTTATAGTGTCTGACCTTACATTTAGTCTTTAATCCATTTTGAGTTTATTTTTGTGTATGGTGATAGGGAGTGTTCTAATTTCATTCTTTTACATGTAGCTGTCCAGTTTTCCCAGTACCACTTATGGAAGAGGCTGTCTTTTCTCCATTGTATATTCTTGCCTTCTTTATCAAAAATAAGGTGATCATATGTGCATGGGTTTATCTCTGGGCTTTCTATCCTGTTCCATTGATCTATATTTCTGTTTTTGTGTCAGTACCATACAGTCTTGATTACTGTAGCTTTGTAGTATAGTCTGAAGTCCTGGAGCCTGATTCCTCCAGCTCTGTTTTTCTTTCTCAGCAGATTGCTTTGGCTATTGGGGTCTTTTGTGTTTCCATACAAATTGTGAAATTTTTTGTTCTAGTTCTGTGAAAAATGCCAGTGGTAGTTTGTTTGGATTGCATTGAATCTGTCGATTGCTTTGGGTAGTTTAGTCATTTTCACAGTGTTGATTCTTCCAATCCAAGAACATGGTATATCTTTCCATCTGTTTGTATCATCTTTAATTTCTTTCATCAGTGTCTTATACTTTTCTGCATACAGGTCTTTTGCCTCCTTAGGTAGGTTTATTCCTAGGTATTTTATTCTTTTTGTTGCAGTGGTGAATGAGAGTGTTTCCTTAATTTCTCTTTCAGATTTTTCATCATTAGTGTATAGGAATGCAAGAGATATCTGTGCATTAATTTTCCTGCTTTTTTACCAAATTCACTGTGTAGCTCTAGTAGTTTTTCTGGTAGCATCTTTAGGATTCTCTATGTACAGTATCATGTCATCTGTAAAGAGTGACAGCTTTACTTCTTCTTTTCTGATTTAGATTCCCTTAATTTCTCTCCTTCTCTGATTGCTGTGGCTAAAGCTTCCAAAACTATGTTGAATAATAGTGGTGAGAGTGGACAACCTTGTCTTGCTCCTGATCTTAGAGGAAATGGTTTCAGTTTTTCACCACTGAGAACAATGTTGGCTATGGGTTTGTCATATATGGCCTTTATTATGTGAGGTAAGTTCCCTCTATGCCTACTTTCTGGAGGGTTTTTATCATAAGTGGGTTTAAATGTTGTTGAAAGCTTTTTCTGCATCTATTTAGATGATCATATGGTTTTTTCCCCTCAATTTGTTAGTGTGGTTTATCACATCGATTGATTTGCATATATTGAAGAATCCTTGCATTCCTGGGATAAACACTACTTCATCATGATGTATGATCCTTTTAATGTGCCGTTGGATTCTTTTCGCTAGGATTTTGTTGAGGATTTTTGCATCTATGTTCATCAGTGATATTGGCCTGTAGTTTTCTTTCTTGTGACATCTTTGTCTGGTTTTGGTATCATGGTGATGGTGGCCTCATAGAATGAGTTTGTGAGTGTTCCTTCCTCTGGTATATTTTGGAAGAGTTTGAGAAGGATAGGTGTTAGCTCTTCTCAAAATGTTTGATAGAATTCGCCTGTGAAGCCATCTGGTCCTGGGCTTTTGTTTGTTGGAAGATTTTTAGTCATAGTTTCAATTTCAGTTCTTGTGATTGGTCTGTTTATATTTTCTGTTTCTTCTTGGTTTAGTCTTGGAAGGTTGTGCTTTTCTAGGAATTTGTCCATTTCTTCCAGGTTGTCCATTTTATTGGCATATAGTTGCTTGTAGTAATCTCTCATGATCCTTTGTATATCTGCAGTGTCAGTTGTTTCTTCTCCTTTTTCATTTCTTATTCTACTGATGTGAGTCTTCTCCCTTTTTTCTTGATGAGTCTGTCTAATGGTTTATCAATTTTGTTTATCTTCTCAAAGAACCATCTTTTGATTTTATTTTCCACCAATGTTAATAAGTGCTATAAAGTATACTTAGGAAAAAAAAAAAACGGGCAGACAGAACCCTAGAACAAATGATAAAAGTGAAGCTATGCAGACAAAATCACACAAAGAAGCATACACATACACACTCACAAAAAGAGAAAATGGAAAAATATATAAATATCATTGCTCCCAAAGTCCACCGCCTCAATTTTGGGATGATTCATTGTTTATTCAGGTATTCCACAGATGCTAGGTACATCAAGGTACATCAACTTGATTGTGGAGATTTAATCTGCTGTTTCCGAGGCTGCTGGGAGAGATTTCCCTTTCTCTTCTTTGTTCCCACAGCTCCTGGGGTTCAGCTTTGGATTTGGCCCCGCCCCTGTGTGTAGGTCGCCTGAGGGCATCTGTTCTTCGCTCAGACAGGACGGGGTTAAAGTAGCAGCTGATTAGGGGGCTCTGGCTCACTCAGGCCACGGGGAGGAAGGGGTATGGAATGTGGGGCGAGCCTGCGGCGGCAGTGGGTGGCATGATGTTGCAACAGCCTGAAGCGCACCGTGTGTTCTCCCTGGGAAGTTGTCCCTGGATCATGGGACCCTGGCAGTGGTGGGCTGCATATGCTCCCGGTAGGGGAAGTGTGGATAGTGACCTGTGCTTGCACACAGGCTTCTTGGTGGCTGCAACAGCAGCCTTAGCGTTTCATGCCTGTCTCTGGTGTCCACGCTGATAGCTGTAGCTCGCGCCCATCTCTGGAGCTCGTTTAGGTGGTGCTTTGAATCCCCTCTCCTTGTGCACCCCAAAACAGTGGTCTCTTGCCTCTTAGGCAGGTCCAGACTTTTTCCTGGACTCCCTCCCAGCTAGTTGCGGCGCACTAGCCCCCTTCAGGCTGTGTTCACGCAGCCAACCCCAGTCTCCTCCCTGGGATCTGACCTCCGAAGCCCGAGCCTCAGCTCCCAGCCCCCACCCACCCCGGTGGGTGAGCAGACAAGCCTCTCAGGCTGGTGAGTGCTGGTCGGCACCGATCCTCTGTGCAGGAATCTCTCCACTTTGCCCTCTGCACCCCTGTTGCTGCGCTCTCCTCCGTGGCTCCGAAGCTTCCCCCCTCCGCCACCGCCCGTCTCCGCCAGTGAAGGGGCTTCCTAGTGTGTTGAAACTTTCCCTCCTTCACAGCTCCCTCCCAGTGGTGCAGGTCCCATCCCTATTCTTTTGTCTGTTTTTTCTTTTTTCTTTTGCCCTACCCAGGTACATGGGGGTGTTTCTTGCTTTTTGGGAAGTCTGAAGTCTTCTGCCAGCATTCAGTAGGTGTTTTGTATGAGTTGTTTCACATGTAGGTGTATTTCTGATGTATTTGTGGCGAGGAAGGTGCTCTCCACGTCTTATTCTTTCGCCATCTTGAAGGTCTTCCTACTATCTTTTAAGGTAAGAATCAAGGGTGGTCATGTTTTGTTTTTTTTTTTATACCAGTGAGAATATAGAATTGTGTTAAGGGAAATGGAATACATTTGGCCTTGCCTTTAAAGTCCCTGTGTGGTTTTCCTCGTTTGTAAAATGGGAATGGTGCCATCTATGTCAGAGGGCGATTTTCCATACATAATGAGATAATGGATCTGAGAAGTCTTCTAGACTCCAGTGTCAGGCTGGCTCCAAGGAGAGGTCCCTTGATTCTAGGGACATGCAAGAGCTTTGTCCAGTGGGTGTGTCAGAGCAGGGGTTAAGGCAATAGACAGCTTTACTCTAACCCACATGGAGCCCAAGGATACTCCTGTGTGAAGAAAGAGCCCTGTGAGCAATCTAAATCCATCCATCATGTGACCAAAAACTTTGTACTGGAAAGAGGGAGAAAGAAGTGGGCCTGGCTGAAGGTGGGAAGTGCTAACAATATGTTTGGTTGGAAGGCCCACTCTGCCAGATGCTGTTCTTGTTAGCTCTGCAAGCTGCACCTCACTTTGTCTGCTATATTTCTGTGGTGGGCATTGCTATTCTCATTCTAGAAAAACGGTGGCTTAGAGAGTAACTTGCCCAGTGGTGGAATACGCATTTGAGGCCAGATAGGTCGGACGCTCAAGCCCACCCTCTTTCTTCTGCTTGGTACTGCATCTGCTGCTGCCCCAGGAGAAAGAAGACTGTATAGCCACTTAAAGGCGCCTACAGTTGTTATTGTTCCCATGCTGCTTTTTTGTCATGGAAGCAGGAAACACAGGAGGCCTTGCTAATGGCTGAGGGTCGCAGGCACTTGACTCACGTGTCTGGCAACATGGTGATGTTGATCATCTTTTCCTGTGTCTGTTGGCCATCTGTATGTCTTCTTTGGAAAAACGTCTATTCAGGTCCTCTGCCCATTTTTTAATCAGGTTGTTTGTTTGGTTTTTTTTGATGTTGAGTTGTATGAGTTCTTTTTATATTTTGGATATTAACCCCTTATTGTATATATCACTTGCAAATATCTTCTCTCATTCAGTGGGCTGCCTTTTTGTTTTGTCAATAGTTTTCTTTGCTGCACAAAAACTTTTTCATCTGACGTAGTCCCTGTTGTTTATTTTTGTTTCCCTTGCCTGAGAAGACATATCCCAAAAAATATTGCTAAGATCAACGTCTTCGAAGAGTTTTATAGTTTCAGGTCTTATGTTTAAATCTTTAATCCATTTTGAGTTTATCTTTGTATATCCTGTGAGAAAGTAGTCCAGTTTGATTATTTTGTATGTAGTTTTACCAGCACCACTTACTGAAGAGGCTGTCTTTCCCCCATTGTATATTCTTAAGTCCTTTGTCATAGACTAATTGACCATATAAGTGTGCATTTATTTCTGGGTCCCCTGTTCTGTTCTATTGATCTAAGTGTCTGTTTTTGTGCCAGTACCATACTGTTTTGATTACTGTAGCTTTGTAGTATAATTTGAAATCAGGGAGTGAAATTCCTCTGGGCTTGTTCTTCTTTCTCAAGATTGTTTTGGCTATTTGGGGTCTTTTGTGTTTCCATACAAATTTTAGAATTATTTATTCTAGTTCTGTGAAGGATGCTATTGGTATTTTGATAGGGATTGCATTGAATCTGCAGATGGCCTTGGGGCAGTATGGTCATTTTAACAGTGTTTATTCTTCCAGTCAAGGAACACAGTATATCTTTCCATCTATTTGTGTCATCTTCGATTTCTTTCACCAGTGTCTTACAGTTTTCTGAGTACAGGTCTTTTGCCTCCTTAGTTAGATTTATTCCTATGTATTTTATTCTTTTGGATGTGATTGTACAGATTAAATTAAAGAGGATTCTAATCATGCAAACAGAGTAAACAATAACAAAATGGCAAGATGATACTCCTACTTTTTCACCAATATTATGATATAAAAAATCTATTCATATTCTAAAACTGTTCTAAAATAATTGGAACTTCATATATTGGGTGTGGAGATTAATTATTATAGGGGCTTTTGACCTTAAACAAATAGACTGCCAGTTTTTCACAAATTCCCTGCAAAAATGAAGAAGGGAGCTCTTTTATAGAGGGAAAAGGAAGTTGGAAGGGAAGTTGAGAGCCTGTGCTGGCTTTTTTATGCATGCCACCCACCTCAGGCCCATGGAAAACACAAACACAACCTTTGTGCTGATAAAATCTGGGAATACACACCTATACCAATGCATTCAACTTTAAAAGCCACTATATCAATTTGCATATCATGCTTCCTGCCCTGTCCTTGGGGACAAGGGTCATATTTCTGTCCACTGAGTTTTACAAACTCCAAGAGACACATATTAGACCGAGTGGTCCAGGCCCCTCAACTTGAGTCTGCACACTTGAGTGAATGAGGGAAACCACCCCATCAGTCTATTTCCTCTGGTCCCCTCAGGGACTTCCTCAGCAGGTCTCTGGCTCATCTCAGGCTCAGGCATTAAAAAGAGTCTGTATGGCAGGCTCCATCAGGGTATAGACATGAGGGGAGGATGGTTAGCATCTTAACTTTTCCTCAGCCTAAGTGTCTTTAGAAAATTCAGAAGTCCTTTAGAAAACAAACTTATAGCTGCCAAAGGGAAAGGTGAGGGTGGGAGGAGGCATAAATTAAGAGGTTTAAATTAGCATATGTACATTTATGTAGAGAAAAGGCATAATCAATAAGGACCTACTGTGTAGTACAGGGAACTTGACATAACATACTGTAATAACCTCAAAGGAAATAGAATCCGAAAAAGAATATATAGACGTCTCTGTATAAGTGATTCAAGTTGCTGTGCACCAAAAAGAAACACAATATTGTAAATCAACTATACTCCACTATACAATTAATATTAAATTACAAAAAAACAAATGTAAACAGAACAAAACAAAAACAAATATTCAGTAAGTCTCTCAATAAAAGAATATTTTGCCAAAAAAAAAAAAAAAAAAAAAGAAGTCTTGCCATAGACAACCTGGTCTTATTTCTGTCTTCTCTATACTTCCTTCCTGGGATCAACAGCCCCCAAATGACCCGGGTGAACCAGGCTTGGAAGTTGGCTGGCAGTGAGGGAAGACTTTGGTTAAATTGACACTGATTCCCTGGCTGGTCCCTGATTAACTACTGTTCAGGGATATTGTCTTCATTAAATAAGTTTCTGTATGCAGAATAGAGAAAAAAATGCATGTTGTTGTTCTCCTCTGTGCTCCCCAGCCCCACTGCTCGCTACAGATATTTTGGGTAGGATTTGAGAATTTAAAAACCACTTGAAACACTAATAAGAATAATTTTTGAAAGAATTAATCCTGGGGAAGTTAGACAGGTGATCGCCCCTTTTGAGAGGGCATTAAAAGGACACAAGAAGAAGCTACTTCACTGAGGTCTCAATGGCACTTAGCCTATGAAATAACGAACCAGATTCTGAGAAATGTGTGCAAAGTTCTAAAAGTTCTTTTGGAACTTAGTTAACATGTGTCATTGACTCCAAAAAGAATGCCCAAGAGATACTCTCAAAGGGCCCTACTTAATTCTTGCACTGTCCTCCTCTGAGCTCATAGCCTTTTTACGTAGCAGATGCAAATCAAGCATTTAGCTGATGCTCCAGCAGCATGACGTGGCTTCAAGGCAGCTAGCCATCTGCAAAATGTCTAGAAAAGCAAGTGTGTACCATCTCCTTTCTTTCTGGCCTCTAATTTATTGGCAGAGAAATGTTAAGTGGATTTTTTAAAGAGTCACCATATTGTAGAAACAGATTGAAGGAAGATGGATTTGGGAGAGTAAAGTTTTCAGGAGGGAATCCAGGTCCCAAAAGGGAAGGCATGTGGCTGATGTCACAGCCCTTACAGCCTCCCTCAGTAGAGTGAAAGCTTCCTAACTGTAAAGAGCCACAGCACTGGCAGTATTTATTGAGCAACTACTTTGTACTTGCTTTTTAATGAATTGTTTCACTCAATTTTTAACAAACATATGAGTTGATTACTAAAATTATTCCACTTTTCTAAGTGAGAAAATATAGGTAATCTTCCTAAGGTTACACAGCTGTTAAGTGGTATAGAGTCAGAGTTTGAAACTGTGGTCAGTCAGACTCCAAGTTATGGAAAAACTTAAAATGAAAACAAACATTGTTCAAAAAATTCACTAACCCTATGTTATGGATTTAATTGTGTCCCCCCACCCCAAATTCATATTTGGAAGCCCTAACTCCCAGTGTGATGTATTTGTAAATGGCCTTTAAAGAGGATAATTAATGTCAAATGAGGTCATAAGGGTGGGGTCTGAATTCAACAGGACTGATATCCTTGTAAGAAGAGGAAGAGGCACCAGTAGCATGCACATACAGAGGAATGGCAGGGTAAGGACACAGTGGGAAGGTGGACATCTGTAAGCCAAGGAGAGAAGCCTCAGGAGACACTGAACCAGCCAACACCTGGATGTTAGACTTTCAGCCTCCAGAACTGTGAGGAAATAAATTTATGTTATTTAAACCACCCAGTCTGTGATATTTTGTTATGGCAGCCCTTAGCAAACCAATACACCCCACCATCTTTAATGGGTGGAGCATACTTTGCCATTCCTTGACTTGGAATTTAGTCATATGATTTACTTTGGTCAATGGAATGCTAGCTGACCTGATGTGAATAGAGGCTTAAAAAACATCTGGGTGGTTTGATGTTTGCTCTCTTGTGCCTGTGCTAGTGCCATGAGAAGGACATGTTCCTTTCAGCTGGTCCAAGGAGAATGAGTCACACATGGAGTAGGGCCTTGCAGCTTGAAGTAGAACCACCTGGCTGAACCTGGTCTAAGTCAGGCAATGCCAAGATGCTGTACTTTGAAGCCAGGTCACCCCAACTGAGCCCTATATCCATGACAGTAGATGCTCATCGTCTTAAGCTCCTGAGTTTTGTTAGGCAGCATTATTGTAGCAATAGCTAACTGATACAGTCGTCAAAGATCAGAATAAAGAACTTTACATAATTTCTGCACAATAATTTCTCAGCCATTCATTAGGGGTTGGGATGGAAGGATATTTGGAGAGAAGGTAGACAAATGGCAGCTCTAATAATTCAACTGTCAAATTAGGAGAAGCTATATTTCTCTAAAAATATGTGTAAGGTGGAATAGAACCATTATTTTCCCCTTCTTCCAGGACGATATTTAAATGGAGAAAAACACACCCACACACTCACACAGATAAACAGAGAGAGAATGGGCTTGGGCTTGTTGCACTTAGTTATACTGAGTTTAGTGTCTTGAGTTTGTGACTTACTAGCTATGGGTGACCTGGCACGAGTTACATAACCTCACTGAGTTCAGTTTTTCTGTCTATAAAATGGGAATGCCAATGATATCCTTCACACCCATATACAATTTTGTCTCCCACACATTTGTTCTTCCCCTTCAGTTGTAAAATTCTGACTCAGAGCAGTACTCTTTATATTGCCTCATTATAATCCAGAAATCTTGAAGGGCTGGGGTAGGGTAGAGAAGATTTGAGAAACACAAACCTTTGGGGAGGTTTTTTGCTATCTCAGTGTTTGGAGATATTTAGCCCAGAGAGGCCAGCAGGACAGGTTGGGTTGCCTTCCTCACTGCCTTGGGTTGATTATGAAGTCTTGAATCCGAAGTATGTGGCCTAATGAGGGAAGGTGTGGAGTCCCAGACCATCAGAGCTGAAAGAGCCCACAGAGGTGATGAGTAATAGATAAATTCTAGTTTGACAAGTTGGAGGCCTGATTAATAGTTCAGATTCCAAGTTCCAGAATTTCCTTGTTCTGTGCCCTGGGACAAGTTACTTAGCCTTTTTGAGTCTTTGTTTCTTTATCTGTAAAAATAGAGTAATAGTAGTGTGTATCTTTTAGAGTAAAGCTCTCCATTATTATGAAAATCACATTAAACCAAGATTATCTAAAGCCCTTGGTACAACATCAAGCTGCAGATAAGCACTCACAAATACAATCTTGGGATATTTAATTTATCCACTCCAATCCCCTCCTTTTGCTAATAAGTAAACTGAGGCTCCCTGAGGTGAGCTGCCCTCCAAGTCACAGGCCTGTGAAGTGACAAAGCAGGACTAGACAGGAGAACATTTTTCCAAGTGACATATACCTAAAGAAGAGGCATCCTAACCTTTTCAGAACTTAAGATGAATTATGAAGACTGAAGGCCCAGGAGAGAGGGTTAGAGCTATAAATTCTCAGTATTGAAAATGATCCAGCATCTAGCTTGTCATTGTTGCAAGAATACTCTCTAGTTTCTACTGGTAGCTTGGCTTCTTCACCTGTTATACCACCAGTGACAGGAAGCTCGTCACCTACTGTGACCATGCATCCCATCTGGAAGAACTTATTACCAAGCTTTTCCTTATATTGAGCCTTAATATAACATTTACTTCTGGAACCACATTAGAATGAATCTAACGCTTTTTCCATAGCCTAGTCTTTGACTATTTGAAGACAGCTCTGTGTCTCGTGCTCTCACTGACTCTGCCATCCACACATTCATTCAACTAGTGTGTATTGAACGGCATATCAGGATTCTTTTAGTGGTAATAAACAGGAAACTCAACTTAGACTTAACATTTCATTCATTCATTCATTCATCTTTTTGACAGATTTTTATTGGATACATTTTATGTTCCAGGCACAGTTCTAGATGCTGAGGATAGAGCAGTGAATATAGCAGTCTCAACCTGTATGGAGCTTGCATTCCAGTGTGAGAAGATAGACAATGAACAAATAAATATATTCATCTCAATGAATAAACATATAATAATTCAAGTGAAAAGTGCTTTGGAAAAAGAAACAAAAAGAAGTAGAAGTAGAATGAAGGGTACAGAGAATCCCAAGGGGTGGGGGTATGGGAATATGGTACCATTTAGCTGAAAACTTCAGAGGTAGGGCACAACTCAGCTCTCCATCTTTTATCTGTTTTCCTCTCAGATCTGCTTTGTGCTAGACTAGCTCCCCTCATGTTAGCAATATGGCTCCTGGTGGACCAGGGCTATGTAGTTTCTCATTTACATTCAGGAGGAGATGGGCATTAGTTTCTACAGCAAGGCAACAGAATTTCTAAGCTTCACTCTGACAGAATCACCCCTGAACCCTGTGTCCAGAGGGAATATCATACACTGATTAGCTTTGGCCTTAGTATATTCCCATGTGAACTTTTAGAGGGACATGCCCACTTCTAAAGTTAGAAGTATGCTCATTATCACCCAAAGCATATGACTGCCATGAAACAGGAGAGAAGGAACCCTATGATAGGGAGGCTACTATAGCATCCACTGCAAATACTATATGCAGGCACTTCGGGCTTATGGAGATAAATAGAACGTAACCCCTCATCTTGCAGAGGTCACAGCTTAATGGATGGATATGAATGAATAGATAATTCTGTAACAGGGATTACCATTCAGGCTGGTCCAAGACAGTTGTGAACCTTAGGGCAGGGGTATGAAAATAAGGGTCCTACAAGGGTCATTCTAAAATAGTCAATATTATTCAGGACTTCTGTGTTCCCAGCTCTTCACTCCCCTGTCATTAACAACCCTACCCATGAAAATTTGCAGAGCTCTCATTTAAGGGGAGTATACTTCTCTGCCCTACATGATTTGCTTTGGCCAATGGGATATTAGCAGACCTGTAGCCAGTATAGGCATTAAACATGCTTGAACATTTGGACTTCCTTCCTGCACTCTGCCTCACTTTGAGAATCATGTACCTGGGTTAGCCTGCTTGTTTCAGGAGAGAGAAGGAAACAAGTGAGGAAGAGTCACCCCAGCTGAGCCATCTCAGTGGAACCCAGATTCAGTCAGCTAACACCACTCAACCTTCACACCCACGAGCTAAATAAATGCTTATTGAGGGTACCGCTGAGGTTTTGTGGTTGTTTGTTATGCAACATTATTTTGGCTGACAGATACAGGCTGTAAGAACATCTTTGTAGAATTTGAAAACATTCTAAATTATTCTAGTTCCTATTTGATATAACGAGGTAGGTATGGTCATCAAATTTTGTGTACTGGAAGTCTTTGCAAATGAAGAAGAGACAGGGAGAATAGCCCACTCTTTCTAGTCCTGGCAGATGTGGGAAGAAGACAGGAAATGGAGATGTGGTCAGAAGAGGCAAATGGCTGGAGGAGTGAATGGACTGGAGTTGGCATCCCTGCACTTTGGCTCCCCAGGGGCATGGATGGGATGCAGGGATGGAGGGTGGATGTGCTGGGAGAAAGGGTTCTACCATAGGGTGGTCCTGTGGAAGGAGGCAAGGAGACCCTATAGCAGGGATGGATCCAGACATGTCAGACTCTGAAGGGTCTGTGAGAGGAGTCAGTGAGAGGAAGGGCCAGTCAGCCGGAGATCACCAGCAGGTCTTGAAGAAGCTGAGAGAGGCCAGTTGACAGGTCACAGCAGCCAGAGGTGTCCCAGCAGGTGTTGGCGGGCTGCCTGGGGTGGGACTGGCCTCACCTTGGGGGACATCATTCAGGAGGCAGCCCAGCCCTGCCCCTCTGTAGCCTAAACCACGGAGGATTCAGAGGGTACCAGGTCCGTTCAAGGACACTCCACTCGCCCCATCCACTGGCCCAAGAATACGCCAGGAGGAGACGGGATGGAGCCTGGGAGAGGGGCTTCAGTAATCTGAGATTCTGAGCATTTTCACCTCAAGAGACAAAACATTTAATTCAACAGATTCTTCAAATTTAGGATCAGACCCAAGAGCAACAGCTTAAACTAAATTTAGTTTTCTTTTCCTGCTTACCAATTGGGAGGGGGGCTTGTGAGGAAGAACAAGGCAGTTATTGACCGAATGAAGAAACCACATTTTCTTTGTACACAGAAGAGTAATGGGGATGGATTTTCAATCCTGCCGCAATTACGATCCAGGGTGGTGAGGTCTGAAGTGGTGGAGAGCTCTGGGGTGCTGCGGGAGCTGCAGGGACCATCTCTGACTCAGAATGAAGAGGGGCAGGGCCGGGGGCTCCTGAGAATTAAGCACTCCTAACAAGCTGAATCTTACAGGATCCATAGCAGGTGCCCAGATGAAGAACCAAGGCAAAGGAGGAACTGAGGTGGGGAGCGGCCCATGCAAAGGCCTGGGTAGGGGGAGGACACCTATAATTTCTCTAGCTGACTTGCATGGGATGACTTTTGAGTGTCCTTGTCGCCAGGGCACTGCAGGGATCTGAGAGCAGGGAAGGTAGGTGAACACATGCTGCCTGAGGCAGGGACTGCCTTTGCCTTCTCTTTCCTCCTCTCAGCCAGCTTGTATAAATTTCCGAGGGATTTCACTTTACTTGTAGGAAACGGTAGGAGTGTGGGGCAGAGGTGGGCTGAGACTAGGGCAGTAGGTGAGGCAATGCGCACACATATCTCATTTTATCCCCACAGCAGCTTTCTCATGCTGGTGTTAGTCTCTAATCCATCAGCATATTCTCTCGACTCTTATTTATATTCAGAATACAACCAGAATCAAACCACTTCTTATAGCTCCATCACTTCCCGACTTGCCCGTTGGCCCAAGCCACAGCTATCTCTAACTTGGACTATTTTAATAGTCTCCTAACTGGCTTCCCTGCTTCCACCCTGCCTCCCCATCCTCCACACACTGTCAGGGAGATCCATAAAACACACTGAAGTCTGGTTATGTCATTCCTCTGCACAAAGCCATCCAAAGGCTCCCCGCATGACTCACAATAAACCCAAAGTCCTCGTGGAGGTCTGCAAGGCCCTCCATTATCTGGCCACCCTCCTGCTTCCCAGTCTCATCCCCTTCTTCCCCCTGTTCTATTGACCCCAGTTACTCTGACTTCCTTGGGGTTCCTCTCACTGTTCTTAAACATGACAGATACACTGGAGTCTCAGGTCTTCTGCACTCTTTTCCTCTTCATGGAATGCTTTTTCTTTAGACATCCTAAGAATGTCTTTACCCTCTGCCATCACCCTGCTGTGCTGCTCTCATGCCCTTGTAACTACTTCCTGCCAATGGGGAGGTAAGGTCTCCAATCAGGAGTCTGAGCAGCAGGGGGCTGAGCTGGTTGGGACTCCTGGTCAACCCTTCATTTGAGCACTTGATCATTATGCACTTGGATGCAGGCCAGTGCAGCAGCCCGGTGAGGAGCAGGGGCAGAGCCAGGCCCTGCTCCCCTTGTCCCCTCCCCATCCTCATCCTCATCCTCTTGGGCTCACCACTGTCAAGGAAAACTCTAGTGGGCAGGAACTGTCAGTGCCTTCCTTATGCCCATGGGATCTGGCCATTTGGCAGGCACTGGAGATAAACAAAACCATTGATGACTTCAGAGATCCTTGAGCAAGAAAAAAAATGCTAGCATAGTGTGTTTATGCAGTAGTAGATGCCTGTATTAGTTGCAGCAATATCAGGAAAGAGAAAGTGATGCTCTCTTAGGAAGAATCACAGAGAACATGTTGTCTGAGCAAAGTCTGCAAACGGAACGGCTTGTGAAGTGAACCAGTTGGGACCAGAGTGGGGATGAAGGAAAGAAAGCCAGTACTAAACTTCATGTGCAAAAGCTACAGAAGGATACAAACATTTGGTGATTGACTTGAGTTAGAGGCACCTGTGAGAGCCCTGGGTCTTACCGACAACTAGACACCCAGAGCCAGATCAGTGGGGACCCAATGATCAAGGCTGGAGGCCATATATAGGGACCGTTGGCAAATGCACAGCAGGGGACTTGATGGGAGGATTCGGAGATCTCACAGCAAAGAGCGCTGGAACAGAACCCTGGGGAACCCCAAACTTTGAGTATATTCAGACAGAGACATCTACCAACAAGGCCCAGCAAGGAGACTGATGGGGAGAAACTGGATAGAATCACATTGCTAAAGACACAACTGAAAATGTCAGGGAGGAGTGGCCAAGAGCTCAAAATCCTGCAGGGAGGCCATGGTCAGACTGTGCATAGAATTTAGCGATTAGGAGGTCAGTGGTGACAGAGGGAACCACGTGGCAGTCAATTAAGTCATGTGAAACGGCTTTGAAAATCGTGGAGAGCCACCGGAAAGCAATGTCAATACCTGATGAAGACAGGCATCAACCACCTTAGGCTGATCAATTCAGACTGTGCAGTGAGATTGACGTCAAATTCGTCACTCCAGATTTACAGCTTCTCAGTTGCATCCTGTGCATCAGTATTTTAAATAGACACCCCTGTTCTCATAATGAATGCTTTTTAACACTTTTACATCCTTATCTAAAAAATTAGCTTCTTGTTGGCTCCAGAAAATTGCCTGGAATTTGTCGCCTAGGAGCAAAAATAAAATAGGGGGCATAAGAAAGAATGAGAGAGAGAAACTGCAAGTTATGGGGTCGTTGCTATGCAGGAATAAATAATCCTGGCGACTGGGTAGCAGTGCCGAGTTGTAGAATGTAGCCTCTGAAGAAACAAGCTTCAATCTTAGTCTGTTTTGGATAATGCCAATAGGGAAAGGGCTTCCAGCAGGACAAAATAGATTTTCTAACTAATACTTTTATCCTGTAAAAAATAAAAGGAAACTAATAAAATATCTTAAGAAGTAATGGCTGTTGAGAGAACCATATCTAGAGGCTATGTGAATGATTTCAGTGAAGCAGTGCAGACGTCCTTGTGGGCTGCAGATGACCGTGGCTGAGTGCAGCAAGGGGATGGCTTGGGAGAGGGTCATGGGACCCTGAGTCTGTTTGATTTGTAATATCTTCTTATGATTGTAACTGAGCTCCATGCAGATATCTAGAGGGAAGTCATATGCGGATGTACATTGCAGCCATGACAAGTGTTATTCCTGACTCAGGGCTGGGACATACCGAGCACATTCCTGCCTTGACACTGACTCTTCTCCTGCTTGGTTTGCTCATCCCCAAATATCCACATGGCTGTTGCCCTCACCATTCTTAGGCCTGTGCCTTAAGCACTGCCTTCTCTGTGAAACCCTCTCTGACAACCGTATTTAAAATAACACCTGCATCCATCCACCTGCTCGCCTTCTCCTCTTCCCTGCTTTATTTTTCTTTATAGCACTTATTACCTTATGATATATATTTTACCAGAGTGTTAGCTGCTCAAAGCAATGGTTTCTGCCTGTTTTGATCACTGCTATATCCCCAATGTCTAGTAGAGTGCGTGGCACCTAATAGGCACTCAGAAATATTTTTGGAATGAATGAAGGAATGGACTTTGGCAGCCTGCCACGTGTTCAGTTCCAGATTGGAACTGTCAAGCTTCTAGAAAAGTGCTTCCCTCAGAAAGGTCACCATCAAGTCACCACTCAGCCTCCTTTCTCCACCAGCTCTGTGATTCCTTCCTCTTCCTTCAAAGCATGAGCAGCATGGCTCAGGTTTGCCAGGAGCTTCCAGGATGTTCCTTCTGGGGCTTCTCTCTACCATCATATAAACCTGTCCTCCTTTCAGAGGCCTGGCATTTCCCAGGCTGGAGCCATTCCAGAGACCTATGGGTATTTAGAACTTCAGAGCCTGAAGGAGCCTGGAAAGCCCATCTGTCCAATCTGCAGTTCTCTAGATGAAGAAACTAGAACTCAGAAAACTGTCCTAATATCCCTCATGCCACCCAATTCATTGGGCGAATGGGGATTGCCAAGGAGAGGAGAGGACGTCACATGTGTTATCACGTGTGAGCCTTGCAAATGGTGTGGGTCTGGTATCACAAGTTCCATGGACGGGTTGGAAAATAGAGGATCTAAAATGTTAAGTTACTTTCCCAAGGCTGCTCAGTTGCTGAGTGTTAAAGTGGGAATTGGGACCCAGGTTTCCTTTGATTCTAAACTCATGCTCCATGGACGACTAGATTCTGCGTGTATTGGAATGTGGGGGGAAAGTCACATCCTGGGCCGCTGCACTTGACAGTGGGTCAGTGAGTATGCAGCCATGTCCTTCTCTGCTGTCAGTCCCGTTTGTATTTCTGAAAGAGGGTTTTCACCTTTCTTCTTGTTCTACCAGAAGAGGTGTTCCTCTTTTCTGTCTAGTGGTCAGTCCTCTGCTGAGTCATTTTTCTTTCTCTCTTTCCTCAATCTGCATCTGCTCTTCCTCTCCCTGGCCTCTCCTACCAGCTCTTAAACATGCTTGGTTTTATGTATGTCTCACAATACAAAGGAACACAGCTGCCCGGTTATCCTACAGTCTCCTGTGGTGACAGTCTTTGTTCCTCCTTCTTTAATTCCAGGATTCCTGGATGCATCGTCTGCATTTCCCATTCCCTTTTCAACCCTCTGCAGCTCTGTCCTTATGAGTTTCAAAGCTGTTCTGGCTCCCTCTGTCCTTCTCCCCCATCCCCTGGTGGCCACCATTCTATCCTCTACTTCTAAACCTTAAAACTTTAGATGCCTCATATGAGAGGAATCATGCAGTGCTTGCCTTCCTGTGACTGACTTATTTCACCGAGTATAATGCCTTCCAGGCCCATCCATGCTGTCACAAATGGTAGGGTTTCCTCCTTTTTTAAGGCTGAATTATATTCCACTGTATGGTCTCTTACTAAGTGTTCTGACTATAGCAGAAAGAAAGGAAGAAAAAGAAAGGCAGGGAGTCAGGGAGAAAGAGAGAGAGAAATAAAGAAGGAAGGAGAGGGGAGGGAGGGAATGAAGGAAGGGGCGAAAAAAGGACAAGGAAACTTTGGTGATGATGGCTATATTTATTACAGGAATTGTGGTGATGGCAACATAAGTGTGTACGCATGTCCAAACTTACCAAATTGTGCACATCAATTATGTGCAGTTTTTTTGTATACCAATTATACCTCAATAAAGCTGGGGAAAAAATAAGATACCTATCACGAGACACATTACCTATTTAAATAAAAGTTAGTTGCACACATGGAAAGAAGAGCCTTTCCTGCTAAGAACACTAGCAACCTTTGTTGGTAAGTCCTGTGACCTCTCTTGAGACTTATCTTACTTGATCCTCCTATAGCATTTGACATGGGATACTATTCCATTGTTCTCCAAACTCAGTTCCCTTGGGTTATATATCACCATACTCTCAGGCTTTCTGCATACACCTCTCCAGCATAGCTGTTGTTTGCTGGATCTCTGGTAGATTGCAAAGATGGCTTCAATCATCTCTTCCATTCCAGGGTGTGTGCCCCTGTGCATTGCGACTTTGCTGATCCTAGGTCAAGACATTGAGTTTATTTCTGTATCCATTGAATCTGGGCATGGTCACATGAGTTGCTTTAAGGAAATTAGCAAATAGGATGTAGAGAAATTAGCAAGCAGGGTCTTAAAATTGCTTGCACATTGGTGCTTGTCCTTTTCTGACTCTGACTGGAACTCTGAGCCCACAGTGTGAAGGAACTGCAGCTAGCCTGCTGGAGAGATCATATAAAAGGGAACCAAGACACCTTGGTCTGCCAATTTCCAGGCAAGCGAGAATGTTTTAGATCAATGAGTTCATTTGAATCATCAATTCACTGTAGCCATATGACCACAGGTAAAACCAGCACAGGAGAAAACAAAACAAAACACCCGAACGAACCAGACCGAATTGGCAAACAGCAAACTATGCAAATAAAAGCCACTAAGTAGTGGAGTATTTGTTATGTAGCAATTGATAACTGATATAACCTTCTATTCCATCTATTCCTTCCATTTCTGTGGTTTTTAAAAAATCTACAAATGTCACATCCTCTTCTCCAGATATTTCCATTAATATCCACATTCTAACAATTCCTGAAACAGTATAGCCAAACCAGATATTCTTCTGATTCCGTGATTGTAAAACCAACTGCCTGCTGAAACTTGGCTGTACCTCATGGAGCTCAAAATTATCACATCCTATGTGAAATTCACCCCTGCCACCCCTAATCTGCTTCTCCTACTATCCCTAACTCAGAGAATAGAACAAAAATCTGCACATTTTTCAATCTGTAGAGTCGGTCTCTTCCTTGCCTGCTTCCAACTGTCACACTCAATGTTTAATCAATTACCAAGTTCTATGAATATTCTTCCTTGATCTTTCTTAAAATAATTCACCTCTCCCTGTCCCCATTTTCACTGCCTTAATTCTGGCCACCATAATTGTCTGCCAGAATTACTTTCAGCATCTTCTTAAGTAGACTTACTCTTACCATATGATTGTCAAACAAGTAAGACTTACTCCGAATATCCAGCTGCCAACCAAGCCATTCTTGAAAACAATGTATATTCTTCAATTTTTGGCTATAACATTTCACCTAAGTCCATTAGATCTCCTGTATCTAACTGCCTTTCCCCTTCTACTTATCAGTTATGGGGATAAATGTGTTAAAATCTCATGTTATGGAATTGTCTAATTCTTTGGGTAGTTCTGTCAGCTTTTGAGTTTTATATTCTGAGCCTATGTTTTTTTAGGTGTGTAAAGTTTCAAGTTGTTATATATGAATTGTCTTTTATTATTATGAAGTAATCTCCTTTATTGCTAATAATACTTCCTACTTTAAATTTTATTTTGTGTAATACATTTTATGTGCTGGTATTTGCTCCATTTATTGTTTTTATAAATTTATCTTACAATTTTTCTTTGCCTTCACATTTTAGATATATTTTTATCCAGTCTGACCATCTTTATCTTTAAACTGGTGGGGTTTGTACCTTTCCATTCATAGTGATTACTGGTATATTTTGATTTATTCCCATTCTTTTATTTTACACTTCTCATTTGTTTAGGTTAGAATTTATTTTTCTTTTGGATTGAGTGAGGCTCCCTCTGTACTCCATTATTTCATTAGTTTTCTGCAATTATTTTGGGAGTTTTTTCATTCTATTTATATTATTTAATTGGTTGCTCTAGAAATTTTTACTCCATATTTAATTTTTAAAAGTCTAAAATCAATAAGTTGGCTTTCTTCCCCCAAAATGTAAGAGATTTAAAATACTTTATTCCCAAATATTCTCCCAGAATGTATATAATATTGTTACTTAACAACTTTTTGTACCTTGTTTATATTTTATCATACAAATGGGGCATTGTTTTATAAGTTAAATATTCTTGGTTTACCCAGATGTTTACCATTTTCTCTGCTCACTGTGTTTTATTAAATCTTCAATCTTCTGTTTGAAATCATTTTCCTTCTTTCTAAAGTATATACTTTAGAAGTTTCTTTAGTAAAGATATGTTGGAAATTAACCCAGTTTTCTCTTTTCTGTAACTGCCTTTATCTTGCCTGCATTCTTTAAACATTGCCTTAATTGTTATAAAATTCCTGGTTGACAGCTATTTTACTTCAGCAATTTAAGTGGTTTCCATTGTTACTGCTGGGAGTCATCCATCAGTCTAAGTGCCATGACACTGGTGGTAAGCTGTTTTTCTCTGGGTACCTTTAAAGGCTTTCTCTGTTACTTGGTGTTTGGCAGATTCATTACACTGTATCTCAGTCTGGGCTTCTTTTTAATTATCCTGTTCAGACTAGGGATGAGAGAACTCGTGCCTTTCATCAGTTCTGGAAAATTTGAGCCATTGTCTCTTCAAATATTATCTATCTACCAGTCCATTATTTCCTTTTAAAATCCCTATTATGTGTATCTTAGATCTCATTACTTTATTTTCCATGTCTCTTAACCCCTAATTTATACTTTTTGTTTTTGTACAGTATTTTAAATTATTATTATTATTAATTTATTTTTTGCATCTGTCTTCCTGTTGAGTAATTCTCTTAATTCTGGACTACTTCCAGTTCAATAATTCTTGCTTCAACTGTGTCTAATCTGTAATTTAGCCTACACTTTGAATTTTTATTTTCATTTACTATATTTTCCATTTCTATAAATTCTCTGGGAATCTTTATTTCAAATATACCTGGTCATTTTCGAGACAATCTCAATCACTTATTTCTCTAAATGTATTACCTATATATTTTTTAGATTCTAATTCTAACCATTCTAAAATCTGAAGACATTGTGCCTTACTTTCCTCATCTGGAAAATGGGAGTAAAAGTAATTGCCATTCAATGGACTGTTTTGAGGATTGAAATGATTAAGTATATGTAAAGTTCTTAGAGGAGTTCCTAGCACAGAGTAACCTATACAAGTGTTAGCTATTGTTGCTATTACTGTTGTTGCTGTTATTTGTAGAACTGATTTTGTTCTTTGCTGACTCCCTCCAAATGGCTTGTTTTTCTCATGTGCTGAGTAATTTTTGATTGTGAGCTCATGTTCCTCAGAACATTATCAGGGGAAATTTCTTAAGGCTTGTATATATGTAAGGTGCATTTCTCCAGGGAGGATGGCTTTTTCCAAGCCATGGGGATACTACCAATTCCAACTAGTTTAAATTAAATTCTTGCCTTGGGTGTTTTCGTGCTACGTGGACAGTGTGAATTACAGCCCTAAATTTGCCTGAGGGTTCGATTGTGGTTATGAATTCTCAGGGAAGACTTGTTTCCCCTTGACCCAGAGATGGACTAAGATAGGCAAACTTCCTTAATGCCATTCTTTGTGAGGTAGGTTCTTTGCTGGTTTGCCTGGTGAGATTTTCACTCATTATGGTCCCAGCATTGGTATGAGTATCAATGATTGTGAGTCCCACTGTGTGATGATCCAGTATCTTCAGGGAGAAGAGAAATGGCCCTGGATCATACACTAGCTTAAGTATTTACTTATTTTTGAGAGTTCATTCTTCCCGGTCATTTCTGACTACTTTTCTTGCTGTCTCAGCCTTCCTTTAGAAATGTATTTTGAACGTTCTATCCAATATTGTTGACGTTTTGAACTTGGAGATTTTCTTCTATAAAGGGTTAGATAGTCAATATTTTAGGCTTTGTGGGTCATGTGGTCTCCATCATTACTAGCTGTGCTGTTGTAGCATAAAAGCAACCATAGACAATTCATAACAAGTGGGGATGATGGGTTTCCATTAAACTTTATTTTCAAAAGTAGGTGACAGACGGGTTTGACCCATGGACCTTAGTTTTTCAACCCTCGTTCTAGAGCATAGCTGGTAATAGAAGACAACAGAATAATGTTGCCTCCAAGACTCCTGGCAGCCACAGCCAAAGGGGAACCAGTGTTGCTGCCTGATTGAAACTTTCCTTTTTATTTGGAGCTTAAAGTCTTAGAGGAGAAAAACCTATAGTGGCTTCAAAGGAGACAACGCATGGGACGGGAGTTTGGGCAGAAGCTAGAGGTAGGATGTGGGGGAAACTTGAAGTGTTTGTTTGCCATCCAGGTTCTTTCTGATACAGTCTCCTGCCTGATGCCTGTAGTGAATCTTGCTGGATCACAGATACTTAATTTCCAAGTTTCTTCCATCCTTCCCATAGTTCATTAATGTCTGTACAATCTCCAAACGTGCATGTCCCTCCTCTGCTGACAGAGTATCTTGCATGTCTGCAGTGATGGTTCAGGCCAGCATAAGTGCTTTTTCTTTTTTCATAAGCCAACTTATGTCCTCATCATGAATTAATGCTATACTTTTGACTGACTCCTTGGGGCTAAACAATAATGTTATTTGTCATGTGAACTTAAAAGGGGGTAGAAGTGGGAGGTGACTGTATTTTATAATTTCCTGAAATCTGACTACAGAAACGTCACTTCTACAACAAAGGCAGCTTTGGTATACTTTTTGGAAACATAAAGGTTTTGTCGAGCTGGTTGTGAAGTCTTATTAGCTGGAGAGAATTCAAGCCTATTTTTGTGGTACAGGTGCTGATCTTGTAGGTAGGAAGGTGGAATAGAACCTGAGGCTACAGGGGCAAAGAAAGATATTTATTGAGACCCCAGCTCTAAATGTAGTTGCTCTTTTGCAATACCTGGAGGAGGTATCACAAAAACACTCTATGACAAAGGCTGTTCTAAAGAAATCCCAATGGTGATTCTGCTGAAATTCGTTTCAGAAGGAGACAATATCCCAGATGCGTTAGGTCTTGTTGAATATCTTAATGAATGGCTTCAGATAATCAAACCATGTTGTGATGACCCCTCAGCATCTGCCTTGCCATGGATAATGCCAAGTTCCTGGAGGTTACTCTTTGGCAGTGGTCTTCCCCCTGCACTTTTCTGATCCGTTTTCAGTTTTATACCTTATGTCCCAAGACACTTACTACCAACACAACTGTTAAACAACTATATAAAAAGAATGTATTAGGAAATCTTTACTTTTCACAGAAAAATCTCAAAGAAAAATGGATTAACAAAAGGTTGTTTTTGCCATGCTTTTTCATCATATACAACAAATGTAAATTTTGTGCAATAAAGTGTTTCCTAAGTAATTTAAAAAAAAAAATGTAGAAGCTGGGCTTTCCCGTTCCCTTATTTGAAGCACTCTGAAGAGCTGGTATTTCCACAGGCATCTTTGTTAGTGGTGAGCTAGGAGGGCCTGTCAGCCGAGAGGTTAATCTTACTAATTAACAGAAAGTACACATGCCTCAGAAAGCACCTCAGCAAGCTGGCAGAGTTTCCCTCTATTTCATCAGGGTGACTCTGAAAAGGTTGCAGGCAAATGGCACCTTTCACTTTAAAAACCTAAACCATGGCTTTGTAACCATTTTTAAAATTGGAGTTTGAGAAGCCCATGGTGGTGAAGGTATGGACAATTGTGGCATTTTTTCAGAAACTTGTCCAGTGGAAAGGCTGCATTTGTAAGTGCATCATTCTTGTTCTCCAGTCCCCCTTGCCTAGCTTTTTTCCTTCTTTACACTTATTTTAAAAGGCCTTCTCCCTCCTCCTTCCAGTGAAAACCCACGTCTTATCCCTGAGTCTGTTGTGGAAGAACAGACTGGAAGACATCTGCCTCTTGCCTTATTTTTTTAAATTCCTCTAAACGATAGCGCCAAGTCTCCACCACAGAGCTCCGGCTCCCTGAACAAACCAAATGGCGGCTGTTGGCATCGTAGTGACAGCTTGTTAATGGAGGAATCCTTGACAGTGTGACAACCTGTGTGGGCTGCCTCGGGAAGCCAAATCCGCCCCCATACAAACCCCAGTCATTAACAGGTGGGGAGGAATAGCAATGAACTGCTGCTGAGGAGGGAAAAATACTCCACCAAATGCATTATGTATATTAAAAAGTAACTCCAATTTGGTAATCTCTTTCCTAGTTCTTGTTAGCATGCTCTATTGGAAACTGCTTTGCTTTTGGGGTCAGAGGAGCCTGGATTTGAATCTGAGTTTGGCCACCTCCCAGCTGTGTGACTTTCTGAAAATTCCCTCACTGAATCTCAATTTGTGAATAGGAGTACGGTCAGAGACTATTTGAAAAAGCACAGTCGTGGATGTCACCTATCTGTGTTCAACGGTTAAAATCTCTTTTTAGGATGATTGATTGGCCTAACTGTTCTTGTAGTTCTGTCAAAGTTTGATTTTTAGATTTTGAGGCAACGTTGTTTCAGTGCATTGAGTTTGAAATAGCTTTGTCTTCTTGGTGAATTGGGCCTTTCATCATTAGAAAGTGACCTCCTTTATCTCTAGTCTTTTTGTCTTAAAATTATTTTGTGGATGTTATTTGATATGCTGGTAGCTCAGTATATATATATATATATATATATATATACATACATATATATATATATATATACACACACATATATATACAAATATATATGTGTGTGTGTGTATATATATACACACACACACACACGGCTAATTCCATTTATTTTACAATATTTCTGTGCTGTCCTGATGCAGCTGTAGAGAAAGGGCAGGCTCGGGTTGGCTGTTTCTTGGTCAAGGCAGTCACACTGGTTGGACTGACTCCCTTGCTATCCAGCTTCTTGAAGCCCCAAGTATATATTTTTATATACACACACATTCTCTGAAAGAAAGCCTCTTGGAGCCTGCATGTGGTGGTACCACTCATGCCAGTCTCCAAGCACTTCCCTCCCTGCTCTGACCTATACTAGAAAGGATGTAGAATGAATTTATTAAAACTTATATCTGTAGCTCTTGGTACATGTCTAAGGGCTAAACTTAATTTAGGAGACATTCAACACTGTTTAAAAGAATGGTTTCTAAGCTTCCTTAGGTCTCAGGTCCCTTTGTGAATGTGATAAAAGCTATAGAGTCTCTCCTCAGAAAAAAATGCACAAATACAAAATTTTCAAACAATTTCAGCCTATCTACCTCCTAATGTTCCAGAAGCTCCAGGTAAAGGAACTTTTCTTTAAATACTCATGTTATAAAAATAAAGGGATAAAAGACAGGATAAAACATTTTAAAAAATGAAAACTTCTATGTCAGAATGGCAACCTGTGTAGCCCTGGCAGAAATTCATTGCCTCCTGTGGTCTAAGGTGGATCAGACTTTGCAGGAAGATCATGCCCTGGGCTAGCTCTGCATGTGTGCACTGGAGACCTGAGCTGAGAATTAATCAAAGGGTCTAGAACAGGTGAACCCTATGACCCCCGCTGAGGCTCCCAGGAAACATCCTATGAGGAAGGCCTTCATCAACCAGGGCATGCCCCAAGCTCCCCCTGAAGAAAATCCCAGTTGAAGCTGAGCTGAGGAGAAAATGTAAAACACTGAAGAAACACCACCATGAGAGATGGTCAGCAGGTGCAACAAATGGAAGCATTGATTCCTGAGAAAGCAGAAGTAATAAAGTCAGCCGAAAAAGTACGTGCACACCTCGTTTTATTGTGCTTCGAGGATATTGCAGTTTTTACAGGTTTGTGACAACCCTGTGTGGAGCAAGCCTATCGACACCATTTATGGCATTTGCTCATTTTGTGTCTCTGTGTCATGTTTTAGTGATTCTAACAATATTTGGAACTTGTTCATTATGATTATGTTTGTTATGGTGATCTGCGATCAGTAATCTTTGATGTTACTGTTGCAAAAAAGATTAGGCTTGCTGAAGGCTCAGATGATAGTAACATTTTTAGCAGTAAAGTATTTTAACATCTTTATTGGAGTATAATTGCTTTACAATGGTATGTTAGTTTCTGCTTGATAACAAAGTGAATCAGCTATACATATACATATATCCCCATATCTCCTCCCTCTTGCGTCTCCCTCCTACCCTCCCTATCCCACCCCTCTAGGTGGTCACAGAGCACGGAGCTGATCTCCCCGTGCTATGTGGCTGCTTCCCACTAGCTAGCTATTTTACATTTGGTAGTATATATAAGTCCATGCCACTCTCTCACTTCAACCCAGCTTACCCTTCCCCCCTCCCTGTGTCCTCAGGTTCATTCTCTACATCTGCGTCTTTATTCCTGGCCACCCCTAGGTTCTTCAGAACCTTTTTTTTTTTTTTTTTTTAAGATTCCATATATATGTGTTAGCATACGGTATTCGTTTTTCTCTTTCTGACTTACTTCACTCTGTATGACAGACTCTAGGTCCATCCACCTCACTACAAATAACTCAATTTCATTCCTTTTTATGGCAGAGTAATATTGCATTGTATATATGCGCCACATCTTCTTTATCCATTGATCTGTCGATGGACACATAGGTTGCTTCCATGTCCTGGCTATTGTAAACAGAGCTGCAATGAACATTGTGGTACATGACTCTTTTTGAATTATGGTTTTCTCAGGGAGCAATAAAGTATTTTTAATTGAGGTATGTACATTGTTTTTTAAGGCATAATGCTATTGCACACTTAATAGACTACAGTATAGTGTAAAGATAACTTATATATGCACTGGGAAACCAAAAAATTCATGTAACTCACTTTTTTTGCAATATTCACTGTATTGTGGTGTCTGGATCCAAACTTGCTATATCTCTGAAGTGCGTTTCACTTTCATTATAAGTGCATTTAAAATATTCAAAGTTAAGAAGAGAAACCATAAAAATGGAGGTAATGGAAGAGGACAGATTAATTTGAAAAAGTAGCTATTTTTAGAAATGAAAAATACTGCCTTGGGTGAGAGGGAACCTTAAAGGTTAAAGGACAGTTTAAAGAATAGACTAGACATCACTAAAGAGTGAATAAATAAATTGGAAGAATTGCCAGAGGAAATAACCCAGAATGCAGAAGAGAGGACTAAAGAGTTGGGAATTATGAAAGAGAAGGTGGAGAAAGGAGTAGACAGTGTGAAACTTTACCCTAGATGCACGGTGATGAAACGACAATAGTCATGCATAAGGAGAAAGTTCTGAAAGTTACTAGGCAGAAAAGACAAATTACTTAAAGAAGTCAATGTCAGACAAAAGGCAGACTGTCATCCTCAGTAACACATGCCAGGAAATAAAAAAGAAAGAAAGATAAATATCTCCAAGGCACTGAGGCAAAATTGTGTGCATACATATGTTACTAATGTAAATGATGCAACCCCCCCCCAGCCGCCCCCCCCCGCCTGCCACAAACCACAAAGTACAGTCTCTTCAATAAATGGTATTGGGAAAACTGGACAGCCACATGCAAAAGAATGAAACTAGGCCACTGTCCTACATCATGTGCAAAAATTAACTCAAATTGGATTAAAGGCTTAAATGTAAGACCTGAAACCATAAAACTCCTAGAAGGAAATAGAAAGGAGTGGTAAGCTCCTTGATGTCAATCCTGACATTGAATTTTTGTATCTGACTTCAAAAGCAAGGGGAACAAAAGCAAACGTAAGCAAATGGGACTACATCAAACTAAAAAGTGTCTGCACAGCATAGGAAAACATCAACAAAATGAAAAGACAGCCTAGTAAATGGGAGAAAATATTTGCAAATCATGTCCAAAAAGGAGTTAATATCCAAAATATGTAAAGAACTCAAACAATTCAATAGCAAAAAAACCCCAAACAATCTGATTAAAAAATGGGCAGAGGATCTAAATAGACTTTTTTTTCAGAGAAGACATAGAGATGGCCAACAGACACAGGGAAAGATGCTCAGCATCACTGATTATCAGGGAAATGCAAATCAAACCACAATGAGCTACCACCTCACACCTCTTAGAATGGGTATAATAAAAAAGACAAGAAATAACAAGTGTTGGCAAGGATGTGGAGAAAAGGGAACCCTAATACACTGTTAGTGGGAATGTATATAAATTGATGCAGCCACTGTGGAAAACAGTATGGAGTTTCCTCAAAAAATTAAAAATAGAACTACAGTTTGATCCATCAATTCCACTTCTGGGTGTTTTTCCAAAGAAAACAAAACCACTAATTTGAAAGATATATGCACCTGATGTTCATTGCAGCTTTGTTTCAATAGCCAAGGTATGGAAGCAACCTAAGTGTCTATTGATGGATAAATGGATAAAGAAGATGTGGTATATATCTACAGTGGAATACTGCTTAGCTATAAAAAAGAACAACATCTTGCCATTTGTGACAACATGGATGGACCTTGAAGGCGTTATGCTAAGTGAAATAAGTCAGACAGAGAAAGATAAATACTGTATGATATCACTTATATGTGGACTCCATTGATAAAAAGTAAAACACATGAACAAACAAAACAAAATGAAACTCACTGATACAGAGAGCAGATTGGTGGTTACCAGAGGGGAAGGGGGTTGGGAGTAGGTGAAATGGGTGAAGGGAGTCAGTTGTACTGTGACAGATGAGAACTGGACTTTTTATAGTGATCACTTTGTAGTGTATACAAATATGGACTTATTAGGTTGTAAACCTGAAACTAAGGAAATGTTATATACCGGTTTTACACCCCCCAAATAAAAAACTCAAACCACAAAACCAACATCCACAGGATATCCACACTCCATACTCAATATCCACACTCCATACTCGTGTTGAATTTCTTCTTGTTGGTAAATTAAAAGTGTTAGTTTTATCTTAATACTTTGGCATTATTCACATTTCCTACAATAAGCATGATTAACTTATATAATACAAATAAATAGTAAAATATAATAATCTGTGTTGAAAGGATAAGAAACTTCTGTCTGTGTCTGTTCAAATTAAGCCCATTCTTTAGGGATTAGCTCCAATGACACTTTATCCACAAGGCCTTCCTGCTGTTCCTTCACCTCTGCAGGACGGATTCATCCAGTAGGCAAAGGGAGCACAGTGCCCAGGGCCCCTGATAATATTTTAATTTTAATGTTTTTACAATAAGAAGGAAAAGCTGAATATAATAATAGCATATGATAAGGAATACAGCCTGGATTGTATTTTATTTTCATTTTTATACCAATGCAGTGGTAAAATGTAATTTAAAATATATGTTATATATTAAATATATGTATTAATTATCATATTTTTAATGCAGAAGGAACCCATGAAGGCAAAAGTGCCCAGAGCCCATGGAAGTCATAAAGCAGCCCTGTACCTCTGACTTCCTGTCTTAATTTTGGTTTCCCCAGAGGCAGAGTCTGAGAAAAGCCTCTACAGGCAGATTATTTGGAAAATGACCTTAGCAAGCAGACGTGAGGGAGCGGACAGAGAGAGAGAAAGACAGGGAGGGAGGAAAAGCCCATAAAAGCTTGTGTTCTTAAGGTCACAGTTGTGGGCAACAGGGTTTAGTTTCTCCAGGATCTCCACTCCTAAAGGTGTACAGAGTGCTTCCCAGTATTTCCCACCTGAAGGATAGGCTGCCAGGCTATTTATCCACTGACTGCTGTCCTCCATTTTTTGAGCAATGGCCCCAAAGTCTGTTAACTCCCTTCCATGGGGCTTGTATAAGCTGATTGGCTTCTGGCACTGGGGCAGAAAACCAAGTGTTAGCTCAAGGTGAGATGCTATGAGCATGAGAGCAAGATTGCATGGCTAAACACAGCTGAATCTAAATCCAGAGCAGGGCCAAGGTGAAGTGACTCAAATGACCAAAAGTGTCTGCTGCTGTTCCCCTGGAATCAATCTCACATAATCCCCACGCTCCCAAATGGTTTTATTCATACGTCTGTAAGAGCTCATTTTACATTCAGCCATGTTTCATGCATCCCGTAGTTCCTTTTGTCCTTGAAGTATAAATTCCTTGAGGTCACAAGCCATGGTCATGGCATAGAACCTTGCACATAGCAGGTACTCAATACATATTGTTGATTCCATTTAACTTAGGAGGGTCCTGGACTAGGATTTAAGAGAACTGAATTCCAGTCCCCACTCTGCAACTAACACACTGCGTGATTTTGGGCAACCCCCTCAATCTCCTTGGATCTCATAACTATATCTATAAAATGAAGGGCATGTACAAGATCTTCTCCAAGGTGCCCTCTGGATCTGTTGTATTATTCCCATCCATGCAATTCCGTTCAGCATTAAGAAAGCTCCAACTGCATTCTAGGTCCAGTGTTAGTTGCTGGGATTATAGATGTAAATGCAGCACAATCTCACTGTGTGGAAATGAAGTGTTTCTTTGAGGAGAGAGACAAATGAAGAATTATAGCACGATGTGGCAGAAGTAAGCCAGAGAGCTGAGGGCACACAGTGGGATTTATAAACAGATCTGGGATGTGTCAGGAGGAATTCTTGCAGAGATGACAGCTGAGATGATTCTTAAAGAATGGGTCATAAGTGATGGGGAGAATATGGGGAGAACAGGGGAGGACATGCCAAACAGAGCTGGTCCAGGGAAGGGAGACAGGGAAGGGAGACATCTTCCTCAAGGCTGAGGACAGCTTGCCTAGGGCAAAAAAGGGATGCTCCTAGGGCTGTCTGACTTTTGGACCCACGCTATTCCCGTGTCTCATTTTGCCTTTCTGAGGGTAATTGTTTGATACTGTCACATACAACTTTTAATGTGTCTGTTGGCTCCAAGATTGGGAGAGGAGAACTAGTTATATGGACAAACTACAGCATCCATGGTGGGAGACAAGACATATTTTTCTATGTTTGCTAGGAAAGGAGAATCACCTTCACTTTATTTCATATTTATTATTAAGCAGCACTGTGGAAATGGATTTTTTTTTACAGTGCAGCCATAGACTAATGGAGAGAAGAGGATATATTAGCCACTAGATGGGTCTTCATTCAATTTATGTATGTTCAATCAGTCTAGTGTTCCTCTCTTTGATAGTAATGAGTACATTTCTTTCCAGAAGTCAAAGTCCCTGTTATTTTCTCCCTATTTATGATGATCGGGTATTTGTGTTACTCCAGGTAAAATACACTGGAGGTGGCTATTAGAAGCAGCTCTTCATGCTAAGTTCACCATGGGAAGCACACACTACAGAGACCCCAATCCTCTGGATGTAGCTGCTGACATTTCCCCTTCCTGTTCTGCCTGAGTATGAGATCACCCCATAATTTTACCTCCTGGAATCATTTGCTGCTTTGGGAAGAAATGCTCTTTGCTGATAAACATCCCACTACACGTAAATGTCATGCTAAAAAGGTTTCTCTTTTTGGAGAAATGGCCCCAATTTCAACAACATGCTTCATTACAGAAGAGAAACAAATGACAAAACTTGCCAGAGTAGTGGCTGGAACACAGTCTTCCCAACATTTCCCTGAATGAGGAAGCAGGAGAATGCTGGAGAGAGACTTTATTTTTGTAGAGAAACTCATTTTTTAGAAAAGTTTGGTTCAGCATATGAAATTTGATGTTGAGTACAGGTATGAACACTGATTCACTGGTGCTAATGCCAGTCCTGGACATACAGTCACTACTCAAAACTAAATCTGGCTGTCACCATTTTTCAACCGTACCATGGATATTTAGTCTTAGTACAAGCCATCTGTGATCTTACAACGGAGGGGAACAGCATGAAAAGAATGTATTTGTTGAGACTCTACGAAGTGCCCTGGTGATTTCATCTTTTCTTTTACTAGTGACTGGACGAAGCATTTTACTTATGCTATCAATTCAGTCAACACACATTAATGAAACATGGAGTGAGTCATTTACTGTGAGGGTTAAAATATCATCTCATTCAATCTTCACCTCAATATCAAGAAGTTAGGCATTTTATTATCCAAAGTTTGGAAATCCATTTCCACAGTGTTGCTTAATAATAAATGTAAAATATCCAAAGTTTGTAGATGAACAAATGAGGCTCACAGAGTTTAAATCGATTGCCTAAGGTGACAAAACTTGTAAATGACAAAGCTGGGATCTAAACCCAGGTTTGTCTGACTCCAAAGCTCATACTTAGGACCTCACAGATCACACTGTATTCACCCAGTAAGTGCTTGTAAAACTGGACTTTTTTTTTTGTCTTGTTGGGTCTTCGTTTCTGTGCGAGGGCTTTCTCCAGTTGCGGCGAGCAGGGTGCGTGGGCCTCTCACTGTCGCGGCCTCTCTTGTTGCGGAGCACAAGCTCCAGATGCGCAGGCTCAGTAGTTGTGGCTCATGGGCCTAGTTGCTCCGTGGCATGTGGGATCTTCCCAGACCAGGGCTCGAACCCGTGTCCCCTGCATTGGCAGGCAGATTCTCAACCACTGCGCCACCAGGGAAGCCCCCAAAACTGGACTTTTATAGAAGCAATTATGGTGACCCCATTGAGGATGGGCACAGGGCATGAGGGAGTAATAATCCTCAGAATCCCCATTCTTTCTTCATTCCTTGATGCATTTATCAAATACTTCTTGAGTCGATATGCCTGTCAGTACACTACATTATGAGATTCAGAGATGAACAACGTGTGCTTCTTATCCTGGACTGCCTAGTCAGGAAAGCAAAGAGAACCACTCCAAGTACAGTAGCCTATATACCAATTCAGGCACGTTCTACGGATCAGTGGCTGAGTAATAATCAGTCCAAAACTTAGTGTCTTAAAACAATAGTTGTATTATTATCTCTCATGGTTCTATGGCTGTTGGACCCCTCTTGGCACCCCTCATGGTTCTGCCCACCGATGGTGGTTGAGACTGTGGTCATCTGGTCATCTGAAGGCTCTTTTATTCCCAAGTCTGGTTCCTGTGATGGCTGGATTAGCTGGGGGCTGTTCTCACAAATACCACATGGGTTCTCCACATGGCTAGCTTTTGGGATTCCTCACAGCATAAAATCCACAACAGATGGATTTCTTCCTGGTGACTGGCTTCCCTTGGAGCAAACCTCCCAAGAGCAAAAGTTGGAAGCTATGAAGCTTTTTCTGACTAAGCCTCAGAAATCAAACAGTGTCACTTCTACTGCATTTTGTTGGTTATAAGCAAGTCTTCAGTTCAGCTCAGATTCAAGAGGTAGTGCTATACAGGAGCATGAATACTGAGAAGCATAATTCACTGGGGGGCAAATTTGGAGACTAGATACCACATACTAGGTAGCTATCAAGTTTGAGAGCCTTACTGAAGGACAGACCAAATTTACTCTTGGGCAGAGGAAGCTCAGCCTGACTCTTGACAAAAGTAGAACAGTTCTTGTAAGCCAAGAGGTGGGAGTCTGGGGAAGCCCAAGCAGTTGGGTTGAACAACAGTGTGTGTGTGTGTGGGGGGGGGGGATGAGGTGTATGGCGAGTGGCACAGAGAGTCCACAGATTAACAATGGCCAATTGCCTCGTGGCCATGCAGGAAACGTAGGCTTTAACAAATAGGAGAAGAGGAATCACTGAAGGTCTAAAACACCAAGGAGTATCAAGATGAGATTTGTACATTAGAAGATCCCTCAGGTTGCCGTGGGGAAGGTAGATCTGAGAAGGCAATGGTGGAGTCGGGGAAACTGTGGAGTTGGGAAGAGGAGAACTCTCTGGTTGCCAGAAGCCACCCTCCTTAGAAGAAAGTAACGTATTGTGAGTTAGAAGCTATGAACCAGTTAGCTGAAGAGGATGAGTTGGGGAAAGGACCCGGGGGCTTCTGCACTGGGCAACTCTGTGGGAGGTGGTGCTATTCAATGTGGTGGAGGATACAGAAGGAGGAAGTGCTGGTGCATCCAGTCTTGAACTCGTTGATGCGGAAGTACCTGTGGGAGAATCAGATGGAGATGCTCTCTATGCGTTGTGGTGCACACCATTGGTGCCCCGCCCAGATTCCCTTTATGGGGCCAGTCCACACCCCCCGCAACTGCGGTGGTGGCTGGCTGTTCGCACCTGCATCCTTATTCTGGACATTCTCCTTAACCAGAATAGCCTGGGGGGTTGTGGTCCGCTCTGGAGGCAGCCCACAGCCAACAACTGACTGCTAATGGGGCTGTAAATTGTCATCCCCTCGCCACCAGGTGGGACAACTCTGTGATTCCACTTATACCCCGAGCTCCCCAGGGGCTCAGCGGAGGCTAGAGTTCAACTGAGTTCCCTTCTTTGTGCAGCCTCTTCCCCTGCCCTAACTTGCTGCCCTCACACCTCCTCCCCTCTCAGTAAATCCAATGCATAAGAGCCTCAGACTCAGGGCTACTTCGAGGAAAACTGACCTGAGACAGGCCTTTAGAAGGTGTACCCATGGATAGGCTGTTTGGAGGCACAATGGGCTCTTTGCAGTGAAATCTGGTCTAAAAAACAGTAGGGCTTCATGTAAAGTTGAGTTGGATTGTGACGTGGGGCACATTTAAGAGGTGTTCTGAAAGTGTAGCTGTACCAAGGTGCATGAATTCTGGAATAAGACTACCTGGTTTTAATCCCAAATCCACTGCTTACTAACTGTAGCATCTTGGGCAAGTTTTCCCATCTATAAAATGGGAGAATAACAGCTCTCTACAAAAGAGCTATTGTAAAGAGTAAATTATTTAGTGAATTATTATCACCAAAATGTAAAAACACCATAAGAATAATTTTATCTACTATGTTCAATGCTGTATTCTCAGCACCTAGGATAAGGCCTCTCACATACTAGATTCACAATAAATACATGTAAAGCAATTAGAAGAACACTGGGCACAATTTCACTCCTGGGAGTTTATCCAAAAAAATATTGGGTTGGCCAAAACTTTCACTTGGGTTTTCCCATAAAATGTTATGGAAAAACCCGAACAAATTTTTTGGCCAACTCAATATATTCACAATAATATAAACCAACAGAAAGATGATTAATTACAGAAATAACAATAGCTTGTTGAAAGCAATAGCTTGTTTGAAATAGCAAAAGATTGGGAAAATAAATAATTTACTATATAAATAATGTTTCCTTCATTCAGTGGAATACTATGCAGTCACTAAAAAAATGAGGCAATGAAATGTACAGATATGGAATAATCACCAACACGTATTGTGAAAAAGTAATGTGTAGAAATAAGTAAGGTGCTGTGTGTATAGCATATCATCATTCGTGGAAGAATATAAGTACGTATTTGTAAATATGTATGTATATGTGCATATACATGCAATATGTGCACACGTGCACACACACACACACACACACACAATCTCTGGTAGGACTCCCAGGAATTTGGCAGCAGTCTTTTACTCCGGAGGGGGAAGGAAACTTAAGGTAAATCCTTTTTATTTTTGTTCCACGGGCAAGGCAAGTCCATCCTATTTGGAAACTAATCAAACAATTCACAATCTTTAAAAGAAAGAATTGATATTAACAAAGAGTTGGCTGCCTAGGGGCGGATGAGAGAGTGGGTCTATTTTCAATCATCTAACAGAGCCGCAGGCATCTTGCTGAAAGTACGGGTGTGGCCATAGGGCTGGTAAAAGTGTGGAGTTTTTCTGCACAAGGGGGCGCCAACTCCTTTACTTGGTAAATCCCCTGTGAATTGACCTCTAAAGATAGATTACAGCTCAGCCTTCCACTCCTCTGGCCTGGAAAATTAGATTGAATACCATTATTAATTTTGATTATCAGACCTGAATTCTCCGTAAGCTCACTTAGCAGGCAGACAGCCTTTAGTCTTTTATAAATAATGCCCTCGAGATCTGCCTTCTTAAGGGGATGGAAGGCGCCGAGGGTAGGACAGAAGTGCCCACTACGTGTTAGGACCCCTGCTGGGTAGCTGACTTGTGCATCAAGTCAGTTAATCCTCTCACCACGTCTCTGAGTTGGCATCGTTATATATGTCCATTTAAATAGGAAGCAGGCTTTGGTGGTTAAATGACTGACTTGCTTATGGACATAGAAAAGTAAAGAGAGAGGAGGCACATAACTACACCTGGGCTCGTGAATAATCACTATTTTGTTTGAAGGGGAAATGCACGAGAGACCTATAAAAAACACCAAGAAGAGGCAGACATTGGTCTGCCAAAAATGTTCCTGACGACCAGGAAAAAGGTGCTTTCCTTGGGTACAACACCTTCCCTTGATTCCTCGCATGCTAGAGGGACCACGATGTCTGTCTGAGAAGTAAGATCTGTCACCTGAGTGAATCCAAATGGTGCTGAAGGGCTGCACCTTCCATGCTGACTGAGAAATCATGGCACTTTTCTGAGAAGGAGCAACCTTGGACATCCTCTCAACTTGGGCAGGTCACACTTATTTAGAGGTGGGGGCTGTGACCCATGGAGGGGAAAAGAGAAAGTCAGGTCACACAGGCTATGTTGTAAGTTAGGGCCGCATGCTAGGTCTTTGGATTTTGTTTTTCCAGTTCTTCCTAAAGCTGCATCTTACCAAAACTTTACAAAGATCACATTACGCTTAGATCTAATCTTGCAGACCCTGGAACTCAACCCCCTTATTTATTCTGAGTTCCCTTCCTTTTGAGTCACCGTGTTCTTCATTGGTGACTCGGCCTATGAGTATGGAAGTGACCTATCAATTTTTTTTTTTAAATTTTATTTATTTATTTATGGTTGTGTTGTTTCTTCGTTTCTGTGTGAGGGCTTTCTCTAGTTGCAGCAAGTGGGGGCCACTCTTCATCGCGGTGCGCGGGCCTCTCACCATCGCGGCCTCTCTCGTTGCGGAGCACAGGCTCCAGACGCGCAGGCTCAGAAATTGTGGCTCACGGGCCCAGTCGCTCCGCGGCATGCGAGATCTTCCCGGACCAGGGCTCAAACCCGTGTTCCCTGCATCGGCAGGCAGATTCTCAACCACTGCGCCACCAGGGAAGCCCTGACCTATCAATTTTGAAAAAAATTTTTAACTACTAATTTTTATAAGTAGTAATTTACAGCTTTCTCCAAAGTACATTGGAAGTGTCTGCTGACAAAGGACTGTCTTTTATTTGCTTTGGCCTTTCTAGACTTCTGTTATTTGCCAGACATGACAGTAGGTACTTATTCTGTTATCTAATTGAGTAGTGATCTGGCCTCCATTTAAAAGACCTGCACAGTGACTTCCCTGGTGGTCCAGTGGTTAAGACTCTGAGCTCCCAATGCAGGGGACACAGGTTCGATCCCTGGTCAGGGAACTAAGATCCCCCATGCCGCGGCATGGCCAAATTAAAAAAAAAAAAAAAAAAAAAAAAGACCTGCACAGAATCCAGGGATGCTGTCACATTGCTGTATGGATTAGCAGTAGAATATCAAACATGAAACTGAGAAATACAAGTTGGAAAGTGGTATTGCTTCTGTGGTTGGCAGAGTTCTCAGATGATCCCCAAGATTCCACCTGTTTGTGTATGTTCTGTGTAGAATCCCTTCCCATTCACTGTGGGAAGGACCTGTGAATATTATGGATGCCACTCCCATGGTTACATTTTACAGCAAAGGTGAAGGGATTTTACAGATATAAATCAGGTCCCTAATTAGGTTGACTTTGAATTTATCAAAGAGAGATTACCTGGGTAGACCTGACCTAATTGGGTGAGCCCTTTTAAAGATGGCTTAGACCTTCCCTGATGTTAGAGAGATTCCCCTGTTGGCCTGGAGTTGTTCAGCCTCAAGGAAATAAATTCTGCCAACAACCATGTGAGTTTGGAAGAAGATCCTGAGCTTCAAACGAGACCCCAGACTGGCCAGTACCTTGATTACAGCCCTGTGAGAGCCTGGGCAGAGGACTCAGCTGAGCTGAGCCCAGACATCTGCCCTGTAGAAACCGTGTGATAATCAATGGGTTCTAAGCTGCTAGGTTTCTGATTTGTTACACAGCCTAGAAAACTAATAAGGCGCCTGTGTTTGTAGAAGGAATTTAGGACCTACATTGTGTGGCTGACAAATTGTCCCACACATAATTTCTTTCATTTTTTGTTTCTCTTCTTAAATTTGAATATATATATATTTTTTCATGTGACAATATTAGAGAACAAGAACCTTTACGACTTCAGGTGCCTTTGTATGATATTTTTCAAATTACTTAATTTCCTCATGGCTCCCTTTGCTCACCTGTGAAACAAGAGTGGCTCTGTGGCTGGCATGTCAGCAGGCCTCCTAGGCAGCACTCGCTAGGAAGTAGGGGCAGTGAGGGGCTTCTACAAACAAAACAGTAATCTAGGGGGCTTATCAGATGGATAAGAAGCTATGGTGAATTGGAAGAACTGGATTTGCCGTCCAGAGAGCAACATTTACATTCTTATTCTATTTAAAAGCCACGTGACTTTAGGCAAACCATTTAATTTTTCTGATCCCTGGCTTTTTCATCCCTAGAGTAATGGATCGTAACAAGCTGGTGGTGAGGACTAAATGAGCTACTGTGTGTGATTCATTTTGTCACCCCCAGGTTGATTTAATCTTGTCCTGGTCAGTTCCTCCCTTACAGACTTCGGAGTGTTCTCACCTTCCTGATCTCTTGGATTCTTCTAGTAACACTGGGAAGAAGCTTTGCAAATGGGATTTTATTGGGAATGGGAAATTAGGTGACAAAGACAAGGAAAATTTTCCATTTCCTTTCAGAGCAAAATGTCACCCTATTCTGTTTCAGTGAAGAATAAAGGAATTTGAATAAAATGTCAGTTTCTTTCTGAACTAATTTGGGAATTATAATGACATGCACAGTCTCCATTGAGCACATGAATATTCATAATTAAAAATGAAATTGTCCTTTTTTTCAGATTGTAAAAGTGAACAGAACTCCCCAGGGGTGCCCAGGGCCAGAAGAGCTGTTCATTTTAAGAAAAATTCTAAAGAAATGCTATGATACCAAAGCAATATATTCAAAACTGCAACAGATGCCAGGCGAGGGTTGGTGAAACACTGTTAGACTGTTGATGTCCCTTCCATCCTCTCTCCGTGGCTCAGAGGACACAGGAGTTGTTCCCCTGGGGAGGGAAGGAGCTTTGAAGATATGTCCTGGCTGCTTGCTCCCCCATCCCACTCCACCACCCTGCCTCTAGCCAATGCCTCGGCTCACACACACACGTCTGGTTTTCCAGACATACTGAAGCTCTACCTCTTCAAAGTTCAGCATAGTGGGACAGGCATACATTAAATAAGTAAAATCTAGAGGAAGGGTAGGATGCTCTCGGGCATTCAGCCTTCAGTTAGTAGTTACTATGTCCATGTTATAGAGAGACTAAGACTGAGATTGTAGTGCGTGCTGTTCTTGGTGACATATTAGAAGATTTATTCTCCTAATTTTAAGTTTATTTTTTTAATGAAAGGGTCTTTTCAGGATATTTCCCTATAGTTAGCACTAATAGAGACCCACGTTATTGTGGGGGAAGAAATGGACAGGCAGTAGGTCTGAGGTCTAGACTATGTGGCCTTGGGTGAGCTTCCAGTTTCTGGATCCTCATTCTTGCTTGGACAATTTTGTAGTTGAATTAGATGACCATTACAGAGATTCTTCTAGCTCTGCATTCTGTGCCTATGATTCCTCTCCCCTTCATGGTCTAGTTTTCCAAACATTATAAAGATGTTCATTTCTCTGGGCCCAAGAGAGGGAATCATTTTGGGGAGAAAAGCCAAGGCTTGTGTCAATTAGAACCTTTCACCCTAAATAATCTGCTTTGCTTTCTGCTCAAATCCAGGGAAGTGATTGCCTCTGCTTTGCCTTAGTAAAATGGGGGGAACTGTTAAGGTGACTTGTTCTAGGTTACTGAGCTTAATTGAGATACATCTTCCTTGATTGAAAAGGTACGGAGGTTTAATTAGCCTAGCAACTCTGCAATATCTTCCAGAAGCCTTGGGAGCATGGGTTTCTTTTCTTTCTTTTTCATCCACTTGCTTCTTCGGAGTTAATGGTTTCTTCCTGTAACTGTGCCATGATCGACTTTCCTGGACACCACCCGCATCCATTATCCCAGTGACAGTGCCTTAATTGAAATGACATCTTAGAATTATTTCTTTAAAATTCATTGTTTAATTCAGTAAATTTAGTATTAATTAACGCCAACTGCCCGGGTGTTTTGGTCCCCCATTTGTCACTCTCTCAGCTAAGTACTGGAAATAATAGGTCTATTTCATTTTAGAGGACTTATTTCACTTTATAGTTCAGATTTGCTAGTGTAACAGGAATGGAAATTCAAAATGGCTTGGTATTTTGTAATGATCATGCACTTGGAAAAGAGAAAGAGGAGGAAGAGAGGAGGAAGAGGATGGGCAGAGGAGGAAGAGAAGGAGAAAGGTTGGTTGCCAGATGCCACTCATCCGTGGAGGAGCCTTGAGTCAAGACTTGAGTACACGATTGTCAATCAGGGGCTCAGGATAAGCTAAGAGAGCCATACACTTCAAAAGACTTCTTCTATCCATAGAACATTCAAAATGAGATTGTGTGTGTGCATGTGTGTATATATGCAAATACAGTTAACTCTATTTTCCAGCCCTGTGGGAAAATGATATGTGTAGTTAATCAAATAATGTTGTAACAAAGAATTGTCATGCATCCTGTTAATACAGTCACATTTTGTAACAATTAGGCTATGCTGGGAATACAGATATTGAGTCCTAGTGGTTAAATACGGTCTTGGGTTGCGTTTCCCCAGAAGACATTGGGTTCAGGATTTAAGAGCAAGTAGCTTATCTGAGAGGTGATCAAAAGAAGCACCCAAAGGGGAGGCATGAAAGGGAAGATAGCCAAAAATGGTACATTTTTTGACAGTTACCTCATGGGCACCTGAGCTCAGCCCTACTGGGGAACTCTGGGAGATGGGACAGAACACATCCTGAGTTATGTCTCCCAAGGGGCGAGGAAACTGGTATTTATCTTCCAGATCCCATCTGTTATCACAGAGCACTAACCCCCTGGCCCTCCTAGCTTGCCCAGTGTACGTGGGCTGGGAGAAAGCTCCTGGGGACAGAGGGGCAGGTGCTTGCTTTAGGTTAACAGGTATGAAATGGAAAGGTGAGTACCAAAGGGACATAGGGGGAGCATCAACAGTGTCTGTCATGTTTAATATTTCATGTGTTGACAGGCTCAAGTATCATCTAAGGTTGGAATTGGAGGCTTTCAGATCCTAGGGCAGGTGGCTTTGGGGTCATGGTTACCACGAGGGGTACAAGTACTCGTCATACTTTAATACTTCTCAGCCAGGTACAATTTATCTGGGTGGTCAATATTCTGCCCAGGTCCCCACTACACCCATCCCTGGCTTCCATGAGTGTCGGCTGCTCAAGGCTTACAGTTGCCCCTTTGTCTAGATGATGGCCCTTGGCTGACAGAGCCACCTGACCAAGGAGTTTACAGCTCTGAGGGCACAGCCCACAACCAGTAACTCAGAGCCCTGACTTAGCATCATATATCATCTGAGAGGATTGCCGTTCTATCTATAACAGCAATCACCTATTTATACCCCAAGTGGTGTTGATGCCCTGCCTGTGCATTTTGGCCTCACTTTTTGCCACCCGTGAAAATGTCTCTTTGCTATGTTGTAATAATTTCATAGTACTTAAGAAGACCACCAGATACCAGCAGAGCAGTGGGTGGATGGAATTCATGTGTCTGTATTTGGGCCCAGAGTGTGTACTATTAATGCATCCTAAGCCAGGGACAGAAGGTGGTGCCCATATTTTTACATGAGAAAGATCTATTATCCCCATTTTAGAGGTAAGGGTACTGAAGGCCAGTTATTTTATTAACTTGCAAAAGCTCATACCACTTGTCAGTTGGTAGATTTGGGATTTGAAGCAGGTCTTTCTAGACACAAGGCCCATGTCTTCTCTACCATACCACAGTGTTGCTCAAAGATAGCTTCGTGTTTGACTGGAAACTTGAAACAAGGAGACTTGGTAATGCTCTCTGGCTGGCTGACCTGACTGACATACACCAATGGAGGGTCCCTGGGACTCCTCGCTCACAGAGACTGATCACCTTGATTCTCATTTTTGAGTTCAATCCAATCTCTTATTTATAACTTAGAAAGGCCTCCTAGTGTCTTGGGGCCAGTGTAACGTGTGCCCTTAATTAACAGTGTAATATGGAGAAAGATTCCTTTACCAGAAGGCCTGTTGAGCTCACACTGTCAGACGAGAAACAGGGTCTCCACGTGAGGCTTCCATGTTTCGGAACCAGGAGGGCTCAAACAACATGGGGTCTACAGATGGTTTCGGGAAGTGATTGTGTCTGCTCTAGGCTTTTTTACCCGACTTTCATTTAAATCCTACAAACATTTGCTGAACACCTACCAAGTGCCAGACACCACTCTAGGCCCTGGGGGGACTACAAATATAAAGAAGATGTCTTGCTTTCATTCTTGTAGAGAAGCTTAGCAAATAAACAAACAAGTATTACACATGGCAGAAAGAATCAAGGGCTAATTAGTCATTTCTGCACCCAGCTGTGGGAGCCCAGAAGGACAAGTGGTTAATTCTGACTGCAGGGGGTTTGGAAGTGACATTGAAGGATGAACACAGTGTTGATAGACAAGGAAAGGGGCTAGATCTATTTACCAACTCAGCAACAACAGAAAAGAGGAAGCAGCCATTCTTAAACAGTTTTCCTACAGGAGAACTACATATGTAAGTTAGCGTGCGAAGATCTTTTTTTGTGGAGGAGAGATTCACTGAGATGCAAGGGAAAGAAATACCTCACGGCTGGCAGAACTCCAGCCACAGAGGAATTATTATGTTTATCACCAGTTTCCCCATGACTTAGTCTTAAAGGGCCAGCCTCCCACCTGCACAGCACAGACAAAGCCCTGACAGAATGATTTTACTAATATTTCTGATCATCTGCATAAACTTATTATGTGGCAATTATCTGGACCGAGTATGTCCCGATGCAATTTGGTTGTTAGGCAGCTGACTTAGACTGCTGGCATTTGACTGTTTTAGTTTAACAGACCCAGGCTGTGTTTGTGTTGAGCAGAGAAATAATAAATGATTTACAAAACTGTCACTCTGCACTTCTGCAGATTCATTTGAAAGAGATTTGGTAGGATTCTGTTTGTTAGCAGGAAAGGAAGAGAACAATATTGCCCCAGTTTTCACCACAGAGAATAATGGGAAATGACAGCCTAGAGGCAGGCTGGAAAGGTGACAGCAGAGATAGTTCCCTGGTAAATGAGAAGGAGAATGATATTTATTGAACACCTGCTATGTTCCAGGCACCATTCTAAGCATGTTTTATGTATTGTTTCATTAATTCTGGAAAGGTAAAATGGAATTATACATGTGAAAGTGCTTTATAACATGCTCTACAAATGTTAGACATAATTAATATTTTCCTTTATTGTAAAGCCTCCTAAGATTCATTTGAGACCATTCCCTGCTTTCTGTTATCAGATGTTAATTTATGTTGAAGCAACAGCAGGTCAGCTTTCTCTTACTCAGAACATTTAAGTAGGAAAAGGTGATGGGAGAAGCAGGTGGATTGGCTCATGAGACCGTGGGAATGTGTTCTGGAAGGGGTCTTTGTTAGATTCTTGTTTTCAATTCCTCCATTGACTTTGACCTTATGTGCTGCTGGTACACCACCAACCATGCTCTCAGAGGTGAGCAGCCCTTTTCCTCTGCCATGTAGTCTCATCCAGGGCTGGAGAGGGAGTAGTGGTGGGGATTAGTCTGGTCCCTCTAGTGTAGGTAAATGACCTCCTGGTTCCCTGTTCACCTGATTTCACCCTGCTCCAGATTCTTTTTGGTGAGTTCGAAGACTACATCCTCTTAATTTTGGAGAAGTTGTACTCAAACGTCGTTTCTAATTTCATTCCACATGCCAGCCCTATTGGACCTCAGCAGCATCTAGATAGGAAAGGTCTGCCGATTGAGAGATGGCCAATGGAAATGGACCGCCCATTCCACAGCTTAAAGGGGCTGATATTCAGCTTTCTGCCCTGCAACCAGAAACAATCAAATTACTTTCCTACTAGGGAGCAAATGGCTGATATTGTACTATTTTAAACTCCTAGGAGTGGAAGTTACCTCAGAGCCAATCTTTCTCTTACCAAGTTCTTCCCCAAAATAAAAGTGAAAGAAGGCTTGATTAGGATTGTACTTTTATAATAAAGACACAAACAGAGAAGCTGGAAGAACAAGAGGCACATCTCACTTTCCTTGACTTCCATTTTGCATCAGCGTCTCTCACTATGTATCTTAAAAAGTCTTCAGTGGTTTTCACCCTTTAGAGTCAAGTCTAAATTCCTAAGTACAGTATAGCCTTAAGATGCTTCATCAGATGCCCCAACTGAGACCTCAGCCTATCTCTCTCTCAGTAATCCCATTGGGGTACTCTTCATTATAACCAAATTGTATTTATGTCTCTTCTCTTCCACATTTTTGTCTTAACATTCTCAGTCCCTATGATACCTTCTCCTTCTTCTTGGTACATTCAAGTCCTATTCCTCTTTTTAATTCCCTCTCAACTGCGACCCTCCCATGAAGTCTTTTCAGCTCCCTAGTCTCTTTTCCCCAGGTGTCCCCTTCCTTTCTGAAATACATCAGCCTCAGAGGACTTCACCCAAAGCACTTCACCTTCATTATGGCAGACTTTACACTGTGTAATATTTGATTCTTATTTGTATATGTATCATCATCTTTTATAGATAACATTTTTACTACTCACTCATCTTTCAAGACCAGTCTTAGCAAGGCTCTTTGCAATCTTGCCTTTCTTGATCTGAGTTAGATCTCAGGATCGTTCAGGACCCTGTGTGATAATGCATTGTAATCTCATGGCTGAGTCATAGTGCAGAAGAGACAAGGTGCTTTGAGTCAGACCTGGGTATAAGTCCCATTTCTGCTATTTTCCATTTCAGTGACGGTGGACCAGTTATCTAAACTTTTGGAAACTCAGTTTCTGCTCTTCACATGAGACAATCACACTTAGCATGGTTGGTTATTGCAGTGGCTTGAATTGTGGCCCCGCAAAAAAATGTATCCACATCCTAAGCCTGGAAACCTGTGAATGTTGCCTTATTTGGAAACAGGGTTTTGCAGATGTGATTGAGTTAAGGATCCTGAAGTAAGGAGATCATCCTGGATGTTTTGGGTATGCCCTAAATCCAATGACAAGTATTCTTATAAGAAACACGCAGAAGAGTATCAGATACAGAGGAGAAGGTAATGTGAAGATGGAGGCAGAGATTGGAGTGATGTAGGTACAAGCGCAGGAAGCCAGCAATCATTAGAAGCTAGAATAAGCCTGGAACAGATTCTCCCCTAGGGCCTCTGTAGGGACTGTGGCCCTGGTGACATCTTGATTTTTAGACTTCTGGCCTCCAGAACTGTGAGAGATTAATTTCTGTTGTTTAAACCACCTACTTCTTGGTAATTTGTTATGGCAGCCTTAGAAAATGAGTACAGTTTTTATTATGCTATGTTGCTATCTGTCCCATGAAACTGTGAGCTCTTCAAGGGCAGGGACTGTTCCTCGTCCCTCCCCAGACCACCTACCCCTGGGGCTAGCTCAGTGTTTGCAGCAATAACACATGGTTGACAAGTTATATGGACCATATTTTATGACTAGCCCTCCAACAGACCCTGTGGAATTAAGATTGTCACTAAAACAGAAGAAAACCCTTAAAAAACAAAAAGAAAGAGTTAGAGAAAGATTTAGAGGAAGAAAATCCCTGCACTTTAAGAATTTATGCTCCAAAGTGTTTTTCTTTTATCCATTTATTACCAGTCTCAAAGAGCCGGCAGTCTTAATGTATAATTTAGATCAGAGGCAATGGGATTTCTCTCATTTTCCTTCAGTCATCAATTAGCATTTATCAGGTGCCTACTCTATGCAGGGGCTTGTGCAGCATTAGGCACTCTTAGTATCCACTTTTCAGTTTCTTCACTGACTATCAACCTCTAAACTCCTATGACTCACACAGATAATGTCCACCCTGTTCTGGGGAGACCGCATCCCTCCTCTATTGGAATAGGGCTTTGTCCATGGTGCTGAACAACCGTGCATATTAGAACTATCACAACCACCGTAGTAACTCTATACAAAATATACACCTGTAGCAGCAGGTGGGTAGGTCATTACAATAAGATGTTTGTTTAATATAAAGAAGGATTTCTAGAACTCTTCAAACATCTCATTCATTCATCTTTCCTCCAAATACTTATCGATCCAGTCCTCTGTACCAGGCACTCTACTAGGTGCCAGAGAAAATGGATCCTGTGATGAAAGTGGCCTCTGTCTAATGGGGGAGACAAGCACCTACTTATAATAGAGAAAGGCTCATGTTAAAATAGATGGATTTTGGTTACCAAGGATAATGTGGTCATAGCCAAGAAAACATGAAAGAACTTGAATGTCTTGTTTCCATTTGTTTGTTCATGTCTTTACTCATTCATTCCTTCATTCAACATCAATTACCTGGTGCAGTAGTCAGCTTTTAGCCCTCATGGGGGATTGAGCCCTGGCAGCCAGGGGTCCTTTTCTCATGGAGCTCTTTCTGCAGTAGTTAGATATTTGACATTGATGGTGTCTCATTCCCTTACAGTTCTAAGATTCTAGATTTCCATGGTCTAAAGTGAAAGGAACAAAGAATAGGACAAAAGAAGGAAAGGGAATTAATTTCTATTAAGAAATGCTAGACTCTATTTATGCTATTCCATCTAATTTTCCCCAAAGTCTATGGAATCTGGTAGGATTTTCTGATTTTACCAGTAAGGTAGACTATACTAATAAAAATTAAATAGCTTTCTCAAGGTCACATAACCAGCAAATGGAGGAGTTGAGATTCTAACAATGGCTATCTGAACTCAAAACCTGAAGGTACTCTGAACTATCCCCCATACAATCAGACTGGGGATGCATTATATGTACTGTTACAGATGAGGCTGGGGTATAGTGAGGCTCTTCTCACACCTCAATTACTAAATCCCCTTGGTTTGTGTACAGGATATCTTTGTGTGTTGTGATGTACTGAGGCCACTGTAGGTGCTATCCAATAACTTGAGTGCCCATAAACGCTGGCAGTCAGGGACTTGGGGATGAAGGTTGACTGTTAGCTTTTTCTCTGGGAGAGGACCTGGTATCAATCTCTAGGTAGCACTGGCCTCAGTGACAGCTGTCCTAAGTTGTAACTCTTTTTGGTTTTACTGAAATAACTCACCATGATGTTCTATTTGTCACTTGTCAAGGAAATCAATATAGTCTAGACTTGTTACCTTTCCAAGATCTGTATTGGACAATTTATGGTCAAAGGAAAGTCTCACAACAGAGCAGCAGGGGCAGAGCTGATAAAAGGATCTCAATCTCCCTGTAAAACATTGAGAATTTAGAGCCTTCCTCCAATGGTGGGGGAAGGAAGGGGGTGAAGCTGAGGTGCCCTTGGTGAAATTAAGGAAGGGAGGACATTCACAAAAGGAAGGAGGCTGAGAAGAGGAAAAGGAAGATCTTTAAAATAGGGATGATCATATTTGCTTGGCAGTGCTGTTGTGAGTATTCAATGAGATACTTAATATGTCATGTATAGTGTCTAGCACAGTGCCTGGAACAAAGCAGATCATGAATGAGGGGTAACCATTCTAGTAGCTGTAGAGGAAGAGGGAGGAAAAGACCATGAGTAAAAATAACATCCACAGCAACAGCACAGAAATCTCTAGTGCCAGGAGTGAAAAGAAGCAAATTGTCAACATGAAGGGTAGAAAGCACCATGTTTCATATCCTTTGGTCATTAAATTGTTTCATTCATTCAAACATTTATCAAGCAGCAAGCACTGTGCTAGGTGCTGGGGAAAAAGAAACAAATAAGCAATGGTGTTGCCCTGCAGGACTGCAGAGTCTAGTTGAGAAGATAGATGTAAGCACACAATTGTGTTGGAGGTTGATGGATGCTGTTATAGAGATGGGAAAGGCTCAGGGCGGGGATGCTGTTCCTTCCACAAGCACAGGGTCCACATTGTTTGCTTCTCGCTCATCAAAGTAACATGCATGCGGAAAAGCCTCAATAATATCAGTTGAATGAGTCAGTATTGAATAAAAGAGTGATCTGGGTGCTGAAGGAAGGCTTCGTTGAGACCAAAATGTTTGAGCTAAGATACTTAACATTTGAAGATTAAGAGTCTTCAGGGCAGATGAAGATGTGTGTGTGTGTGTGTGTGTGTGTGTGTGTGTGTGTGTGTGTGTTGGGAAATGGGGAGAAAGATGCCAAACCAGTGGAGAAAGTATATGAAAGACACAGCAGGGGCCACTTGAGAATAGGAAGCATTTGGGTATGGCTGGAGCACAGGGAATAATGGAAGATGAGGCTGAATTGGCAGAAGGTGGTGGATTAAAATATGAGCCAGTTCTACTGATTCAGTCATTCCTTCACTTAAAAGGTATTTACTGAGTGCTTACCTGTGCCAAAGACTGTTATAGACCTTGGGAATACGATACTGATCAAACCAGGCAAAAATCCCTCCCCTCATGGAGTGTACATGCTCACAGGTGGGGACAGATAGTAAAGAACATTGAGAACAGTATACAGTATATTCAACTGTAGTTAGTAATATGGAGAAAAGTGAACCCTGGGAGGGAGGCGTGGATGGCTGGGGAGAAGGTATACGGAAACACAGCTCATGGTACCTGGTGGTTGCATACCCTGCAGTTCTGTTTTACAATTTAAATTGGCAAAGCCACGTGACATTTCTCCCCAGGCACTATGACTTTACTTGAACTTGTGGCTTCCATGTGAAATCTGATGCCTGGAGTTTATAATTACGTTGTTAACTTTGCAAGGTCCTCTGGACCCCTTCAGCCCTCTTTAGCCATCCTACATATAATTATAATATCATAGGCCGTTAGTTTTGCCTGTTTAAAAAAAATCATTGATTTATTTCTAATTGGGACTTATAAACACTGTCATCCATATTATGGAACTAGATTTCAATACACACAAACCCTTCTACTAAATCTCTCACATCAGCATAATTGAACACTGATGTTCCTTATCTCTAAAAAAGAAAAAAAAAAGAGTAGTGTTTCTTCTGTTTCCTGCTTCAGGCACAGGAAAGCCTTGGTTGTGGTCTCCGTATCATCTTCTGGTGATGGGATTGGGGGTGCAATAGCTCCACACCCCTTGCCTGCTGTAATTGCTCTAGGATGAAATCCTCATCTGAGGAAAGAAGGGAAGTAGCTGGATTATTTTTTTGAATTAATCACCTTAAATCCTTTTGGGTCGACATAGGTATAAATAAATGAAAGAGCCTCCTAATTAGGATTGGGATCTGCTCTGTTCTCTAATGTACAGTGAGAAGTTTCAGGTTATCGAATGAAAACAGAAGTTGCATTTTTTTGAAAAAAGGCAGAGTGTGAATCTGGCAATTTGCTTATTTTCATAATTTCAGACAGTGATGTCAAGTGACATAAAATCAACTCTACACATCCTTCAAAGAGCCTTCTTTGGTTCCCCAAATACAGCCGGGGTGGGCTCCCCTGTCCCCATATTCCTCTACAATATTCCAATAAGAATAGGACTGCCAATGCTGAGACTTTGGGGTTCTTTGCTCACCCCTACCTCCGGCCTGTCTATCATCCCTGTCTTCTGTTTTTCAACACTTCCGTCACAAGTTCTTTCCCCTCAGTTTGCAAATATGCTCAAGCTTATCCCATATTAATGAAAGACAATAAAAGAAAGAAGCTGTTCAATCACCATATCCTACCACTGTCCAAGCTTTCTCCTCCCTTTCACAATATAACCTCTTGAAAGTGTTGTCTATATGCTCTACTCTCCCTCGCTTTCCTTTCCTCCTTGTTCCCTATCACATCAGAAGCTGTGTTTGGCAACATCCTTCCATGACACACTCTACAGAGATTGTTCCTGGTTGAGATGCCCTTGACCTTTCATTTTCTTTTCTTTCTTTCTTTTTTTTTTTTGGAGTATAATTGCTTTACAATGTTGTGTTAGTTTCTGCTGTACAATGAAGTGAATCAGCTGTATGTATACATATATGACCTCCCTCTTGGACCTCCCTCCACCACCCCCCATCCCACCCATCTAGGTCATCACAGAGCACTGAGCTGAGCTCATTGTGCTATACAGCAAATTCCCACTAGCTATCTATTTTACACGTGGTAGTGTATTTATGTCAAATGTAATCTCCCAATTCATCCCACCCTCCTCTTCCCTCCCTATGTCCACATGTCCGTTCTCTACATCTGCGTCTCTATTTCTGCCCTGCAAATAGGTTCATCTGTACAATTTTTCTAGATTCCACATATAAGCATTAATATACGATATTTGTTTTTCTCTTTCTGACTTACTTCACTCTGTATGACAGTCTCTAGGTCCATCCACATCTCTACAAAAGACCCAATTTCATTCCTTTTTATGGCTGAGTAATATTCCATTGTATATATTTACCACATCTTCTTTATCCATTCCTCTGTCGCTGGACATTTAGGTTGTTTCCATGTCCTGGCTATTGTAAATAGTGCTGCAATGAACATTGGGCAGTGACTTTTTGAATTATGGTTTTCTCAGTGTATATGCCCAGTAGTCGGATTGCTGGGTCATATGGTAGTTCTATTTTTAGTTTTTTAAGGAACCTCCATACTGTTCTCCACAGTAACTATATCAATTTACATTCCCACCAACGGTGCAGGAGGTTTCCCTTTTCTCCACACTCTCTCCAGCATTTATTGTTTGTAGATTTTTTGATTATGGCCATTCAGACTGGTGTGAGGTGATATCTCATTGTAGTTTTGATTTGCATTTCTCTAATAATTAGTGATGTTCAGTATCTTTTCTTGTGCCTCTTGGCCATCTGTATGTCTTCTTTAGATAAATGTCTATCTAGGTCTTCTGCCCTTTTTTTTTTTAACATCTTTATTGGAGTATAACTGCTTTACAATGGTGTGTTAGTTTCTGCTTTATAACAAAGTGAATCAGCTATACATATACGTATAGCCCCATATCTCCTCCCTCTTGTGTCTCCCTCCCACCCTCCCTATCCCACCCCTGTAGGTGGTCACAAAGCACTGAGCTGATCTCCCTGTGCTATGTGGCTGCTTCCCAATAGCTATCTATTTTACATTTGGTAGTATATATAAGTCCATACCACTCTCTCACTTCATCCCAGCTTACCCATCCCCCTCCCCGTGTCCTCAGGTCCATTCTCTATGTCTGCTCCTCGGCCCATTTTTTGATTGGGTTGTTTGTTTTTTTGATATTGAGCTGTATGAGCTGCATGAGCTGCTTGCATATTTTGGAGATTAATCCTTTGTCCCTTGCTTCGTTTGCAAATATTTTTACCATTCTGAGGGTTGTCTTTTCATCTTGTTTATGGTTTCCTTTGCTGTATAAAAGCTTTTAAGTTTAAATAGGTCCAATTTGCTTATTTTTGTTTTTATTTTCATTACTCTAGGAGGTGGGTCAAATAGGATCTTGCTGTGATTTATGTCAAAGAGTGTTTTTCCTATGTTTTCCTCTAGGAGTTTTATAGTGTCCAGTCTTACATTTAGGTCTTTAATCCATTTTGAGCTTATTTTGTGTATGGTGTTAGGTAGTGTTCTAATTTCATTCTTTTACATGTAGCTGTCCAGTTTTGCCAGCACCACTTATTGAAGAGGCTGTCTTTTCTCCATTGTATATTCTTGCTTCTTTTGTCATAGGTTAGGTGTCCATAGGTGTGTTGGTTTATCTCTGGGCTTTCTATCCTGTTCCACTGATCTATATTTCTGTTTTTGTGCCAGTACCACACCGTCTTGATTACGGTAGCTTTGTAGTATAGTCTGAAGTCGGGGAACCTGATTCCTCCAGCTCTGTTTTTCTTTCTCAAGATTGCTTTGGCTATTTGGGGTCCGTTGTATTTACATACAAATTGTAAAACTTTTTGTTCTAATTCTGTGAAAAATGCTATTGGTAATTTGATAGGGATTGAATCTGTAGATTGCTTTGGGTAGTATAGTCATTTTCACAATATTGATTCTTCCAATCCAAGAACATGGTATTCAGTTTCTTAAAGTGATTTGTCATTTTATTTGTTGGTAGCATTTGGCACTGCTGACAGTTTTCTTCTCCTTTGCCGTTTGTTACACCCTCACTCTCCTCTTCTCCTGCTACCTCCCCAGTGACTGTGGTTTCCTCTCCTTCTTCATTGGTCTTACTTTCCCTCTACCTGCTCTTAAACACCTCTTGATTTCAATTACTGCATTTAATCGTTATGCCAATAATGATTAGATCCATATCTAGAGCCCACATGTCTCCTAATGCAGGGTTCACTTAATTGTGTGCTGGTCATCTCCACAGTGGCCTTGGCTTCATTCAGTAATCATGTGGCTATGTTTATACTGGAAAGTTTGCCCTTATATCAACAGTCTCAGCTTCCAACTTATCCAAAGCAGCACACAGTCTGGGCTGTACAAATCTTCAACGCGTCACCCTCTCTCCTCCAGATGTCTTCTTTCACAAGGTGTTCCTTGGGATAATGGCTCATATGCTTGAAAAAGGGGCCAGGAGTCCCTGGAACTTTACTTTCCATGCCGACCCTCTGGCTCCCCATGGCAGAGACTGCCTAGCTTTTCACCAAATCCATTTTTTTCTTTTTGGGGACATAGTTGGAAGACATTTACCAACCTGCTTTGCAGTGACTGAATGGAATGTGATGTAAATATTTCCAGACCTGTCCCATGAGCACCTGCTTTGAGATTTTCCATTTCTTCTCTTTGTCTCCCTGTGGCTGAATGGGGAAGGCTCAGAGGCCCTAGGGGAGGATAGAGATAAAAATAACTGCACCGTGCAGAGCCTGACCTTTCTGTTCTGACTCTAATTGAACTTTTCAAGGCAAGAAATAAGCATATTGTAGTAAGCCACCAAAATTTGAGGTTAGCCTATCTTAAATAGCATACTTCCTAATAACATATTTCCTAACAGTTAACGATTATGTAGCACTTAACATTCTTGATCAATTCATCTTTATTAATTTTAATATTCTCAAAAACTAGATAAAGTATGTATGAATTATTAACGCTCTTTTAAAAATGAGGAGGGACTTCCCTGGCAGTCCAGGGGTTGGGACTTTGCCTTCCAATGCAGGGGGTGCAGGTTCTGTCCCTGGTCGGGGAGCTAGGATCCCACATGCCTCGTGGCCAAAAAAACCAAAACATAAAACAGAAGCAATATTGTAACAAATTCACTAAAGATTTTTAAAATGGTCCACATCAAAAAAAGAAAAACTTTACAAAACGATAAAAACGAGGAAACTGAGGCCAGAGAAGTTGAGTAACTTGATTATGATCATATAGCTGGTAATTGGAAGAGCTGGGATTTGGACCTACACGGTCTGCTTCCAGAGTACATGCCTGTAACCACTAAACAGAGATTCAAAAGAGATGTGTAGAAGACAGAATAGTGGCTCCCCAAAGATGCCTATGTCCTAATCCCCAAAACCTGTGAACATGTTACTTTATATGACAAAAGGGGCTCTGAAGATGTGACTGAATTAAGGCTCTGGAGATGAGGAGATTACACTGGATTATCTGGATGGACTCTTCAAAAGTCCTTAAAGGTGGAAGAAGGAGCTGGAAGAGAAGATCAGAGTGATGCTATATGGGAAGGACTCACTCCACCATTGCTGGCTTTGAAGATGGGAGGGGACCATGAGCCAAAGAATGTGGCAGCCTCTAGAGCTGGAAAGGACAAGGAGATACTCCCTAGACCCTCCAGGAAACATGCAGCCCTGCTGACATGTTGACTTTAGCCCATTGAAACCAGTGTCAGTCTTCTGACCTACAGAAATGTAAAATAATAAATTGTGTTGTTTTAAGTTTGTGGTAATTTGTTACAGCAGCAACAGGAAACCAATATAAGATGTAACAGAGGAAAATGTTCTCTCACCATGGGTGGCATTCAGATTTCTCGCAAGTTTCTGAAAAGCAAGCTTGTTGTTACGATAATGCTACTCAATTAGTAGACTGTCAATACCTACTGTGCCCCATTTCTTTTATTTTGTTTTCAGTTTAAGGCAGGAGGAATAGTTTTTCCATTTAATTATTCATAAAATTTACATGTTAGGAATGAATAATCATGAACATTCTATTTTGGTTAAAAACGTTCACATAGTGATTTTATCCTAAATAAATACACCAACTCCATAATCTTTATTTTTAATATTCTCGGTTGAACTACTAATGTCTCCTCAACCAATTGTTACCTTCGATTAAAAGTCTTATGGTATTTCATGAATAACCAGATACAAGACGGCACATAGAGAATGCCATATTTTTCATGCTTCTTAGAAGCTCGAGCAGCTAAAACTTGAATCCACATGGAAAATATCCTCCAAACCTAAATACAAAGGTCAGAATGATCTTACTCACCCCATTACCACCAAATGCCCCCCCTTCTTTATCTCTCCACGCACCACCAAACATCCTACACCATTGGTTTTTATGTACATTTCTATTAATCCTTTCTGATATTCTCAGCAATGTTTAATGACATTGTTGTCTTTGTGACTATCTCAAAATACAGCTTTGAGAAATTAGAGAAAAATATTGATCATGATGAGAAAGATGAAGGAAGCTGCCAAGATCATATGGTTAGTTAGGGCTGGAGCTGAGATTCACACCCAGACAGCCGGGCTCCAAACCCTGTGCCTGACCACTGCATGGCACTGCCTTGTGACGTGCACTCTGGCAGGTAAGATAGGTACCTGTTCCAGATGTCTTCCTGAGATCAGAGATCACTGTTTTTAGTCAATGTACTTTTCAGCCAAGGATGCTGAGGCCCTTATGGGCAAAATCACTTACCCAAGGCAACATGACTACAGCCTAAGGGCATAGAATCTAATTCTTCCTATTGTACTAAACTCAGTTGACTTGAATTTTTTAGGGAAAGCATCAAGTCAGATAGCATTTATCCCACAGTTGTATTCATCTTTTGGTGCAAAACCAAGATGAGACCAGGACCCCAGAGGTACTTACTCAATCCTGTACCTAATAGGACATATTTTTATGGTTCTCCCCTTTAGCTGCAATCCTGTAAATGTAAGCGTGAATGCTGCTTGTGAACCTTATAAGTGCTTTAGAGTCTTAGGGAAATGAATGGTTGATTGTTCATTTATTCATTCTTCAATGAAAGAATTTAAGCGCCTAGGCACTGAGGCCAGTGAATAAGACACAGCCATCCCCCAAAGCAGCCTGTAAATAAAATATTGTCTCAGCCTATCATAGTGGCAGAGGCACGAGTGTGGAGACAGACTTTCCTAGGCTCTGTGGCTTGTTAGCTGTGTGAACTTGGGCATGTTATTAAAAAATCTCTCAGAACTCTCAGAACCTCTGACTCCTTTCAAAATGAGAATAAAGATGTCTAATTGAATTGTTGTGAGACTTAAATGAAATGTGACATCCAAAGAATGTAGCCTCAAATTGGATTTCAATAAGCGGTAAATAGACGTGTGGAAGCCTGGATATATGTTCTGTAACAGGAGACATACAAAGTGCTGGAGAGACCAGGGCGGGGGTGGGCAGGGAAGATTGTGCCTGGCCCAAGAGTTATAGAAAAAAGAATCTTCAGAATCAATGAGCGTTAGCATTTTTCTATGACTATTTTAAGATCAAATGATCCTAAGCTCATTTTGCCAAGTCTCAGAAACGTGGGCTTTGTGATCGAGTTACATTTGGTGGTGGGAAGGAAGGGTTGCTTGGGAGACAGTCCAGCCTCTGCGTTTCTGTCCCTCCCGTGCTCTGCAGTAGCGGGGAAGCATCTCTGTTCCAAGCACCAGCCTCTTGTTTACCCAATGGACTCCAATAGTGAACTCCATTATTCCCATGTTTTTTAGCATATCTCATTTAATCCTCACAACAACCCTGAAGAGTAGAGGTTATACTGACTTTTATAAATGATGAAGGGTAAGTGACTCACTTGTTTGAACTCAGGGCTGTGGACTGTTCATGAAATGGCAAAAGTAAATGCAACTCCATTTCTTCAGCGGATTTTTGCTGTCACTGGGGCAGCTTTGGGTTTCTACCTGAAATTGGGCTTCAAGTTCTTTGACAAGACTCCCTCTTCTTTGCAAGAGCAGCAGGGACGGCCAAGATGGCAACTGGCTCCATGCAGTGTCTGACAGTGATCTTCCATCTTCTCCTGCTCTACGGTCTGCTTGACACAGCCCAGCCCCGAGCCCTGAGCTCCTGGAGCTTATGCGAGCAGTGGTGTATTCTTGAGCTTGTAGTGTGCCGGTCTCTGGGGTCTGTGCAGAAACCGTCACCACTCAGGCAGACCTCACGCTCTTCAGTTAAGCATGAAATAACCTACAGACAAAATACACTTTCATATTCATGCATCATCTCACAACTAACATACGCAACCTTTTTTTCCTCTGGCAGTAGGACTTACCAAAAACAAAAAGGACTATGATGAGGTGGTATTGTCAGTAATTTGGAGTCCAATGAAGGGGATACATGATGCACATTTTACATTATTTACATTTTACAGTAGTTCATTGAGTGCTTACTGTGTAGCAGGCTCTCAGGGTGTGTAAATGTGAAGGAGATACAACTGTTGCCTCGAAATCTCAGTCTGTTTGTCAGTAGGCAGAAAACAAATGTGAAGGAGATACAACTGTTGCCTCGAAATCTGTCTATTTGTCAGTAGGCAGAAAACAAATTACAATGCACCATATAGAATGACTGATACTTGATCATTTTTGATTTCCAAAAACAGACAGACATTTCATGTGATTCAGTGTGCTCCATGGAAGAGGGAAGGTAGGGAAGTAATTTCAGCTCTGTGGCTCACAGATCAACATGTACTAAGTCCTTACCATCCTCCAGGAGCTTTATGTGAATCATGGCATGTAATCTGTACAATCGCCAGCGGCGGTAGAAGTTAGAGTTATTCCCATTCCAAAGTGAGCAAACTGAGATTTAGAAAGAGCAAGCATGCTAGTGACGTCAGGGCCAGAGTTCTATGCAGGTCTGACTTCAAAGCATTTGATCTCTCTGTTTTATTTGAGTCCCAGTCTTATTACATGTAAAATGAGAGGAAAGACATGCTTCCTCCTTCCATCATTTTGCAGTTACATTTAATTTTCCCATGAAATAACCCTAGTTTATTTTTTTATTTTAATTTTTTAATTTAATTTTATTTTATTGAAGTATGGTTGATTTATAATGTCATGTTAGTTTGAGATGTACAGTATGTGTGTGTGTGTGTGTGTGTGTGTGTGTGTGTGTATATATTTTTTTTTTTTCAGTTTCTTTTCCCTTACAGGTTATTACAAAATATTGAGTATATTTCCCTGTGCTATACAGTAGGTCCTTGTTGGTTATCTATTTTTCATATAGTAATGTGTATATGTTAATCCCAACCTCCTAATTTATCCCTCCCCCTCCCGTCCCCTTTGGTAACCATAGGTTTGTTTTCTATGTCTATGAGTCTATTTCTGTTTTTGTAATGTGACACTAGTTTAAATAGCACATATAAATCCTCAAAAATCTCTATGTTATTAAAGCATAAGAAAAGTACACTTTTGGGGGAAAATTAGTATTTCACTTGTGGAAAGAACCCTATATATATATCCACAGATGCTAATTTTATTTTTTGTTGCCTAGAGGAGGAATGATTCACAGTACCAACTAGGGGTAAAAAAATTCAGAGGCCTCATGATGTAGAGCAAGATTGCTAACAATAGCAAGTGGACAGATCGATAGAGAATCCATTTCAGAGAGCTTGCTTGTGGAAAATATTGATATCTAACTTGGTCATTCCTCCTGTGAAATAAACAGGCACCTGGTCTCTCTGCAAGAAAAACCACACACAGGAGCCGGGGTAATGTTTCTAAACAATTAATTGGAAGATTATCGAGGTTTAATGGATTGGTTCAACATATTCACACAAAGTTATCAAGAGACTTGGGCTAGCAGTTTCCTTGTAGCTGTCATCAATATATGACAGGATGCAGAAGTTCTAAATTGTTATTACTTTTTACAGCATTCTGTGTGCATCGTTTACGTTATAAATAGGGCCTATATGAAAGCCACTGACTGAGTCTTTGGCTTTGTTTCAAACAGCGGATATGGTAGACATTGGGGCATACTCAGTTTCCTAAGGGAAATGATAGAGCTATTTAAATGATAAATGAAAACGTTAAAACTGATTATTATATGCATGCAAAATGTTTATCATGCAAGGGTTTGTGCCAGAGGTATGAGAAAGACCCTATAATACACATGTCAGTTCAACCTAGCCACTGGGAAAATACAGATATTTTCTTCATGGGGAAGGAAGGAAGGAAGAGGAATATCATAATGTTTGACTTGCCCTCAGGAATAATCTGCCCTATATATGGACCAAAAAAAAAATTTGCCTAGTGAAATTTTTCTTTCTATGGGAAGATACAAACTGATGTAGAGGGAAGACTACAATTCAGTGGAAATTTATTGATTACTCAGTATGTACAGGTATTTCACACACATTGCCTCATTAATCCCTAAGGCAACCCCTTGAAGTGGGATATCTCATATGTAGGTTGAGGCAATAGTGTTTAAAGTTCATGGGGACATACTTAAGGTCATATGACAGTTCACTGGGCAGTGGCATAATCAGAACTTGAGCCTTTTGATTTCAGTCTCTTTTCTTTCATAATCATTGTGTCTATTACTGTGAATCCAACTCATTGTTTGAAAGGGTGATGCAAACTAATGGAAGGAAGCTGTGAAAATAAGAAAATAGGAAACTCATTTTCTTTCAAGGTTAGAGTTTGGGATGTGGGCACTTTCCTTTGTAGTCCCCAAATCCAGGGCTCAAATATCTAAATGCACAGGTTAGCAGGAAGTTCTACTTATCCCCTTTCAAAGCCCGTGTCATCCTTTACATAGCTCCCTGCTCTTACTAGTGCCTTGGGCTGGTGCAACACTGGCTCACCCTGCTGGTCTGGCATTTAGACACGGACTGCTTGGCTAGTGCTAGTACTATGGACTGGTTGAGGGAAGTACAAAGCAGCAGGATTTTTGGATGCAGACCAACACCTGCTCTCAGCATTGGGCTAGGTCCAGAGAGAACCACACCCAGGACTTATATAAAATCCCAAGGGCACAGCCCTTTTAATTACCTTTCCTGGGTCTTCAGAGATGTGTTCTGAGTGGGATAGCTTGTCCTCAAGCAGGAGGCTTGCATAGTTGCCAGTTTCCAGTGTCGATTCCCATCTCCATGGAGGGTTCCTTTGATGGAGATTGGTCACATTTCTTTTATGTTACACATTGATTTGAAGGTTGCAGCTCATTTAAATCATAGTCACAGGCACATTCCCAAGAAATGTAGGTCCGAACAGGTTCCAATGTCTGGCTACATCATAGGGCCAGAATCACTATATCCTTTCTCAGCCTGATTGACTTGGTGAAAGGACCAGACCATTGATCTTTCAGCTCTCATGGTAGTAAGTAATTATGTTGATCTTTTAAGGAATCAAGATATATATTTTGGCATAAGAGAAAATATATGCAACTAAACTATAAATTAAATAAACATTCCCTGATATAAACCTTGAAGCAGAACTATCAGATGTTCTCCTGATTCTTTTGTCTTAATAATACCAATTTTTTTAGTCTGTCCACTAATCTATCTAGACTTACAAAATTCTAGAATCAATGACAGCAAAATAGTAGTGAACACCCCTAGGGTGAAGATTGTGGCAGCTAAGCATTACATACCACTAAATGGAACCAGAACTCCCCAGACATGGTTGATTTCAGGTCCAGACAGAAAATATACAAAGTAAAGCTTAGCATTTTGTTGTAATAGAAAGCTAGAAACTCTCAACTAATCTTAGTTCTTACATTTGTCTGTAATTCTGAGTTAATTTTCACGTGTTGTGAAGTAGGAGAATGACTTTAATTTTTTTGCATAAGGATATCTAGTTGTTGTAGCACCATTTGTTAAAAAGACTATTCTTTCCTCATTGAATTATCTTTGCACCCTTGTTGAAAATCAATTGATTATTAATGTAAGGGTTTATTTCTGGACGCTTAGTTCTTTTTTTTAAAATTTAATTTAATTTATTTATTTTGTGTGTGTGTGTTAGTTAGTTTCTGCTTTATAACAAAGTGAATTAGCTATACATATACATACATCCCCATATCTCCTCCCTCTTGCGTCTCCCTGGACTCTTAGTTCTATTCAATTGATCTTTATGTCTATTCTTATGTCAGTACCACACTGTCTTGATTACTGCTGCTTTGTGATAAGTTTTGAAATCAGAAAGTGTGAGTCCTACAACTTGTTCTTCTTTATCAAGATTGTTTTGTCATTCTGCTTTTCCATATGAAATTTCCATATGCACTGTTTGAACCAGTTTATTATATTATTGAAAATATTATAAGTTACATTACACACACACTTACTGACCATGAATTCATCTAAATGTACTTTTAAATAAAAAAAAGAGGAAGACGAGAGATTCCCACCACTCCATTTAGTACCACTGTGTGCTGAGATGAGAGACATGGATTTGAGGACCTAGCAGTTGTTCTGAGTTCCCATGTACTTCTCAAAGTTTGAGCATTTTACCAAGATAGGTGCCTCTAATGTTTAAGGTTGTGTGGTATATTTTCAGGATTAATTCTGAAGGTGTAAGATTCGCAGCATGTGTTCTTACTTTAGAACCTAACTCCTGCTGTCTAATAACTCTTCCATAAACTTCTTGAGGGCAAAGATTGTATCATCAATGCCATGTATAGCTTCTCATATTACATTAGAGAGTTGTGGGTACCCAGTTAGTCTTCTACTTCTACTCTATTGCTATTTATACAGTCTTAGCGCTCCAAGATTAGTCCAGGTTGGTGGCACCCATTGCTCCATAGAGATATCTTAACTGGCCAAGAAGAATCTCATTTGAAATCCATGAAGTCAGTCAAAGAAATAATGAGGAAAAAATAGACTGAATGATCAATTATGCTGGTGGGACCCCTCAGGACAATACTGGGAACAAAGGAAGGGGTAGGCATTGGTTCTCTGATAGCCTGGGAGTTGGTTTCATATATAGCTGTTTTTTGCATATTCGAGGACACATAATTTTGCTCCAAGCCATGAAGGCACTTGGAATTATGTTATTTCTTAATAAAAACACAAAGTAGATTCAAACATAGATTTTTTGAAAGTTTTTAATACCATAACTGATTTTTATCAGAAGATGGAAAGGAGTAGCCACCAAATACTTGCTGCCATATTGAATATTTTCCAAGGAATGTACCAACAATGTTGACATATTGCCAAAGGCAGGTGAAAATAGCAGCTCACTGTTGAACAGGGTTGCAACCTGAAATTTAGGTCTCTATAAAAAGCTAAAGGATGAGTTTTAAAAAACTCTTTATTTTAACTGCTACGTAATTCTCTATGTAAACTTATCATACAAAGAGAAACTTCATTTGCCTTGATCATTACAGACGAAAAAGTCAATAGTTGAACATAGCCCAATCACAGTCAGTAGATCATCTGTTCAGATTTGCCGTCATTCTGTGGTGTATCTGCCCCCTCTCAACAGTAGCCTTAGGCTTGTTGCCCAAGCTTGGAATTGTAGAATGGCAACCTGAGAAAGATCTAGCACAAACCTCCTCAACATTAAAAACCTCTTGCAAGATGGCGTCAAGCCTATGCATGACTACTTTTGTTAATGAGGAATTTATTATTTACCCAAGCCATTCATTTCACTTTTGTAGGGCTCTAAACAATGAACAAAAATATACCTCAGTGCAACTTTAAATCGCTGGATTATTTTTACCCGCTAGACACATTCTTCTAGATATTGAAGATACCCATCATCTTCCTCCAGGGTCTCGTTTCTATCCTAACTAAATGTCACTATCTTATTCAAGCATTTGTTAAATTTTTAATTTTTTGAAGCAAAATTTAGCCCCTTTTAACTGAAACCCAAATCACATCTATTCTCATTAAAAATGTAAAAACACCCTAGTCACACAATTATGTTGCTAAAATTTTTATCTAGGAAGGAAGAGTCAGATCTTCAGATAAATCCAGGCAAGTCATTCTCATCCCTTGTTCGTAGGTTGCAGTGCCTTGTTGATTTCATTTTCTGTTGTGATGAAGTATAATCTGCTCATTTTAACTGCACAGAGTGGGGAGAATTAACTGTGCTCCCAGATCTGCAGAACCATGAAGAGGGAATCCTGGCTTCTGGAACTTCATTCCTTACAGGGAGCAGAAAGCTATACTTTCACTTTAGCCATATTCCCAAATGAGGGGTTATTCCTCTAATCCCATTGCAACCTTGGACAGAAAAGTGATGGATCTCGGAGATACGCAATCCTGCACTTATCATCTAGGCAGGTTAGAAGAAAGGCTGGGTCCATAAACTCTATTCTTCATTAGCCACTTCTTTTGTTATGTTTCAGCCCATTTAACCTTCTAGCATGTATGCACATTGTAGTCAAATGATTACAAGAACTAAAGCAACATAACAATTATAGAGCTATATCACGGCAAAGCAACGCAAGAGCTCAGCAACTCCATTAAAATTTTAAAGGAGTTAATCCTCTGGGAAGTGTTCCTATTAATTAAACAAAGGTGAAAGAAAGTAGGTTTTACGTTTATTCTCTGCAAGAAGAAAGTAGGCCATGGCCTGAATGCAAAGGAGCTGTGTGATCACAGGTCAATGCATCAGCTCCTCAAGCACATGAAGAATGATGATTTCAGGTCATTTATCTGTAAAGCAATGGGGACCAATTTTGTTCAGTCTTCCTGAGGAGTAAAGAGGTCTTTTGGTCAGAGAAGGTTTCCAGAAGTCCATAGGGGTTTTAATCCCTACAGATCCACACTGTAGTTTAGGAAACAAAAGGCAAGCCTCATTTGGTATTGAGCTCAGTATCAATGGAATGGATTGGAGAATGAAGGTTGTCTCGTGGAGCAGATCAACAGTCACAGCAAAATGAGAGACTTTGGGTCTCCTGCTCCCTGCCCCCACTACATCTATCCCATCTAAGAGTACGATGCTATGCATTCAACTTGTTCATTTACAGAGTAATTGAGGGTGTATACAATGGAGGAATCTGGTTACCTGGTTTCCCATACATACCTGAAAACAGAACGCATTTGCCAAGGTGTACCATACACAGATCAGACCCTTTGTGGACCCCGGAGAGGCACAAAGCAGAGCCACCGGGTAAAAGTCTATCAGAGACTTGAGACCCTAGAGTCTGGGGATTATCTATGCTGGGAGGAACAAAGATGACCGAGTCCTACAGCAGGCAGATTGTCCTTCCTCTAGTGCTCTCATGAGCAGGGAGCATTGTGGGTGACCAGTATAAGGTTGATGAGTACAGATTTGAAAAGCAATTTTGGAACTTACATTAGTTATATCAACTATATTGATAGTTAAATTTTCTGTATCTGGATTTGCTGGTCAAGTAGAGATTAACTAGCTTTGTAAAACTGGTACATTTTAGAGGTGTCTAGAAATTGTAGAAATGTTTCAAGAGAGAAAGCTTCAAAAGAGGAATGATCTATTTTTCTATTTACCACTGGTGTCTGGAGAGAGAAAATGTGTGTTTCACTAGTTTTAATATCAATGATAGAGGACCAAATGAAGGGGAAAAGTTAATGAGAGAGAAAAATTGATGGAAAGTGTTTCAGTTTAGGTTCCCTAAAAATAACCTGATGTGGGGATTCTTGTAAAATTGATTTATTGAGGTAGTGATTTCAGATGAAACTTGTAAGGAAATGAGGGAAGCAGGATATGGCCATGAAGAAGCTAGGCAAAGATGCCGGTATGACTGAAATGTAGCCCAACCTGACCTATGATGAATACCGTCAAAGAGGCAAGGATGCTGACTTTTTGTTCCTCTGCATCAGCCAGTCATTGACTGGTAAGACAAAAGCTCTGGGAAAAAGTTCAATACTTGCATGGTCACAAGGAGAGAAGGCAGAATGGCAGTTTGGAAAATAAATGTGTGTGCAATCCTGGAGGGAAGAGGATTCCAGATTGGACTAACATTTACAAAGAGACAGTTATCTGTCAGCTGCTTTCTGCTGCCATTATCGCATTTTAGGGAAGGGAAAATTGAGGCTTGGAGAAGTTGCACAATGTACTCAGGAAAGTGGTGGAGTACTGGATACTATTACTCCTGGGAAGCATTATGGGGTAGAAGAGTGGTCTATAAAGTGGGAAGATTCAAGCGCAAAAGGCCAACTGCAAAAAATAAGTTATAGAAGTTCTATCTAAAATCCCTTGCTATCTAGAGTACATAAGAAATAACAAAAGTCTTTCTAATATATATTTAATGTACAGATTGAGAAAGATGCCTTCATTCAGGCTGTATGTCAGATACCCAGGGCCTCCTGAGGGGAGCACAAGCCCCTGTGCATTCATTTGCTCTCAGTGTCCTGCAGTGCCAAGTGGATTCTTAGCTGCTATTTAGTTTAAACCAAAACCAACACTCACAAAATAGATAACTGACTTTGCAAGATTTCTGCAAAGAAAAGTGTAGATTAAAGAGGATTCTCTTTTCAAAAAATTTTTTCTTTCATACCCCTGACCCATTTATTTTGGAACTGGAAGTTTGTACTTCTTAATCTCCTTCACTGATTCATTTCCTCCCCCATCCTCCTTCCCTCTAGCAACCACCTGTTTGTTCTCTGGATCTATAACTCTGTTTCTGTTTTGTTATGTTTGTTCATTTGTTTTGTTTTTTAGATTCCACATATAAGTGTAATCATATAGTGTTTGTTTTTCTCTGTCTGACTTATTTCACTTAGCATAGTACCGTCTAGATCCAACTATGTTGTCATAAACTATGTTTTGTCATAAATGGAAATATTTCATTCCTTTTTTTATGACTGAGTAATAGTGTATTGTATGCATATACCATTTCTTCTTTATCCATTCATCTGTTGATGGGCATTTAGTTTGCTTCCATATCTTGGCTATTGTAAATAATGCTGCAATGAACATAGCAGTGTATATATATTTTCTAATTAGTGTTTTCGTTTTCTTTGGGTAAATACCCAGGAGTGGGATTGCTAGATCATATGGTAGTTCTATTTTTAATTTTTTGACAACTCTGCATACTATTTTCCATAGTGGATTCACCAATTTACATTCCCACCAACAGTGCATGAGGGTTCCCTTTTTGCCACATCCTTGCCAACATTTGTTATTTGTTGTCTTTCTGATCATAGCCATTCTGGTAAGTGTGAGGTGATACCTCATTGTGGTTTTGATTTAGGTCTGTCTGATGATTAGCAATGTTGACCATCTTTTCATGTGTCTGATGATCATCTGTAGGTCTTCCTTGGAAAAATGTCCATTCAGAACCTCTTCCCATTTTTTAAATCCATTGTTTGTTTTTTTGATACTGAGTTATATAAGTTCTTTGTACATTTTGGGTATTAACCCCTTATCAGATATATTATTTGCATGTATTTTCTTTCATTCTGTAAGTGGCCTTTTCATTTTGTTGATGCTTTCCCTTGCTGTGCAAAAGCTTTTCAGTTTGATGTAGTCCAATTTGTTTATTTTTGCTTTTGTTTCCCTTGCCTGACAAGACATATTAAAAAAAACATTGCTAAGACCAATGTCAGTATACTGCCTATGTTTTCTTCTAGAAGTTTTATGGTTTCAGGTCTTACATTTAAATCTTTCATCCATTTTGAATTTATTTTTGTGCATGGTGTAAGACAGTAGTTCAGTTTGATTCTTTTGCATGTAGCTGTTCAGTTTTCTCAACACCATTTATTGAAGAGGCTATCTTTTCCCCACTGTGTATTCTTGACTCCTTTGTCTGAGATTAATTGCCCTTGTATGTGTGGGTTTATTTCTGGGCTCTCTATTTTGTTCCATTGATCTGTCTGGTATTGTGCCAGTACCATGCTGTTTTGATTACTGTAGCTTTGTAGTATAATTTGAAATCAGGGCGTGTGATACCTCCAGCTTCACTCTTCTTTCTCAAAAGTGTTTTTGCTATTTGGGGTCTTTTGTGTTTCCATACACATTTTAGAATTATTTATTCTACTTCTGTGAAAAATGCTATTGATATTTTGATAGGGATTTTATTGAATCTGTAGCTTGCATTGGGTAGTATGGTCATTTAAATAATATTAATTCTTCCAATCCATGAACATGGTATACATTTCAGTCTACTTTTGTTGTTTTTAATTTCTTTCATCAATGTCTTATAATTTTCTGAGTACAGGTCTTTTATCTCCTTAGATAGATTTATTCTAAAGTATTTTATTTTTATTTTTTGATGTGATGGTAAAGATTAGATTGTAAAGATTAGATTGAAGAGGATTCTAGTCATGCAAAAAGAGTAAGTAAAGTGGCAAGATGATATGGCTTCTATTCCTACTCTGTCACCAATATTATGATATAAAAAAATCTATTCATATTCTTAAAATGGCCTAAAATAATTGAAACTTCATATGTTGAGTGTGGAGACTAATTATTATGGGAGTTTTTGACCTGAAACAAATAGACTGCCAATATTTTTCCAGCAAAAAAAAGGTTTACTTGGGATAAGCCAAGAATTGCAGTTCAGGGTCTGCAACTAAGGCAAGCCACTTTGCAACTCCTCTGCAAAAATGAAAAGGAGAACTCTTTTATAGAGGGGAAAAGGAAGTTGGGAGGGCTATAGTAAACAGAATCTATGGTTTTTCATTGGCTGATTTGTGACAGTGTCTCATTGGCTGAGTGCTTGCTAGGAAAGAAGAGGACGTCTTTCTTCTTCCTGTTGGGCTCTTCACTGGTTTTAGGGCATGAGAGCTCCCTCTTCTGGTCTCCCAATTCTATTTAATTGAGGCTTCCGTTTATTAATTGTTTACAGGGTGAACAATCTGAAAAGTTTGGAAATTACTGGCAGATCAGAGAATCATACCATATGGAGTTAGATGTGTGTTTACACCAGGCTCTGTATCTTTATTAGATGGATGAGCTAGAACAAGTTAAAGAGCTTCGGTGCAACTCAGTTTATCATCTGTAAAATACTGGCAGTAATCTCAGGGGTAAAAGAGAGAGTTTTTAAGGCATCTATCTTCATTTCTGGCATAATTGGTGTGCAAAAATGTACTAGCTCCCTTAATTTTCCTCTTTACTCAGTCCTATTTTGAACTTTATGAAATTGTGTTTCTCTAATACAGTATCAGGTAGGCAATGACAAATAAATCCCAGAAGGATATTTATAATTTTCTTAGTTTAATATTTTCTTATTTCACTTGAAACTAGAATGGAGGCTAACAGTCATTATGAAATGTATCTTTTGTATTGGAGTTGGGCATAGAGAAAAGGGTTTATAAGCTTTTGTCCTTGAAGCTATTTGTAATTGCTAGTAGAGAGTTGCCATCCTTGCTGCATTTTTTTCTTAACATCTTTATTGGGGTATAATGGCTTTACAATGGTGTGTTTGTTTCTGCTTTATAACAAAGTGAATTAGCTATAGATATACATATATCCCCATATCTCCTTCCTCTTGGGTCTCCCTCCCACCCTCCCTATACCGCCCCTCTAGGTGGCCACAAAGCACCGAGCTGATCGCCTTGTGCTATGTGGCTGCTTCCCACTAGCTATCTATTTTACATTTGGTAGTGTATATATGTCCATGCCACTCTCTCACTTTATCCCACTTCCCCCTCCCCGTGTCCTCAAGTCCATTCTCTATGTCTGTGTCTTTATTCCTGTCCTGTCCCTAGGTTCATCAGAACCTTTTTTTTTCTTTTAGATTCCATATATATGTGTTAGCATACGGTATTTGTTTTTCTCTTTCTGACTTACTTCACTCTGTATGACAGACCCTATGTCCATCCACCTCACTACAAATAACTCACTTTCATTTCTTTTTATGGCTGAGTAATATTCCACTGTATATATGTGCCACATCTTCTTTATCCATTCATCTGTCGATGGACACTTAGGTTGCTTCCATGTCCTGGCTATTGTAAATAGTGCTGCAATGAACATTGTGGTACATGACTGTTTTTGAATTATGGTTTTCTCAGGGTATATACCCAGTAGTGGGATTGCTGGGTTGTATGGTAGTTCTATTTTTAGTTTTTTAAGGAACCTCCGTACTCTTCTCCATAGTGGCTGTATCAATTTACATTCCCACCAAGAGTGCAAGAAGGTTCCCTTTTCTCCACACCCTCCCTAGCATTTATTGTTTGTAGATTTTTTGATGATGGCTATTCTGACTGGTGTGAGGTGATACCTCATTGTAGTATTCATTTGCATTTCTCTAATGATTAGTGACGTTGAGCATTCTTTCATGTATTTGTTGGCAATCTGTTTATCTTCTTTGGAGAAATCTCTAGTTAGGTCTTCTGACCATTTTTGGATTGGGTTGCTTGTTTTATTGATATTGAGCTACATGAGCTGCTTGTAAGTTTTGGAGATTAATCCTTTGTCAGTTGCTTCATTTGCAAATATTTTCTCCTATTCTGAGGGTTGTCTTTTCGTCTTGTTTATGTTTTCCTTTGCTGTGCAAAAGCTTTTAAGTTTCATTAGGTCCCATTTGTTTATTTTTGTTTTTATTTCCATTTCTCTAGGAGGTGGGTCAAAAAGGATCTTGCTGTGATTTATGTCATAGAGTGTTCTGCCTTTGTTTTCCTCTAAGAGTTTGATAGTGTCTGGCCTTACATTTAGGTCTTTAATCCATTTTGAGTTTCCTTTTGTGTATGGTGTTAGGGAGTGTTCTAATTTCATTCTTTTACATGTAGCTGTCCAGTTTTCCCAGCACCACTTATTGAAGAGGCTGTCTTTTCTCCATTGTATATTCTTTCCTCCTTTATCAAAGATAAGCTGACCATATGTGTGTGGGTTTATCTCTGGGCTTTCTATCCTGTTCCATTGATCTATATTTATGTTTTTGTGCCAGTACCATACTGTCTTGATTACTGTAGGTTTGTAGTATAGTCTGAAGCCTGGAAGCCTGATTCCTCCACCTACATTTTTCTTTCTCAAGATTGCTTTGGTTATTCGGGGTCTTTTGTGTTTCCCTACACGTTGTGAAAATTTTTGTTCTAGTTCCGTGAAAAATGCCATTGGTAGTTTGATAGGGATTGCATTGAATCTGTAGATTGCTTTGTGTAGTATAGTCACTTTCATAATGTTGGTTCTTCCAACCCAAGAACGTGGTATATCTCTCCATCTCTTTGTATCATCTTTAATTTATTTCATCAGTTTCTTATAGTTTTCTGCATACGGGTCTTCTGTCTCCTTACGTAGTTTGTTTTTGTTTTTTTATTTTTTATTTATGGCTGTGTTGGGTCTTCATTTCTATGCGAGGGCTTTCTCTAGTTGCGGCGAGCGGGGGCCACTCTTCATCCTGGTGCGTGGGCCTCTCACTATCGCGGCCTCTCTTGTTGCGGAGCACAGGCTCCAGACGCACAGGCTCAGTAATTGTGGCTCATGGGCCCAGCTGCTCCGCGGCATGTGGGATTTTCCCAGACCAGGGCTTGAACCCGTGTCCCCTGCATTGGCAGGCAGATTCTCAACCACTGCACCACCAGGGGAGCCCTCCTTAGGTAGTTTTATTCCTAGGTATTTTATTCTTTTTGCTGCAATGGTAAATGGGAGTGTTTCCTTCATTTCTCTTTCAGATTTTTCATCATTAGCATATAGGAATGCAAGAGATTTCTGTGCATTAATTTTGTAACCTGCTACTTTACCAAATTCATTGATTAGCTCTAGTAGTTTTCTGGTAGCATCTTTAGGATTCTCTGTGTATAGTATCATGTCATCTGCAAACAGTGACAGCTTTACTATTTCTTTTCCAATTTGGATTCCTTTTATTTCTTTTTCTTCTCTGATTGCTGTGGCTAAAACTTCCAAAACTATGTTGAATAATAGTGGTGAGAGTGGACAACCTTGTCTTGTTCCTGATCTTAGAGGAAATGGTTTATGTTTTTCACCATTGAGAAGGATGTTGGCTGTGGATTTGTCATATATGGCCTTTATTATGTTGAGGTAAGTTCCTTCTATGCCTACTTTCTGGAGGGTTTTTATCATAAATGGGTGTTGACTTTTTTTTTTTAAACATCGTTATTGGAGTATAATTGCTTTGCAATTGTGTGTTAGTTTCTGCTTTATAACAAAGTGAATCAGCTATACATATATATGTATCCCCATAACTCCTCCCTCTTGCATCTCCCTCACATCCTCCCTTTCCCACCCACCTAGGTGGTCACAAAGCATCGAGCTATCTCCCTGTGCTATGCTTATGGGTGTTGAATTTGTTGAAAGCTTTTTCTGCATCTATTGAGATTATCATATGGTTTTTATCCTTCAGTTTGTTAATATGGTGTCTCACATTGATTTGCATATATTGAAGAATCCTTGCATTCCTGGGATAAACCCCATTTGATCATGGTGTATGATCTTTTTAACGTGCTGTTGGATTCTGTTTGCTAGTATTTTGTTGAGGATTTTTGCATCTATGTTCATCAGTGATATTGGCCTGTAGTTTTCTTTCTTTGTGACATCTTTGTCTGGTTTTGGTATCAGGGTGACGGTAATCTCATAGAATGAGTTTGGGAGTGTTCCTCCCTCTGCTATATTTTGGAAGACTTTGAGAAGATTAGGTGTTAGCTCTTCTCTAAATGTTTGATAGAATTCCCCTGTGAAGCCATCTGGTCCTGGACTTTTGTTTGTTGGAAGATTTTAAATCACAGTCTCAATTTCAGTGCTTGTGATTGGTCTGCTTATATTTTCTATTTCTTCCTGGTTCAGTCTCAGAAGGTTGTGCTTTTCTAAGAATTTGTCCATTTCTTCCAGGTTATCCATTTTATTGGCATATGGTTGCCTGTATTAATCTCTCATGATCCTTTGTATTTCTGCTGTGTCAGTTTTACTTCTCCTTTTTCATTTCTAATTGTATTGATTTGAGCCTTTTCCCTTTTTTCCTTGATGAGTCTGGCTAATGGTTTATCAAATTTGTTTATCTTCTCAAAGAACCATCCTTTGACTTTATTGATCTTTGCTATTGTTTCCTTCTTTTCTTTTTCATTTATTTCTGATCTGATCTTTATGATTTCTTTCCTTCTGCTAACTTTGGGGTTTTTTGTTCTTCTTTCTCTAATTGCTTTAGGTGTAAGATTAGGTTATTTATCTGAGATGTTTCTTGTTTCTTCAGGTAGGATTGTATTGCTATAAACTTCCCTCTTAGAACTGCTTTTGCTGCATCCCATAGGTTTTGGGTAATCGCATTTTCACTGTCATTTGTTTCTAGGTTTTTAAAAATTTTTTCAGTGATCTCTTGGTTATTTAGTAGTGTATTGTTTAGCCTTCACGTGTTTGTATTTTTTACAGATTTTGTCCTGTAATTGATATCTAGACTCATAGCTTCATGGTCGGAAAAGATACTTGGTACGATTTCAATTTTCTTAAATTTACCAAGGCTTGATCTGTGACCCAAGATGTGATGTATTCTGGAGAATGTTCCATGATCACTTGATTAGAAAGTTTATTCTGTTTTTTTTGCATGGAATGTCCTATAAATATCAATTAAGTCCCTCTTGTTTAATATATCATTTAAAGCTTGTGTTTCCTTATTTGTTTTCATTTTGGATGATCTGTCCTTTGGTGAAAATGGGGTGTTAAAATCCGCTACTATGATTGTGTTACTGTCAATTTCCCCTTTTATGGTGTTAGCATTTGCCTTATGTATTGAGGTGCTCCTATGTTGGGTGCATAAATATGTACAGTTGATATATCTTCTTCTTGGATTGATCCCTTGATCATTATGTAGTGTCCGTCTTTGTCTCTTGTAATAGTCTTTTTTTTAATGTCTATTTTATCTGATATGAGAATTGCTACCCCAGGTTTTTGTCATTTCCACTTGCATGGAATATCTTTTCCCGTCCCCTCACTTTCAGTCTGTATGTGTCCCTAGGTGTGAAGTGGGTCTCTTGTAGACAGCATATATACAGGTCTTGTTTTTGTATCCATTCAGCCAATCTATGTCTTTTGGTTGGAGTATTTAATCCATTTACATTTAAGGTAATTATCGATATGTATGTTCCTATTACCATTTTCTTAATTGTTTTGGGTTTGTTATTGTAGGTCTTTTCCTTCTCTTGTGTTTCCTGCCTAAATAAGTTCCTTTAGCATTTGTTGTAAAGCTCGTTTGGTGGTGCTGAATTCTTTTAGCTTTTGCTTGTCTGCAAAGGTTTTAATTTCTCCATCGAATCTGAATGAGATCCTTGCTGGGTAGAATAATCTTGGTTGTAGGTTTTTCCCTTTCATCACTTTAAATATGTCCTGCCACTCCCTTCTGGCTGCTTTTAATATTTTTTCTTTGTATTTAATTTTTGATAGTTTGATTAATATATTTCTTGGTGTGTTTCTTCTTAGATTTATCCTATATGGGACTCTCTGCACTTCCTGGACTTGATTGACTATTTCCTTTCCCATATTAGGGAAGTTTTCAACTATAATCTCTTCAAGTATTTTCTCAGTCCCTTTCTTTTTCTCTTCTTCTGGGACCCCTATAATTCGAATACTGGTGTGTTTAATGTTGTCCCAGAGATCTCTAAGACTGTCCTCAATTCTTTTCATTCTTTTTTCTTTATTTTGCTTTGCGGTAGTTATTTCCACTATTTTATCTTTCAAGTCAGTTATCCGTTCTTCTGCCTCAGTTATTCTGCTATTGATTCCTTCTAGAGAATTTTTAATTTCATTTACTGTGTTGTTCATCATTGTTTGTTTGTGCTCTTTATTTCGTGTAGGTCCTTGTTAAAATGTTTCTTTTATTTTCTGCATTGTATTTCCAAGATTTTGGATCATCTTTATTGTCATTACTCTGAATTCTTTTTTCAGGTTAACTGTCTATTTCCTGTCCATTTGTTTGGTCTGGTGGGTTTTTACCTTGCTCCTTCATCTGCTGTGTGTTTCTCTGTCTTCTCATTTTGCTTAACTTACTGTGTTTGGAGTCTCCTTTTCGCAGCCTGCAGGTTCGTAGTTCCCATTGTGTTTGGTGTCTGCCCCCAGTGGCTAAGGTTGGTTCAGTGGGTTGTGTCAGCTTCCTGGTGGAGGGGACTGGTGCCTATGTTCTTGTGGATGAGGCTGGATCTTGTCTTTCTGGTGGGCAAGTCCATGTCCAATAGTGTGTTTTGGGGTGTCTCTGACATTATTTTGATTTTCGGCAGCCTCTCTGCTAATTGGTGGATTTGTGTTCCTGTCTTGCTAGTTGTTTCTTGCCACATTTTTATTGGTACTAATACATGCATAACATTTGACCTGTAGAAACAGATTGTTAAAAATCTGTGCCTGTGATATTGTGATTTATATATTTCTGTTATATATTTGGTCTTCTTACTAAGTTCCTGGCTCACAGCTCCCCAAACCCTCGGAATTTCCTGTGATATGATCAATAAAGGTTTCTTTTGTTATGTTAATTAGGTGATTTTGGGAATACCTTTAGGTAACCAAAGGATGTAGCACTGGTTGTGAAAAGAACCAACCAAGTGATGAGAGGGATGGAACTTTCAGTTCCCCCCACTTCACCTCTGGGGAGGGGAGTGGTGCTGGAAGTTGAGTTCAATTGGCAATGGCCAGTGATGTAATCAATTGTGCCTGTGTAAGGAAGCCTCCATTAAAAACCAAAAGAACTCTAACTCCATCCACCTCACTACAAATACCTCCATTTCATTTCTTTTTATGGCTGAGTAAAGAGTGAAGTAAGTCAGAAAGAGAAAAACAAATACAGTATGCTATCACATATATATAGAATCTAAGGAAAAAAAAAAAAAGGTCATGGAGAACCTAGTGGCAAGACGGGAATAAAGACACAGACCTACTAGAGAATGGACTTGAGGATATGGGGAGGGGGAGGGGTAAGACGTGACAGGGTGAGAGAGTGGCATGGACATATATACACTACTAAATGTAAACTAGATAGCTAGTGGGAAGCAGCCGCATAGCACAGGGAAATCAGCTCAGTGCTTTGTGACCACCTAGAGGGGTGGGATGGGGAAGGTGGGAGGGAGGGAGACGCAAGAGGGAAGAGATATGAGAACATATGTATATGTATAACTGATTCAGTTTGTTATAAAGCAGAAACTAACACACCATTGTAAAGCAATTATACTCCAATAAAAAACAAAACAAAACAAAACAAAAAACCAAAAGAATAATGTTCAGAGAGCTTCTGGTCTGGTGAACATGTTGAGGTACTGAGAGAGTGGTGCACCTGGAGAGGGCAGGGAAGCTCTGCACCCCTGCCCCATACCCTCCCTACTGCCCTATACATCTTTTCCAAAACTGACTTTTCCTGAGTTATATCCCTTTATAATAAACTAACAATGTAGTAAGTAAAATGTTTCTCTGAGTTCTGTGAGCTGCTCTAGCAAATTAATCCAACCTTAGGAGGGGGCCTTGGGAACTTCTGATTTATAGCCAGTGTATCAGAAGCACAGGTAACAACCTACTCTCCTGACTGGTTGGTGTCTGAAGTTGGGGGTGGGGGGAGTCTAGTGGTACTGAACCCTCAGCCTGTGGAATCTAATGCTCTCTCCAGGTAGGTAGTGTCAGAATTGAGTTGGATTATAGGACATCCAGCTTGTGTCCCGAGAACTGCTTGTTGGAACCCCCCTCCAGTGTTGGAATTGATATCAGAACCTATTTAGGGTCTCAGGTTGGACTCTCTAGAAGCAGAGCCTGACACAAGGATTTAGGAGTCTCTGGTTTACTGAGAGTACCTTCACAAATAAACAAAGCAAAAGAAAACAAACCCAAAAGCACCCCCCCCCCAAAACCAACCAAACAACTGGGAAAGCTCCCAAAGTCATAAGGAAGAAGGGAGCTGGGTAAGGCAAGGTAAGGAGCCAGGAACGTAGAGTCTAACTTGGCTCACTCCAAGGGGGAGCTCTGGGTCATAAACAGCACCAGAAACTTGTATTCCCTCATGGCAAACAGATTGGGCTTTTGACCACTAAATCCAGCACAGGTCATTGGCTGCTTCTATGTGGGTAGGGAGGTGAGGGAGAGTTGTAGCTTCACTTGCCAGGTGGCTCCTATCAGCCAGGGAGAATTTTCTAGAGAAGGGGACTGCTCTGACCCTACCTACCATGAGGTGGGCAAATTCACTTTTTCTGGAGAACGCTTTTACTGTCTTACGGCATGTGCCAACAACACAGTGTCAGGTGTTTGTCTGCCAATTGCAAGCATTCTCTTGATAGCCCAGAGCAGCACTGTCAAGTAGAAATATGAAATGGACCATGTATGTGATGTAAAATTTTCTAATATCTCCATTAAAAAAGTAAAGCAAAATGGTAAAATTAGCGTTAATATTATATTTCATTTTACCTCTATGTATCCAAACATTACCATGTTGACAGGTAATTAATATAAAATTATTTATGATATTTTACATTCTTATTTTTGAGGTAGGTCTTTGAAATATGGGGTGATTTTCCATGTGGATAATGGCTACCATATTGGACAGCACTAGACCTCAGAGTCTAGATGGGTGGTTGACTTCAAAGGGGCCACCTTGTTGTCAGATCCCAATCAAACCATAAATCTTGTTTATATTTTCCTGTACGGCATACACTTGTGGAAGTAGCATGAAGATATGAGCATATCTTTTAGGAGAAGTGGGGAAATAATGGACTTTGTAGTGAGTAGGCTTGGATTTAAATTCTCATTCTGCCATTTACTGATTTTGGCTAATGTATTTAACCCCAATTTATTTGAATCTGTTTCCTCAAGTGGGAAATGGGATAATGTTTACATGGTGGGGTTGAGGATTGGAGACATGCCTGGCCTGAAAGAGGTGTCAGTAAGCCAGTAGTTAGTATAACCTCATTGTGGTAGTGGAGTGTGTGCCCCACGTGGAGAAGGTACACAGATATCCATTTTCTCTATCTTCTCTCTGTCTTCTCCATCTCCCGTTTTCTCTTCTCTCCTTGTTATTGCATATTCAACTTTTCCACTTTCTTTCCTACAGTGTATCTTTTCGTTCACAAATTTGAGTGAAACATTCTTGAAAGTATTGTTTTGAGGCTGGTTTCCTTAAAAACAAAGATTTTCAAAGATTAAAGCTACCCTTAGAGGCCCAGTTCAAGTGTCATGAGTGAAAACACTTGTTTGCATGTTTCTTTCCTTCTTTCCTTCCTTCCTTCCCTCCTTCTTTCTTCATCTACCAGCTCCTCCCAGTAAGCTCACAGTCCTCACTCTGAAATTCTTAGGGTTTGGTGTTTGTTATTTTTGTATGTCAGAATGCTTAAATCCATAGGTTAGCCAAAAAAAAGTTCAGCTCTGCTTATACTTTTTACCAAAACAAGCCTTATAAGCATTGGGAAAAAAACAAATAAAAAAGATCAGTCCTATGACTAATACAGTAGAAAGATTTTCTTTTTGCTGGTTTTTTTTTTTCCTGCAGTGTGTCCCACATTGTCACTACTTAACAGATGGCATTGTGATTGTGTAATTGCTGTAATGAATATAATTAATAATGCAACTGACTATGATCTCAGCCTTATTTCCTTTACTAACATTGAAAGGGTCCTGAAATGTTTCCAGTTGAGTTCACAGACTTCTTTTTAAATTAGTTTATCCATCACATGGCTAAACACCCTGGGGAAGAACAGCAGCCAAATCTCTGAGTGGTATACAACTGGTAGCCTTTCTATATAAACAGAAGTCTTTATGTACTTTGCAAATGTGCCCACAATTCACAGGTGATCTAAAATAATTATTCTCTCAATAGTCCAGAGAAGTACTGTCTCACAGACATAGAACCTGAACCACATATGTAATTAAACATTTTCTAGTAGCCACATTAAAAACTAAAAAGAAACAGGCAAAATTAATTTTAATAGTATATTTTATTTAACCCAATAGAAAACAGCTTTTTTCAATACATCTCTTGCCATCTATAACCATCCTGTCTAAGTTTCTTCAAGAACAAAATGAAAATTGCATGCTGAATGGATTGCAGAAGCAAAGCCACATGACAGTGAACAACACGTGATAGACAACTTCTCTAACTCTGAACATGAGATGGTCAAAGCCAGATTTGGCCTATGCTAATTAAGGTGGTCAGGTTCAGATAAGTCTCATGTCTGGAGTTTGTGTAGGAGGGCAGGAAGTCATGCTTGGGCAAGGAAAGAGCTAGTTAATGATCATATTTAAAGGTCATTCATTTACTTTTCCAGTAGCCTAGTGACACTTATCCTAAGTTACAGTAGACATGTTATAAAATGTCACAGATTTATGGACCATTGCCATATGGAGGGCTTAGATCCTAAGACTGGTTTGTACAGAACTGTGACTCCATATTGTTATTGATAACATAATAGAGGAAACTGTTTTGGCTAGAACAGGAGGTTGGTATCAACAATTTAACAGCTCAGCTTTATTCAATGCTCTAATCTTCTGGAGAACCTATAGATTCCCACGCTGATTCATTAATAGAATCGGAAAGTATTGTTGTGGTCCATTAAAATATGGTGTAAGATAGGGGAGCACAGAGTGGTCCTCTAAGGTCTTACACTAGAGAATGACACAGATACAAGGCAAAGGATGAATTTAGGGGGACAAATTATTGGTGTATTTGCCTTCTTAATATTTGCCATGACTATAAAATAAAAAGGTGACTTTTCCACTGTAGTAAATTAGTTATATTACTTAATAGATAAACTTCATTAGTTACTAGTGATTCTGAAAAATGTTAAGGAAATTAAAGAAGGAGGTCAAACTTGAGAAATAAAAAATTAATGACCACATGGCCAGTTGGAAAATATAGCTATTAAGATGGAACCAACAAAATATGAGAGATGAACAAAATGGCAGGCCAGTAAGTGTGGTGGGCGTATTTTTGGTGGCCCTTCATTATCCAATTTATCTTCTTTGGCAGTATCACTCTGATTTCCATAGGGGAAATATTTCTTCCTCCACTGCATGTGATCTGGGATTATCAGTCCAGGGTTGTTGCACTGCACTCCTCCAGACAAGAATAAGACCTATGGCCCAAGCCATGTTGATTGGTCTCTTCACCCTAGCTCTCTGAGTCTTGAGTAAAAAGATTCAGTGGTAGAAAAATAAATTGGAACAGATTAATTCTGGGGGCATGCCCTGAAGAGACCATCCATCATTTTCTGCTTCCTAAAGCTTTAGTTCTTGCACCTTTCAAATCCCAGTTTTCTAAGTTTCCCATTGATTAAGAGTTGTGCAGTATCTTTCCACTTAATTCCCTTTTGTGTAAGTTAGCTAGAGTTATCTTATTAACTTATCACAGGAGTAGGCTACTTTGGCCCATGGGCAAAATATTACCTACCACTTACTTTTTGTAAATGAAGTTTTATTAGCACACATCAATGTTCATTCACTTAAGTATTGCCAACAACTGCTTTAATGATGCAACAGCGTAGTTGAGTAGTTGTGACAGAAACCATATGACCCTTAAGCCTAAAATATTTCTTATCTGGCCTTTTAAGAAAAAGTTTGCTGACTTTCGGCTTATTGAATGTCTTAGATTGAGTCCTTTAGGGAGCAGTCTCTAAGATAAGGATTTTATTGCAAGTAGCTTATTTGTGAGATGATTCTGAAAAAAGGAGTGGGGAAGTGAGATAGAAGAGGGAAGAAAGCAATAAAGGTTCCTGCTGTGGGTGCTGATCTCAACTCCAGTGGAGTATACGGCGAGACAGTGTAGAACATGCTGCAAAGTTTCCCCATCTGTAGGTTGAGGGAACCAGAGTACTTATATCCCTGAAACCTACTTGCAGGATCGGTGACTCTCCTGGACTTCTGGTCTACCTGGTACCTAGCAGGATGGGCTCCAACTGATAGGGGAAAATCTCTGTGGGTTGCCATTTAATTTTGTTGATGGTTTCTTTTGCTATTCAGGAGTTTTTTGGTTTGATGTACTCCTACTTATTAATTTTTGCTTCTGTTGCTTGTGCTTTGGGTGTCATACCCAAGAAATCGTTGCCACGACCAATGTTAACGTTTCCCTATTTTTTTTTCTAGGAGTTTTATAGTTTCAGGTCTTATGTTTAAGTCTTTAATCCACTGTGAGTTAATTTTTGTGAGTGGGAGAAGATACGGTTCCAGTTTCATTCTTCTGCATGTGGCTATCATGTTTTCCCATCACCATTTATTGGAGAGACTATTCTTTCCCCATTGACTATTTTTGGCTCCCTTGTCAAATATTAATTGAATTGTAGAGTTGAGGATTTATTTCTGGGCTTTCCATTCTGTTTTATTGGTCTATGTGTCTATTTTCATGCCAGTATCATACTGTTAGGTCACTATAGCTTCGTAGTATAGTTTGAAGTCAAGAAGTGTGATGCCTCCAGCTTTGTTCTGTCTCATGATTGCTTTGGTTATTTGAAACTTCACTTTGTGCTATGTGAAAACTATACTGAAGATGGAGATAAGACTGTAAGCAGAAGACAAGTTGAGAAGTTTCTGAAATGTTCCAAGTAGGGCATGGACTACCCAAGGGGTTTTTTGAAATAGGTAGAGGGGAAGAGACAGATTCAACAGATGTCCAGTAGAAAGAATCTACAGGACTTGTGCATGTAGTGGCAGAGCTGGAGGAGGGACAGCCATCTCAGGGTTCCTGGCTCAGAGGTCGTTTACCAAGCAGGGAGCATAAGAATGGGCTTTGTTTTGGTAATGCTCAGTGTGGCATGGGATCTTATGTATTCCTCAAATCTCTTTCTTTTTCTACTTGCACACAGCAAGACCGTTTCTCTCATTCTCTCCTGCATTGGGAAGGACTATGGTACTGAATTTAGGTCAATGGAATTCTGTTAGAAGTGAAATGTGCCATTTCCAGACCCGATCCCCCAGGTACAATCTTCCATGCACTTTCTCCTTATTAGTTCAGTAGATGCAATGGATAGAGCGGAAGACTGAGCCCAGGGGATAGTAAAGCCACCACATGGAAGGAACCTGTGTCCTTGAATGACTACAGAGCAGAGACCTCTCTCCCCCAACAGCCCTGCACTGGACTGTGACATGAGTGAGGGGATAAAAAACCTCATAATCTTAAGCTATTAAGATTTGGAGGTTATTTGCTTTAGCAGTTAGCAGACCATGACTGATAAGCTTGGTTTGAGAGGTTCATGGGAGAACCAAGCAGCCAGAAAGTGTTGTTCTGGAGCTAAGACCCAAAGGTCATGAGATAAGAATGGGGATCAACAGCTGTCTTTCTTCTCCACCCCCTACCTGCGGGTCACATCTGCATCTCTGCTTGAATTACTTTTCTTGGTGAATTATGTAATGTTCTTCTTCATCACTCAGGTCAGAGGCCTGACTGTAGTTCTGTATTCCTCCATTGTCATCCACATTCATGGTGATGAACTGTGCCAGATTTGCCTCCTTCACATCTCATGTATTTACATGCCTGTCTTTTCATCCCCATGCTGCTTCACTCATCAGTTCTTTGCTTGTCCTGTGTGTTCTAGGATGTTTAGCAGTATCATTTGCCTTGCTAGATGCCTGTAGTACCGCCACACAAGTTGTAACAACCAGAAATGTCTCCAGATAGTGCCAAACATCTTCTGGGGGGCAAAACTGCTCCCTCAGTTAAGACTTCAAGGACTCAGAACACCTAAGGACTTAAGACTTGGAGGATGAGAATGGGAGATTTTCATTTCTGATGGTATTCAATAGAATTCTCAGGCTCTAGATGGAAACACATGTCAACAACAAAATAAAAGACAAAGTTAGCACATTTGACAATGCAAACATCATTTGAATAAGTGTAATTTTTTAGTAAACTCTCATGGCAATTATTTCCTTGGAGATAACACTCATTAGGATCCCTGGGTTCAGATATATCTGTCAAAAATATTTCTCCTTTATACACATGCTCTCCACATACCCACCTGGGTTTGCTGGCAATCTCAGCTATGGGAAGCACAGAGTGACTCCAATACTGGAATAATTACCTAGTTCAACCTAGGACAGTGGTGGCTGAGGCCTGAAATGTGGTCTTACAAGGTTTGCCATCACGCCTAGTGCTAGATGCCCTATGTCTTTTACGCCTCTGAAAAATCTTATTTTCTTGTGTTTCTGTTGACTAGTGGGGAGGAGATTACATTTGGATGAAGAAAGAAGCTGAAACTCTATGGAGTTAATTAACTGACCCTGAATTCGAAGCTCAGTCTAGAGAAGTAATCCTACCCACCTTACATCACACGGGCTGCCCTCTAATTGCCTTGCCTGTGCTTACAATTTCCTCATTTAATTGAAGCTTGAGTCAATACTTTGAGGTGTTTCAGTAAGGAAATATTGCCTGGTGGAGCTGAAAGGGATCATCAGTTGAACCAGACAAAATAATTTCTGGAATAAAATCCCAGCAAGTTGGGGGCACTAACTTTCTCATATTTTTAAAATGAGAAATGTAGCTGTTGGTTGTCAAACTCAAGGGTTGAGCACATGGGAAATGCCTTAAGTAATGCCCTCACTGGGTGCTGAAGGAGGGAACCTCAGCCTAGCCCCTCAGCAGCATCTCCTGGCATCACCCTGCAACTTAGCCATGCCAGATTCCTTACATACCTTGGAATACACTGAACCTTTTTATCCTGTGCCCTTTCTCCTGCTGTGTTGTCATCCTCCTCCCTTGTCTGTCTGGTGAATTTCACACATCATTAAGAAGACTTCCTGTGCTTCCTCCTCACTGAAGTACCAGTGATGACCCTATGTGGTTACTTCCTTCTATAGTTCCCATGTCACACAATTTGGAAACTCGCTGTCTTGGAATTACTAATTATCTGTCTTTTTTCCAACACTGATTAAAACTCTGAAGATGGGCACTGTGCTTTGTTTCCCTTTATACTTCTGTCTAGCATTGTATCCTCAGGTGGTGTATTCATCAACGATAAACTGTATTTCTCCAGAGAGGGCAGGTTTAAGTGACCCAGTAGCAAAGAGCTGGCAAGAGGCTGTATGCCCAGCTTGAATGATCTTATAGAGAAGAATGCTGTTGTTGTTATGCCTCTACCAACCCAACCACCATGTAATGCAATTTTTGGCTGATTTAACTAGCAGTTTCCACACATTGAGTATCAAAACCAAACCAGTTCTACCGTTGACCTCATCCAGCAGGTTGAGTCTGCCCTTGGGGCTCTGTCAGTAACTTCAACTGTGCATAGTTGCTGGGGAACATGGAAGCATGCAGGAAAAATGAGACATGGGCATATACCTACTTGAGAGGAATGTTTAAGGAGATATTTTATCTTTTCACTCTTTCCTTTGCTATGAGAATTTTTACGAGGCTGCCTGGTGAAAAAGGCATGTCACACTTATGGCTGTGCCTGCACGTGCATGAGCATGACTTTGTACATACCCACCCAAAGTCCCCTTGAATCATTCTGGCAGCTGTTTTCCTCCTCCGGGTTCAGGAGGACTTCTGCCAGCTGTGAAGGAAAATTGCTGCTAATAAATGCTACCCTGGGCCAGTGACCTTTATACCAGGGATCATCTGTTACTAGGACATGAACCAGCACGTGTGGAAAAGCCTGCACAGAAATCTGTTGGGGAGGATGGAACAGAGCAGGAAGAGGAGAGCTGACCAGTCAGGAACGCAGTTGCGGTGGAATGTTTGCTCCATGGATCTGGAGTGTTTTCAGTCATGGATTCCCTGGAGCAGGTGGAGGGGGAGGAAAGGATCAGAAGGACCACATACCCCCTCCCCACTGCCTGCTCCATCACTGGCCAGCCCCAGTGTTCCCAGCATGCTCCGTGCTTTTTGCTGTAAACAGGCTCTGAATCCTCTGAATCCTGCTGAAGGCAGGAGGAGAAAAAAAAAAAAAAGACAAATTAAAAACAATTCAGTTTGAACTGTTGATAAAAAGCTCACCCCTGAGAACTCCCTGGCGGTCCAGTGGTTAGGACACCGTGCTTCCACTACAGGGGACACGGGTTCCATCCCTGGTTGCGGAGTTAAGATCCCACAAACCACATGGTGCGGCCAAGAAAAACAAAAAATTCCCCCTTCTGAGCCCAGAGGTGGGTTTAGGTTTTGTAGGGCTGAACACTTATATAAGTAGTGTGTATGAGTGCACATGTTTGTAGGTCTCTCAAAACAAATAACCTTTAAAATACAAAATTAGGTATAAAAATCATACAAACGATAACGTTAAAGTGCTGAAATACACCACATCACATAAAGCCCAGAAAATATAAATTTTATTGACTACCTGCCAATTTTTATCAGTTAGTAATTTTAACTGCTATTATATATTTATTTATACATATCTTTAAGATATATATATTTAAATATGTGTGTAGATAATTCTATAAAGTATACATAAATATTCTGAAATTAAGGCATAAATAATTACAAATAAATACATTAAAATTGTTGCCACATTGTACCGAGATCCATAGTTTTGTAATCAAATAACTCATTATATATCTTGACTTACGGATAATGTGTAGGTGTTTTGTCGTTGGAACACTTGTTTCTTCAGGTGGATTTGTGGAATCAGAGACCTTCTTGTGTACCTCTTGGCCTGGGATCACCAGACTTTGTCTTATGTATCAGATATGCTAAGATCTGATTTGATTCGTTGGGCCACATATGACGTGCAACTTGACACAGTGCTATATCCACTGTCTGTTGTACTGCTTCAGGTTTGTACTTACAAACCCAGGGATTTGGTTTGCTATATTCAATTTTGCATAAAGAATGCAATAAAGAAGGCATTTGTAACTGTTTAAGATACATTATCAAGTATATTCAAGGCAGGAGAACAATTTGACTTGGGATTGATTAGAACAAAATCTTCTGGTTACAAATTTACATGTCTGTTAATTGGAAGAAGTTTCCACAGACTAGCTTCTGACTCCACACATTTTAAAACATTTTTTTTCTTCATTGCCTGCATACGTGTGATGCCCAGAGCTTTGGGATGTGTTTGTATCACATTTCCACCTCGAGTCCCATGTCATGATGTTCAGCACAGCAAGAGTATTCCTGAAAGTTCTTCCCATCTTCTTACAGCAATAATTTTACATGAAAGGGACTGAGAGCCACATAAATGTGTCCTACTGTACCCAAACAAAATATATGCCTTTCCTTACTGGATTTAAAAATAAAGATGGTCACCCTAATGTTACTCTGCCTGAGAGAGCAGAGACTGAAGTTTTAAGCAATTGTGGTTTTTTTAAAAAATATTTATTTATTTATATTTTTATTTAAAGATTTTTTATTGGAGTATAGTTGATTTACAATGTTGTGTTAGTTTCAGGTGTACGGCAAAGTGAATCAGTTATACATATACATATGTCCACTCCTTTTTAGGTTATTTTCCCATATAGGTCACTACAGAGTGTTGAGTAGAGTTCCCTGTGCTATACAGTAGGTTCTTATTATCTATTTTATATATAGTAGTGTGTATATGTCAATCTCAATCTCCCAATTTATCCTTCTCCCCTACTAGTCCCCCCTGGTAACCATAAATTTGTTTTCTACATCTGTGACTCTATTTCTGTTTTGTAAATAAATTCATTTGTATCAATACCATGTTTTTAGATTCCACATATAAGCAATATCATATGATATTTGTCTCTTTCTGTCTGACTTACCTCACTTAGTATGACAATCTCTAGGTCTATCCATATTGCTGCAAATGGCATTATTTCATTCTTTTTTTATGGCTGAGTAATATTCTATTGTATATATGTACCACATCTTCTTTATCTAGCAATTGTGGTTTAAACGTCTTACTTTTGCAAATTTTGCAAAAGTTTAATATCTTGTGAACACATTACTATAGCTCCTCCCAGGGCCTTGGAAGAGCCCTGTCCTAGTGAAGATTTCTGAAGTTTAAGTTTCATTACTGTCATTATAGACCTTCCCTGGTTTTAGCTCAAGTCTATGGATTATCTGACTTGCTGGTTATAGCTTTGGGAGAGTTTTCATTCATGCATTAATTTTTTCCTTCATATTTCATTCATTTGATTATCTAGCATTTATATATTGTTATAGTATATTGCCCACTGTGTGATGGGACAGACAGACAGATAGACAAAAGCCTAACCCAAAGTCCAGAGACTCAGTCTCCTTCTCCAGGTCCTATCCCCGTGGTTACTTTTGGAAGAAATAGAAACAGTATTTGTTGTTTTCTCTCTGGATTGACAGCTGATTTCAAAGGGACCACAAGGTACAGGATCCCTTCCAACTCTCCTCGCTCTGGGATCCAGAGAGCTTTCACTTCATCTTTTTCCCTGCTGGTAACTCCTGTTGGACCAACCCATCTCTCTCCTCCAACCACCAAGAGAATCAGAAATTCTGATATGTCGGGCAGACACAGATACTTTGCTAGAAAGAGAAGTAGAACCTTGTGCTCCTTTGAGGATCTCCAAGTAAGAATTCTTAATCCCAAATGACGCTTCTATCCTACCACTTCATGTCATGGGTGTCTGAGTCTTCCCATGAGGGACTCATTCTATTCTTGAAGGCCCATCATCTCGCGAACAGAAGTTTTTTCCTTTCTCTTATGATCTTGGGCCAGTTATTTATCTCAGTGAACCTCAGGCTCTGCATCTATAAACCCAGGTATAATGAGGGGAAAATGATAGAGCATTTGTGGGATGCTTGGTGAGCAGGAAGTTATGAACAAAGGTAATTTCCTTTCCATTAGGAACTGAGTGTTCAGGGCAGGTGCATTTTGAAAGAAGATGCAGAACAAGCTTTACAGTGCTATGTCCTCGTGTGAGGACATAGAAGCTGCATGTAGAAACCCCCATCTGGCCGGTTACTCAGCATGTGACAAACCTCTTAGTGAATCTGTTTATTTAAAACACATTGCTGGATTGCCCAAGGGTGTATTTTACAAAATATATATATATTGCTGGAAATTAAAAATTATTTGAAGAAAGTGAAAACTTGGGCAAATTTGTAAAATTTCTTTAGTCCATGTGCTTGCTCCCAGCACCAATCCAGGCACATGGGATTGTCCAATCTCAGAAATATAGAAAGGGCATATAGCTATGTCCCAATTTATATTTTTTATTGTATACCAAGTCACCTATCATGTTGCTATTAGAGCAGATAATATTTGGTCCATAATGTACCAAAGGGAGGGATGTTAATTTTCATTTGGGTCGGATCTGAAAACTGCTATGCACACCCTGAGTGACATCTCATTTTTCTTGATAATGATGTTGATATGTTTCTGGAATACCCATATGCTCAGCATTTGCTGCTTCAAACTTGTTCATCATTAATTATGGCTATACAGAAGCTGCCAAAAATTAAGCTCTATGGAAGATTTAAATTTGAGCTCAGAAGTGAGTGAAATTTATATGTAGAGGGAGAAACAGACTCAGAGAGGTGAAGTTTGCACAACCAGGAAGTAGCAGAGCTAGGAAGTTAATCCTGTTGGTCTGATCCTAAAGTTTGTTTGGAATTCCCATGACACCCACATGGCTTCCAATCCCAGAGGAATTCATGAGTAGGGACAGGTTTCCTGGGCTCTACATGGAGACAAACATAGATATGAATTTTGCAAGTTGCTGCTTCACAAGCAAAAGTGTGATTTCAGCTGCTCCACAGTTTCGTATGGGAGTGTAGAAGGGATTTGCTTTTTAAAAAAATGTGTAAATACCCCATATTTGCATTTCTGTCTGAAATTATGAGCTTTTACTTAACTTGCCTAACATGTTGGGAAGTGGAAACAGGAAAGGTTTAGGTGAGGGCCGTTCAACAGAGATCACACTACCTTTCTTTTTAAGGATTCTGCACTTTTAGGTATCATTCTTATACACATTATTTTGGTGGTTGATAAACATTTTTCATAAAGGGTCACAAAGTGAGTATTTTGTATCAGAATTCTTTTGACAGTGCTCTGATGTAGATGAAAATCTTTTGAAATATATTAAGCACTTGAAATGTATAAGTTTGCCTCCTCCTTCATCTCTTCCTCTTCTTTCTTCTTTTTCTCTTTACTTATAGTGGTTAAGAGCAACGGCTTTAGAGTTAAAAGGCTGAGTTCAGTTGGGTGACATTGGGTCCATTACTTAATCTCTCTAAGTCTCAGTGTTTTATCTGAAAAATGGAAATTTTTCAGTAATCATAGCTCACTCAGAGGGTTGTTATGAGGGCTAACTTTTTCAGTAATCATAGCTCACTCAGAGGGTTGTTATGAGGGTTAAATAAGTTAATGCAGGAAAACCATTTATAGTCATGCTTGGTCTTTAGCAGATGCTCAACAAATAGGTCCAGCTCCCTACTCCTCCTCTTCTCTTTCCCCCCTCCCCACCCTCCTTCTCCTCTTTTTCTTCATTACATGAACAGTTCTTCAGGTACAGTTCTAGTGGGGTTTTTTTCCCTAAACCAGAGACCTTTGCATCCTCAGGGGATTTCTGTAATGCTTTCCCAAAGGGCAAAGTTTCTCAATATCAACTCTGACATAAGTGCTTATGGCCCATATGTGCATAATGTCATAAGGCTAAGTGCTTATTCAAGGGTAGACGCTCCTTAAGGCTACATCTCTTAGGGCCTTGACACAGTGATCTGGGCAGAGGCTCTCTTGGATGTTATCACTCAAGCATCTTTTGATTTATGAGCCAGGCCTTCTGGTGATCCTTTGCTGGACCTATAGCATGCCTACTGTCACCCTGATTCAGTAAGGCTACATGAACAAGCACACATAAGATTACTCTATCCCTTTAAGATTGAGAACAGAATTCCTTAGGAGTTTTGCTTTTCCCTTAGACAACACTGGTGGTCATGGTGTGTTAGTGGTACAGTGAACATGCAATGACAGTACCAGAAAACCTTGAGTGAGGGACGTCAATTCCTGATCATCAGGACTGTTTGTGAAAGCTTCCCCAAGAACTTCCCAGGGGAAGACTTCAAGCTACTGGCCAACCATGCTACTCTCAGGACCAGCTGTGTCTCATCTCTGTCAGTGACACATGAAGACAGAAGGGCAAGCAGACGGGAATGTTCACACAAAAATAAGGGCACTGGGGAAGTTGGCAAGATCATCCTTCCCCTCCTGAAGCTCCTGTTTCTGTCTTTAACACATCGATTGGATCAAGCTCGAGTCTTTCTTTGATTCTCCTGACACCCTGCTTACTATTGTTTATTTAGCTCATGATTCTTCTGCCCCCAAGACAAATCTTCATACTGCATGGATCAATAGTCTACAAGGGCCTTAATTAAAGCTGCAGGATAAAATTGATACTGGAAACTAAATTCCTTCAGTATCTGGAAGGAAAGGAAACGCTATTTCTCATAGAGGCTTTTTCATTGTCTCACTCTGTCACTTCTGAAATTTGTTGAAACTTGGATAACCCGTGGTAGATTTCTGAGACACCGATTAGATAGATGGATAGACATGTGAAGAAAGGTGAAGTCCTTTGACAAGGCCTTTGGATAGGTAAGTGTCTCTCTAGAGAATCAATATCTGGTGTATTGGTGGGTGATAATAAAAAGTCAATGCTTATTTGTCCTGCAAAAGAAACCTCAAATCTGGATTTTAGGTCCTGTGTCAGGTACATAAAGACAGAGTTGCAGAGACGTTTGGGAACATAGTATAAAAGTGTTTTGATTTCACTAATTTAACTCTCTCTGGTAGTTTTAAAATAAGTCCCTTGAAGGATCCCTTTATCCTTTGTCTGGGTAATGGGAGCTATCCCCAGTCATGGTACTGAAATAGCCACCATGAAAAGCATTGAGCCATCAAGATCCTGAGAATCCTAGCTGATGATCAAAGATGTGAGGGCAGCTAGGGAAGCTATAAGAGCTACTGGCAGAAATTGCAGTTAGCAGTTGTCATTATTGAGTATAGTGGACTTAAATTCTGATTCTACCTTTCAATAGCTCTGTAATGAGCAAACTATTCAGTTTTTATGAACCATTATTTGCCCATTATTAAATTTGGTTAATATGGGTATCAAATGAGATTTGTATGTGAGAATTCCTAGCATAGTATTTGTAATGTTTTCCCTTTTTATCAGTTGCTAGCTTCCTCCCCAGATCTTTGGCTATCCAAGCCTAATATTCCCAGGAGCTGTTGCTCTTGCTGATGTCCATGAGGAATCAACCTGATAAGGGTACCTTTTAGACTGTAGAAGAATATCCAGCTCTTTCTGCCATTTTCACATGCCTGTGGTATTCAGCATCATTTAGGGGGAAGATACTGTTGATGGATGATCTTTAGACATAATACACAGAGTAGGGAGAGAATAACAGTATTACTCCATGGACCTGATGAAATTAGTATGCTAGAATCCAGAGATGGGGAGATAGAGGTATTAGAAGGGGAATGATAAAAACAGGGGACACATAAGCAGGAGAGTAAAAGTTTATGTATCAAAAGTTGAGGTTTTATGCACTTTGAAGTCTTTTTTTCTTTAGGTTTAGTTAAATATTTAAGTTCGCAATCAGGTTATTGGAGAAAAGAGAATATAAAAATGTATTATGGAGAACATTTTAAATCCAGATGTACACGTGAGTTCTTGGGTGTGTCAAGTAGGATCACACTGAAGCACTTTGACCTCTGTTCTCTGCTGTATAGGGTGGTTGATATGCCATTCTTAAAAGACAAAAATAAAAATATTTGGGAAAGAATGCATAGTCTCTTGGCATGAGTTTCAAATTTGGAAAAAGAGAAATGTCAAGTCCTAGCGGAATTAGTTAGGGTGTAAACATTTATTGCAGAATTTAAAGGCACTTAAGCACACATACAGATGTAAACCTTGAACAATTTATTGTATTGTCTTGCCCTCTGAAAGTACAGTAGGAGAAATCCTTCATAAAGTAAGCCCCTCTATGGCTAAAATAAAGCTACAGTTTGAGCTGATGTCCAACTTTCAATTTCCACTTCACCTTTGGCAAAAATAGTACTTATTCCTTGTGACTTTCAAATAAAATGAATGTGCAAAGATTAACAATAATTTGATGTATATGTTGTAGTTATGGACATATGCTGTTTCTCTGATGTGTGTGTGTGTGTGTTTGTGTATGTGAAAATATAACATCATGAAATGAGCACCAAACTAAAAAGGAGAATCCTGGGTCTTTTAGTTCTAGCTTTTACCTATTAGCTGTGTGGCTTTGTGTAATTTCCTTAATCTTTCTGACTTTCAGATTTTTTTAAATAAATTTATTTATTCATTTATGGCTGTGTTGGGCCTTCGTTGCTGTGCACAGGCTTTCCCTAGTTGTGGTGAATGGGGGCTACTCTTCACTGCAGTGCGTGGGCTTCTCATTGCGGTGGCTTCTCTTGCTGTGGAGCACAGGCTCTAGGCACATGGGCTTCAGTGGTTGTGGCACACAGGCTCAGTAGTTGTGGCACACAGGCTTAGTTGCTCCGCGGCATGTGGGATCTTCCCGGACCAGGGCTCAAACCCATGTCCCCTGCATTGGCAGGCAGATTCTTAACCACTACGCCACCAGGGAAGTCCCTGACTTTCAGATTTTTTTATCTATAAATTTGTTACTAACCAATATATAAATTGACCTATAAACTGTTTATCTTGGAAGGCTAATGTAAAGATAAAAAAAAAGAATGGATACATAAGAAAGTTCTTTATAGACTATCAGTACCATACAAAATTAAAGTATTTTAGGTAATGGATACAAGCACATTAAAAATGTAAATCCACATTAATCTTTTAACACAATACCTGACATGTTCCTTAAACTCCGCAGCTCAGGGATAGCATTTCACTGACATTTTCCAGTCCCCTAGTCTGGCTGTGATTCTCAGATCAAGGAATACCTCTAGCCATAGCAATTGAGCACAGATCTGGGAAGAACCAAGGCTAGAGTCATTCAGAACATACACTTGTTTTCATCCTCATGCATCTACACTACCTTCCCCTGAATTGCAGACATAGCATCATCCCATTTTGTATTTGGGGCATCCAGGGAAGAGTAAAACCCCCAGATACATTCAGAGTCAAGACCACCAACCACATGGAAGAAGAGCAGGTCACATAGTACCTTCCTCCCTCTTCTGAATTTGTTCATTGGTTTGGTCCATCTGGTCTTCGCTCATGAGGGTTTCTGGTTAATGAAGCTTTAAATAAATATAAACTGGAGAGGTGAGATGTCCAGCACAGCCCTTTGGCACTAGGAACTCTGGCCTAAAGTGCCAGGTGCAAGGCCTCTGCGTGAGGCACCCTATGAGCAAGTGAGGCTGTGAGCACAAAGGAAAAAAATAAGAGAGCCAAACTAATGAAGCTTGTATGAGGAATGGTTCAAGCTGGTAAGATGATGATTTAGGACTGGATCTCTCAAGACTTGGCTAGTAGTGAAGACTGATCCTGTAAGGTAAGAGACCTTCAAGACGGCAGAGGAGTAAAATGTGGAGATCACCTTCCTCCCCACAAATACATCAGAAATACATCTACATGTGGAACAACTCCTACAGAACACCTACTGAACTCTGGCAGAAGACCTTAGACTTCCCAAAAGATATATATATATTTTTTTCCTGTTTCTCTTTTTGTGAGTGTGTATGTGTATGTTTCATTGTGTGATTTTGTCTGTATGGCTTCGCTTTTACCATTTGGCCCAGGATTTGGTCTGTCCATTTTATTCTTTTATTTTTTAGTATAGTTATTATTTATTTTTTTAACATCTTTATTGGAGTATAATTGCTTTACAATGGTGTGTTAGTTTCTGCTTTATGACAAAGTGAATCAGTTATACATATACATATAACCCCATATCTCTTCCCTCTTGTGTCACCCTCCCTCCACACTCCCTATCCCACCGCTCTAGGTGGTCACAAAGCACCGAGCTGATCTCCCTATGCTATGCGGCTGCTTCCATCTAGCTATCTATTATACGTTTGGTAGTGTATATATGTCCATGCCACTCTCTCACTTTGTCCCAGCTTACCCTTCCCCTCCCCGTATCCTCAAGTCCATTCTCTAGTACGTCTGTGGCTTTATTCCAGTCTTGCCCCTAGGTTATCATGACCTTTTTTTTTTTTAGATTCCATAAATATGTGTTAGCATATGGTATTTGTTTTTCTATTTCTGACTTACTTCACTCTGTATGACAGACTCTAGGTCCGTCCACCTCACTACAATTAACTCAATTTCGTTTCGTTTTATGGCTGAGTAATATTCCATTGTTTATATGGGCCAATCTTCTTTATCCATTCATCTGTTGATGGACACTTAGGTTGTTTCCATGTCCTGGCTATTGTAAATAGAGCTGCAATGAACATTGTGGTACATGACTCTTTTGGAATTATGCTTTTCTGAGGGTATATGCCCAGTAGTGGGATTGCTGGGTCATATGGTAGTTCTGTTTTTAGTTTTTTAAGGAACCTCCATACTGTTCTCCATAGTGGCTGTATCAAGTTACATTCCCACCAACAGTGCAGGAGGGTTCCCTTTTCTCCACACCTGCTCCAGCATTTATTGTTTGTAGAATTTTTGATGATGGCCATTCTGGCAGGTGTGAGATGATATCTCATTATAGTTTTGATTTGCATTTCTCTTAATGATTAATGATGTTGAGCATTCTTTCATGGGTTTGTTGGCAATCTGCATACTTTCTTTGGAGATATGTCTGTTTAGGTCTTCTGCCCATTTTTGGATTGGGTTGCTTGTTTTTTTCATATTGAGCTGCATGAGCTGCTTGTAAATTTTGGAGATTAATGCTTTGTCAGTTGCTTCATTTGCAAATATTTTCTCCCATTCTGAGGGTTGTCTTTTCGTCTTGTTTATGGTTTCCTTTGCTGTACAAAAGCTTTTAAGTTTCATTAGGTCCCATTTGTTTATTTTTGTTTTTATTTCCATTTCTCTAGGAAGTGGGTCAAAAAGGATCTTGCTGTGATTTATGTCATACAGTGTTCTGCCTATGTTTTCCTCTAAGAATTTGATAGTGTCTGCCTTACATTTAGGTCTTTAATCCATTTTGAGTTTATTTTTGTGTATTGTGTAAGGGAGTGTTCTAATTTCATTGTTTTACATGTAGCTGTCCAGTTTTCCCGGCACCATTTATTGAAGAGGCTGTCTTATCTCCACTGTATATTCTTGCCTCCTTTATCAAAGATAAGGTGACCATATGTGCCTGGGTTTATCTCTGGGCGTTCTATCCTGTTCAGTTGATCTGTATTTCTTTTTTTGTACAAGTACCATACTGTATTGATTACTGTAGCTTTGTAGTACAGTCTGAAGTCAGGGAGCCTGATTCCTCCAGCTCCATTTTTCTTTCCCAAGATTGCTATGGCTATTCGGGGTCTTTTGTGTTTCCATACAAATTGTGAAATTTTTTGTTCTACTTCTGTGACAAATGCCAGTGGTAGTTTGATAGGGATTGCATTGAATCTGAAGATTGCTTTGGGTAGTATAGTCATTTTCCCAGTGTTGATTCTTCCAATGCAAGAACATGGTATATCTCTCCATCTATTTGTATCATCATTAATTTGTTTCATCAGTGTCTTATAATGTTTGCCATGCAGGTCTTTTGTCTCCTTAGGTAGGTTTATTCCTATATATTTTATTCTTTTTGTTGCAGTGGTAAATGGGAGTGTTTTTTTAATTTCACTTTCAGATTTTTCATCATTAGTGTATAGGAATGCAAGAGATTTCTGTGCATTAATTTCGTATCCTGCTAATTTACCAAATTCATTGATTAGCTCTAGTAGTTTTCTGGTAGCATCTTTAGGATTCTCTATGTATATTATCATGTCATCTGCAAACAGTGACAGCTTTACTTCTTTTCTGATTTGGATTCCTTTTATTTATTTTTCTTCTCTCAGTGCTGTGGCTAAAATTTCCAAAACTATGTTGAATAATAGTGGTGAGAGTGGGCAACCTTGTCTTGTTCCTGATCTTAGAGGAAATGGTTTCAGTTTTTCACCACTGAGGAAGATGTTGGCTGTCGGTTGTCATATATGGCCTTTATTATGTTCAGGTAAGCTCCCTCTATGCCTACTTTCTGGAGGGTTATTATCATAAATGGGTGTTGAATTTTGCTGAAAGCTTTCTCTGCATCTATTGAGATGATCATATCGTTTTTCTCCTTCAATTTGTTAATATGGTGTATCACATTGATGAATTTGCATATATTGAATAATCCTTGCATTCCTGGGATAGACCCCACTTGATCATGGTGCATGATCCTTTTAATGTGCTGTTGGATTCTGTTTGCTAGCATTTTGTTGAGGATTTTTGCATCTATGTTCATCAGTGATATTGGCCAGTAGTTTTCTTTCTTTGTGACATCTTTGTCTGGTTTTGGTATCAGGGTGATGGTGGCCTCATAGAACGAGTTTGGGAGTGTTCCTCCCTCTGCTATATTTTGGAAGAGTTTGAGAAGGATAGGTGTTAGCTCTTCACTAAATGTTTGATAGAATTTGCCTGTGAAGCCATCTGGGCCTGAGCTTTTGTTTGTTGGAAGATTTTTAATCACAGTTTCAATTTCAGTGCTTGTGATTGGTCTGTTCATATTTTCTATTTCTTCCTGATTCAGTCTCAGAATGTTGTGCCTTTCTAAGAATTTGTCCATTTCTTCCAGGTTGTCCATTTTTTTGGCATATAGTTGCTTTTAGTAATCTCTCATGATCCTTTGTATTTCTGCAGTGTCAGTTGTTACTTCTCCTTTTTCATTTCTAATTCTATTGATTTGAGTCTTCTCCCTTTTTTTCTTGATGAGTCTGGCTAATGGGTTATCAATTTTGTTTATCTTCTCAAAGAACCAGCTTTTAGTCTTATTGATCTTTGCTATCATTTCCTTCATTTCTTTTTCATTTATTTCTGATCTGATCTTTATGATTTCTTTCCTTCTGCTAATTTTGGGGATTTTTGTTCTTCTTTCTCTAATTGCTTTAGTCGTGAGGTTAGGTTGTTTATTTGAGATGTTTCTTGTTTCTTAAGGTAGGATTGTATTGCTATAAACTTCTGCCTTAGAACTTCTTTTGCTGCATCCCATAGGTTTTGGGTCATCGTGTTTTCATTGTCATTTGTTTCTAGGTGACTTTTGATTTCCTCTTTGATTTCTTCAGTGATCTCTTGGTTATTAAGTAGTGTACTTTTTAGCCTTCGTTTGTTTGTATTTTTTACAGATTTTTTTCTGTAATTGATATCTAGTCTCATGGCGTTGTAGTCAGAAAAGTTACTTGATATGACTTTAATTTTCTTAAATTTACCAAAGCTTGATTTATGACCCAAGATATGATCTCTCCTGGAGAATGTTCCATGAGCACTTGAGAAGAATGTGTATTCTGTTGTTTCTGGATGGAATGTCCTATAAATATCAATTAAGTCCATCTTGTTTAATGTATCATTTAAAGGTTGTGTTTCCTTATTTATTTTCATTTTGAATGATCTGTCCGTTGGTGAAAGTGGGGTGTTAAAGTCCCCTACCATGATTGTGTTACTGTCGATTTCCCCTTTTATGGCTGTTAGCATTTGCCTTATGTATTGAGGTGCTCCTATGTTGGGTGCATAAATGTGTACAATTGTTGTATCTTCTTCTTGGATTGATCCCTTGATCATTATGTTGTGTCCCTCTTTGTCTCTTGTAACAGTCTTTATTTTGAAGTCTATTTTGTCTGATATGAGAATTGCTACTCCAGCTTTCTTTTGATTTCCATTTGCATGGAATATCTTTTTCTATCCCCTCACTTTCAGTCTGTATGTGTTCCTAGGTCTGATGTGGGTGTCTTGTAGACAGGATATATACGGGTCTTGTTTTTGTATCCATTCAGCTAGTCTATGTCTTTTAGTTAGAGCATTTAATCCATTTACATTTAAGGGAATTATCGACATGTATGTTCCTATTACAATTTCTTAATAGTTTTGGGTTTGTTATTGTAGGTCTTTTCCTTCTCTTGTGTTTCCTGCCTAGAGGGGTTCCCTTAGCATTTGTTGTAGAGCTGGTTTGGTAGTGCTGAATTCTCTTAGCTTTTGCTTGTCTGTAAAGGTTTCAAATTCTCTGTTGAATCTGAATGAGATCACTGCTGGGTAGAGTAATCTTGGTTGTAGGTTTTTCCCTTTCATCACTTTAAATATGTCCTGCCACTCCCTTCTGGCTTGGAGAGTTTCTGCTGAATGATCAGCTGTTAACCTTATAGGGATTCCCTTGTATGTTATTTGTTGTTTTTCCCTTGCTGCTTTTAATATTTTTTCTTTGTATTTAATTTTTGATAGTTTGATTAATATATGTCTTGCTGTGTTTCTGCTTGGATATATCCTGTATGGGTCTCTCTGTGCTTCCTGAACTTGATTAACTATTTCCTTTCCCATACTGGGGAAGTTTTCAACTATAATCTCTTCAAATGTTTTCTCAGTCCCTTTCTTTTTCTCTTCGTCTTCTGGAACCCCCATAATTCGAATGTGGTGTGTTTAATGTTGTCCCAGAGGTCTCTGAGACTGTCCTCAATTCTTTTTATTCTTTTTTCTTTATTCTGCTCTGCAGTAGTTACTTCCACTATTTTATCTTCCAGGTCACTTATCTGTTCTTATGCCTTAGTTATTCTGCTATTGGTCCCTTGTAGAGAATTTTTAATTTCATTTATTGTGTTGTTCCTCACTGTTTGTTTGCTCTTTAGTTCTTCTAGGTCCTTGTTAAATGTTTCTTTTATTTTCTCCATTCTATTTCCAAGATTTTGGATCATCTTTACTATCATTATTCTGAATTCTTTTTCAGGTAGACTGCCTATTTCCTCTTCATTTCTTAGGTCTGGTGGGTTTTTGCCTTGCTCCTTCATCTGCAGTGTGTTTCTCTGTCTTCTTATTTTGCTTAACTTACCGTGTTTGGGGTATCTTTTTTGCAGGCTGCAGGTTCGCAGTTCCCGTGGTTTTTGGTGTCTGTCCCCAGTGGCTAAGGTTCATTCAGTGGGTTGTGTAGGCTTCCTGGTGGAGGGGACTAGTGCCTGTGTTCTGGTGGATGAGAATGGATCTTGTGTTTCTGGTGGGCAGGTCCACGTCTGGTGGTGTGTTCTGGGATATCTGTGGCCTTATTATGATTTTAGGCAGCCTCTCTGCTAATGAGTGGGGTTGTGTTCCTGTCTTGCTAGTTGTTTGGCATAGGGTGTCCAGCACTGTAGCTTGCTGGTCGTTGAGTGGAACTGGGTCTTGGCATTGAGATGCAGATGTCTGGGAGATTTTTGCCATTTGATATTATGTGGAGCTGAGAGGTGTCTTGTGGACCAGTGTCCTAAACTTGGCTCTCCCACCTCAGAGGCGCAGACCTGACGCCTGGCTGGAGCACCAAGAGCCTGTCATGCACATGGCTCAGAATAAAAGGGAGAAAAGGAAGAAGTAAAGAAATAAGAAGGTAAAATAAAATAATATAATATACAATAAAGTAAAATAAAATGAAGTTATTAAAATAAAAAATAATTATTTTAAAAAATTCTTTTTTTTAATAGTTTCAGTCTGCAACTTGTTTTATTTTAAAAATTTCTTTAAAAGTAATTTAAAAAAAGAAAGAAGAGAGCAACCAAACCAAAAATCAAATCCACCAATGATAACACGTGCTAAAAGCTATAAAAAAACAACAACAACAGCAACAAAAACGAACAGAAAGAACCCTAGGAGAAATGGTAAAAGCAAAGCTATACAGAGAAAATCGCACACAGAATCATACACATACACACTCACAAAAAGAGCAAAAGGGGAAAATATATATATATATCCTTGCTCCAAAAGTCCACCTCCTCAATTTGGGATGATTCGTTATCTCTTCAGGTATTCCGCAGATGCAGGGTACATCAGGTTCATTGTTGAGATTTAATCCGCTGCTCCTGAGGCTGCTGGGAGAGATTTCCCTTTCTGTTCTTTGTTCACACATCTCCTGGGGTTCAGCTTTGGATTTGGACCCGCCTCTGCGTGTAGGTCACCTGAGGGCATCTGTTCTTTGCTCAGACAGGACGGGGTTAAAGGATCAGCTGATTAGGGGACTCTGGCTCACTCAGGCCAGGGGGGAGGGAGGGGTACGGAGTGAGGGGTGAGCCTGTGGCGGCAGAGGCCAGCGTGACTTTGCACCAGCCTGAGGCGCGCCATGTGTTCTCCTGGGGAAGTTGTCCCTGGATCACGGGACCCTGGCAGTGGTGGGCTGCACAGGCTCCCAGGAGGGGAGGTGTGGATAGTGACCAGTGCTTGCACACAGGCTTCTTGGTGGCTGCAGCAGCAGCCTTAGCGTCTCATGCCTGTCTCTGGGGTCTGTGCGGATAGCCGCGGCTCGCACCCGTCTCTGGAGCTCCTTTAAGTGGCACTCTTAAACCCCTCTCCTCGCGCACCAGGAAACAAAGAGGCAAGAAAAAGTCTTTTGCCTCTTTGGGAGCTCCAGACTTTTTCCTGCACTCCCTCCCAGCTAGCTGTGGCACACTAGCCCCTTTCAGGCTGTGTTCACACAGCCAACCCCAGTCCTCTCCCTGGGATCTGACTTCCGAAGCCCGAGCCTCTGCTTCCAGCTCCTACCCACCCCGGGGGTTGAGCAGACAAGCCTCTTGGGCTGGGGAGTGCTGGTCAGCAGTGATCCTCTGTGTGGGAATCTCTCTGCTTTGCCCTCCTCACCTCTGTTGCTGTGCTCTCCTCCGTGGCTCCGACAATTCCCCCTCCGCCACCCGCAGTCTCTGCCTGCAAAAGGGCTTCTTAGTGTGCGGAAACCTTTCCTCCTTCACAGCTCCCTCCCACTGGTGCAGGTCCCGTCCCTATTCTTTGTCTCTGTTTTTTCTTTTTTCTTTTGCCCTACCCAGGTACGTGGGGGAGTTTCTTGCCTTTTGGGAGGTCTGAGGTCTTCTGCCAGCGTTCAGTAGGTGTTATGTAGGAGTTGTTCCACATGTAGATGTATTTCTGATGTACTTGTGGGGAGGAAAGTGACCTCCACGTCTTACTCTTACACCATCTTTCATGTTATTTTAGCGTAGTTTTTAGTGCTTGTTATCATTGGTGGATTTATTTATTTTTCAGTTTGGTTGCTCTCGTCTTTATTTCTTTCGTTTTTTCCTTTTTTAAAATTATTATAACTTTTTAATTTTTTTACTTTTAATAATTTTTTAATTTTTAATTTTAATAACTTTATTTTATATTATTATTTTTCTTTCTTTTTGCTTTCTTTCTCCTTTTTATTCTGAGCCGTGTGGCTGACAGGGTCTTTGTGCTCTGGCTGGGTGTCAGGCCTATGCCTCTGAGGTGGGAGAGCCAAGTTCAGGACATTCGTCCACCAGAGACCTCCCACCTCCACATAATATCAAATGGCAAAAGATCTCCCAGAGATCTCCATCTCAATGATAAGACCCAGCTCCACTCAACAACCAGCAAGCTACAGTGCTGGACAGCCTATACAAAACAACTAGCAAGACAGGAACACAACCCCACCCATTAGCAGGGTGGCTGCCTAAAATCATAATAGGTCACAGACACCCAAAAACACACCACCAGACACAGTCCTGCCCACCAGAAAGACACGATCCATTCTCATCCACCAGAACACAGGCATCAGTCCCCTCCACCAGGAAGCCTACACAACCCACTGAACCAACCTTAGCCACTGGGAGCAGACACCAAAAACAACGGGAACTACAAACCTGCAGCCTGCAAAAAGGATATTCCAAACACAGTAAGTTTAGCAAAATGAGAAGACAGAGAAACACACAGCTGATGAAGGAGCAAGGTAAAAACCAACCAGACGAAACAAATGAAGAGCAAATAGGCAGTTTACCTGAAAAAGAATTTAGAATAATGATACTAAAGATGATCCAAAATCTTGGAAATAGAATGGAGGAAATATAAGAAACATGTAACACGGACCTAGAAGAACCAATGAGCAAACAAACAATGATGAAAAACACAATAAATGCAATTTAAAATTCTCTACAAGGAATCAATAGCAGAATAACTGAGGCAAAAGAACGGATAAGTGACCTGGAAGATAAAAGAGTGGAAATACCTACTGCAGAGCAGAATAAAGAAAAAAGAATGAAAAGAATTGAGGAGAGTCTCACAGACCTCTGGGACAATATTAAAAATGCAGCAACATTCGAATTACAGGGGTCCCAGAAGAAGAAGAGAAAAAGAAAGGGACTGAGAAAATATTTGAATAGATTTTAGTTGAAAATTTCCCTAATATGGGAAAGGAAAGAGTCAATCAAGTCCAGGAAGCCCAGAGAGTCCCATACAGGATAAATCCAAGGAGAAGCATGCCAAGACACATATTAATCAAACTATCAAAAATTAAATACAAAGAAAAATATTAAAAGCAGCAAGGGAAAACAACAAATACCATACAAGGGAATCCCCATAAGGTTAACAGCTGATCGTTCAACAGGAACTCTCCAAGCCAGAAGGGAGTGGCAGGACATATTTAAAGTGATGAAAGGGAAAAACCTACAACCAGGATTACTCTACCCAGCAGTGATCTCATTCAGATTCAACGGAGAAATTGAAACCTTTACAGACAAGAAAAAGCTAAGAGAATTCAGCACCATCAGACCAGATTTACAACAAATGCTAAAGGAAATTCTCTAGGCAGGAAACACAAGAGAAGGAAAAGACCTACAATAATAAACTCAAAAAAATTAAGAAAATGGTAATAGGAACATACATATCAATAATTCCCTTAAATGTAAATGGATTAAATGTTCCAACCAAAGGACATAGACTGGCTGAATGGATACAAAAACAAGACCTGTGTATATCCTGTCTACAAGAGACCCACTTCAGATCTAGAGACACATAGAGACTGAAAGTGAGGGGATGGAAAAAGATATTCCATGCAAATGGAAATAAAAGAAAGCTGGAGTAGCAATTCTCATATCAGACAAAATAGACTTTAAAATAAAGACTGTTACAAGAGACAAAGAAGGGCACTACATAATGATCAAGGGATCAATCCAAGAAGAAGATATAACAAGTGTACATATTTATGCACCCAACATAGCAGCACTTCAATACATAAGGCAAATGTTAAGAACCATAGAAGGGGAAATCGGCAGTAACACAATCAGAGTAGGGGACTTTAACACCCCACTTTCACCAACGGACAGATCATCCAAAATGAAAATAAATAAGGAAACACAACCTTTAAATGATACATTAAACAAGATGGACTTAATTGGTATTTATAGGACATTCCATCCCAAAACAACAGAATACACTTTCTTCTCAAGTTCTCATGGAACATTCTCCAGGAGAGATCATATCTTGGGTCACAAATCAAGTCTTGGTAAATTTAAGAAAATTGAAATCATATCAAGTATCTTTTCTGACCACAGTGCTATGAGACTAGATATCAATTACAGGAAAAAGCCTGTAAAAAATATAAACACATGGAGGCTAAACATTACACTACTAAACAACGAAGAGATCACTGAGGAAATCAAAGAGGAAATCAAAAAATACCTAGAAACAAAGGACAATGAAAACATGATGACCCAAAACTCAAGGGGTGCAGCAAAAGCAGTTCTAAGAGGGAAGTTTATAGCAATACAATCCTACCTCAAGAAACAAGAAACATCTCAAATAAACAACTAACCTTACACCTAATGCAATTAGAGAAAGAAGAACAAAAACCCCACAAAGTTAGCAGAAGGAAAGAAATGATAAAGATCAGATCAGAAATAAATGAAAAAGAAATGAAGGAAATGATAGCAAAGATCAGTAAAACTAAAAGCTATTTCTTTGAGAACATAAACAAAATTGATAACCCATTAGACAGACTCATCAAGAAAAAAAGGGAGAAGACTCAAATCAATAGAATTAGAAATGAAAAAGGAGAAGTAACATCTGACACTGCAGAAATACAAAGGATCATGAGAGATTACTACAAGCAACTATGTGCCAGTAAAATGGACAACCTGGCCGAAATGGACAAATTCTTAGAAGAGCAAAACCTTCTGAGACTGAATCAGGAAGAAATAGAAAATATAAACAGACCAATCACAAGCACTAAAATTGAAACTGTGATTAAAAATCTTCCAACAAACAAAAGCCCAGGACCAGATGGCTTCACAGGTGAATTCTACCAAACATTTAGAGAAGAGCTAACACCTATCCTTCTCAAACTCTTCCAAAATAGAGCAGAGGGAGGAACACTCCCAAACTCATTCTACGAGGCCACCAGCACCCTGATACCAAAACCAGACAAAGATGTCACAAAGAAAGAAAAGTACAGACCAATATCACTGATAAACATAGATGCAAAAATACTCAACAAAATGCTAGCAAACAGAATCCAACTGCACATTAAAAGGATCATACACCATGATCAGCTGGGGTTTATCCCAGGATTGCAAGCATTCTTCAGTATACACAAATCCATCAATGTGATACAACATATTAACAAATTGAAGGAGAAAAACCATATGATCATCTCAACAGATTCAGAAAAACCTTTTGACAAAATTCAACACCCATTTTTGGTAAAAACCCTTCAGAAAGTAGGCATAGAGGGAACTTACCTCAACATAATAAAAGCCATGTATGACAAATCCACAGCCAACATCCTTCTCAATGGTGAAAAACATAAACCATTTCCTCTAAGATAAGGAACAAGACAAGCTTGTCCACTCTCACCACTATTATTCAGCATAGTTTTGGAAGTGTTAGCCAACAGCAGTTAGAGAAGAAAAAGAAATAAAAGGAATCCAAATTGGAAAAGAAGAAGTAAAGCTGTCACTGTTTGAAGATAACATGATACTTTACACAGAGAATCCTAAACATGCTACCAGAAAAGTAGTAGAGCTAATCAATGAATTTGTTAAAGTAGCAGAATACAAAATTAATGCACAGAAATCTCTTGCATTCCTATACACTAATGATGAAAAAGCTGAAAGAGAAATTAAGGAAACACTCTCATTTACCATTGCAACAAAAAGAGTAAAATACCTAGGAATAAACCTACCTAAGGAGACAAAAGACCTTTATGCAGAAAACTATGAGACACTGATGAAAGAAATTAAAGATGACACAAACAGATGGAGAGATATACCATGTTCTTAGATTGGAAGAATCAGCATTGTGAAAATGATTATACTACCCAAAGCAATCTACAGATTCAATGCAGTCCCGTATCAAACTGCCAATGGCATTTTTCACAGAAGTAGAACAAAAAATTTCACAATTTGTATGGAAATACAAAAGACCCCGAATAGCCAAAGGAATCTTGAGAAAGAAAAACAGAGCTGGAGGAATCAGGCTCCCTGACTTCAGACTATATTACAAAGCTACAGTAATCAAGACAGTATGGTACTTGCACAAAACCAGAAATATAGACCAATTGAACAGGATAGAAAGCCCAGAGATAAACCCACACACATATGGTCACCTTATTTTTGATAATGGAGGCAAGAATATGCAGTGGAGAAAAGACAGCCTCTTCAATAAGTGGTGCTGGGAAAACTGGACAGCTAAATGTAAAAGAATGAAATTAGAACACTCCCTAACACCATATAGAAAAGTAAACTCAAAATGGATTAAAGACCTAAATGTAAGGCCAGACACTATAAAACTCTTAGAGGAAACATAGGCAGAACACTCTATGACATAAATCACAGCAAGATCCTTTTTGACCCACCTCCTAGAGAAATGGAAATAAAAACAAAAATAAACAAATGGGACCTAATGGAACTTAAAAGCTTTTGTACAGCAAAGGAAAGCATAAACAAGACGAAAAGACAACCCTCAGAGTGAGAGAAGATATTTGCAAATGAAGCAACTGAAAAAGGATTAATCTCCAAAATTTACAAGCAGCTCATGCAGCTCAATATGAAAAAAACAAGCAACCCAATCCAAAAATGGGCAGAAGACCTAAACAGACATTTCTCCAAAGAAGATACGCAGATTGCCAACAAACCCATGAAAGGATGCTCAACATCACTAATCATTAGAGAAATGCACATCAAAACTACAATGAGGCGTCACCTCACACCAGTCAGAATGGCCATCATCAAAAAATTTACAAACAATAAATGCTGAAGAGGGTGTGGAGAAAAGGGAACCCTCTTGCCCTCTTGGTGGGAATGTAAATTGATACAGCCACTATGGAGAACAGTATGGAGGTTCCTTAAAAAACTAAAAATAGAACTACCATACAACCCAGCAATCCCACTACTGGGCATATACCCTGAGAAAATGATAATTCAAAAACAGTCATGTACCACAATGTTCATTACAGTTCTGTTTACGATAGCCAGGACATGGAAGCAACCTAAGTGTCCATCAACAGATGAATGGAGAAAGAAGATGTGGCACATATATACAATGGGATATTACTCAGCCATAAAAAGAAACAAAGTGGAGTTATTTGTAGAGAGGTGGATGGACCTAGAGTCTGTCATACAAAGTGAAGTAAGTCAGAAAGAGAAAAACAAATACCGTATGCTAACACCTATATATGGAATCTAAAAAAAAAAAAAAAATGGTTCTGAAGAACCTAGGGGCAGGGCAGGAATAAAGACGCAGACGTAGAGAATGGAGTTGAGGACACAGGGAGGGGGAAGGGTAAGTTGGGACGAAGTTAGAGAGTGGCATGGATATATATACACTACCAAATATAAAGTAGATAGCTAGTGTGAAGCAGCCGCATAGCACAGGGAGATCAGCTCAGTGCCTTGTGACCATCTAGAAGGGTGGGATAAGGAGGATGCAAGAGGAAGGAGATATGGGGATATATGTATATGTATAGCTGATTCACTTTGTTATAAAGCAGAAACTAAGACACTATTGTAAAGCAATTATACTCCAATAAAAATGTTTTAAAAAAATGAAATACTCAAGGGTAAAATATTAATAAATAAATAAATAAAAAATATAAATAAATAAACTGGGGGGAAATAAATGAATCACACACCAGAAAAAAGCATTGAGGTATGACCTTATTTGCTGACTTCCTAATTAAAATGAGAAAATGGTGCTTCATTGTGTTAAGGAAAAAATATGATTACCAGTTAATTAGAATATAAGAGAATATAATAAATGTATAATGAATAGAGATCTTGTCCCTAACCCTGACCATTTGGAGCCATAAAATGTCATTTATGCATTCTTAAACCTCAGTTTCCTCACCTATAAACAGGGATATAAATTCCTGCCACAAAGTAGATGCTCAACAGTTTTTTTGTTATTTAGATAGTAGGCTTCATGGCTGGATGACTAATCAGAAATATATTTTGCCCTCTGTTTCATGTCCCTAAAAAGCAGGTGTTAAACATGGAAATTTCTAAGATTCCTTCAAGCTTTAGCTTCAGCTTTATAGAATTGTGCCAGGTCTCAGAGCTTACCAGGTCCAACATCCTCCCTTGACAGATGAGGGGCAAGTTGTGAGTGCATCCCCTGACTACTTTTTCCATCTTTGTCACTTTAATATGCTTCCTGCAGTAGGGAGGAGAGTGTGGTCAATGAGAAGCAGACGACTTTGCTGGGATACAAGGAATATGACCTCACTCTTTGGGGAAACAACGATTAGCAGCTGCTCTTGGACCATGTGAATTGTTTGCATATTCAGCGTGTGCATTTTGTGCAGTGCTGCAGGAGGGGGCTCACAGGATTCCGGCCCCACTGACTGAGAGGAAGCAGAACCAGATTGGGAATTGATTCGAAAGTAATGAATTTTTCGTCTCATCAGTCACTTTCAAAAGAGTTTGCAAAGTCAATAGGTGATGGGGACTTTAATTAAAAATATAAGAGTAATTGAAGCTTGACTATAGCATCTGAAAGGAAAGATGACTGTAGGGATCAGGAGAAATATTGTCAGAATCCCAGAACAGAAAGAGCTGTTTCTATGCAAGTCAAGCAATTTAAACATATAACGTACAACAATACCTGGGAGAAAAGCTGATATATGTGCTCAAATACCCCCATCCAACCATTCTCTTCCTTCCACCTAGAAGACACGGCCTGGTATGTAAAGACACACTGAGTGGGGATTAAAGGTGAGGTTCCACAGGCCTCTATCACTGGTAGTTTGATCACAGTGTGCTGTGTGCATGCCCAGGCTCAGGATTGCTGCTTCTTGAGATGACTTAATTCAAGTCTGGTGTGAGCCCTCCTTGTGAACCAGAGTGAACTTGGGATGAGATGCCTGGGTCTGTTCTGAAGAATAAGAACATGACCTCTTCTCTGTTTGCATTCTTTCATTCATTGATTCATTTTACAAACATTTAGTTGGTGCCAGTGATGGAAAATTTCCTGCTCTGGAAATGCTGGGGTGACGTAGAAATGAACAAAGCAGGGTCTCCTTCCTCTAGGAGGTTATCCTGTAGTGGAGGAGAAAGATAGCAAATGACTAATTATGATGTAGGATGGAAGGAAATAAGCAGAGGTATACACATTATGCTGTAGAAATAGAGAGAAGGGTAATGGAGAAATAAATGATACCCTTTGAGCACTTGCTCTGTGCCTTGAACCCTCTCAGACTCTTTATAGCTTTCACAGTCATGAACGATTCTGAAAGGGAGATAAAATAGTTCTTATTTTACTGTTGACTTAATCAAGGCTCAGGAGTTTAAGGAAGTTGCTCAAGGTCACACAGTGAAACTTAAAGCTGGAGTTGTAAGCTTTAAAGCTTATATAGCCACGTGTTCTCCACAGCAGCCATTCTCCAGGGACCACGTTGAAGCAAGGGTTGATCTGAGAGTTGATTTCAGTGAAGAGTGTTATGAAAAGGGTTTATTGATTTCAGTTACAGTAGGCTAGTAGCCTTGAGTGCCTTGATTTGAATTCCAAACTCCTTGAGATCCTAACTATATACATCACCCAAACTTTTGCTATCTTCCACAGGATCCTGGACGTACTCTGAAGTAGAAAGGAGGTGTGGCTGGTAAAAGAGGATTGATTTTCTGGCTTTAGATTCCTGGTCCTCCTAAAGTAGCCTGTCATTTGCACTTGTCAGTCAGATTGTCTGAAAAGTCTGGGAGGACAGGAACCAGGTTAACACTTATTTTTTAAGATGATCTGGACTCACTGATCTAGATAGCAGCCCTCTTCTCAGTCAGTTTTCAGCATCTACGTTGACATTCTTCCCTTATTCTCTGTTTGGTGCAAACACTGAATATGCATCAAGGAGAATCTTTAGCTTCTGTTTTCACAGCAATTTAGAAATACATCTCTTTGGCTGCTTTTTTTTTTTAACATCTTTATTGGAGTATAATTGCTTTACAATGATGTGTTAGTTTCTGCTTTATAACAAAGTGAATCAGCTATACATATACATATATCCCCATATCTCTTCCCTCTTGCTGCTTTTTTATTCGTATTACGTCCTCCCTGACACCTCTCTCTGGTTAAACACACAGATTTGTTTTCAACCTTGAGTTTCCATTTTTTGATTCTCTTGACAATAATAATTGTCTCAAATATCATTTCAAAATTGAAATTATCAGTTTAAAGTCTTCAAGGAAACATTTATTTCCCAGAACGTATTTTTTAAACTAGTGAGAAGGGGTGGAGAGTGAGGGCTTGGAAAGGGGGTGGTGATGACCTCTTTATTTTTTTCTACAGTAGGATCTGGAGTTTTGTCCTGCCTAAAGTTGCCTGATGTAAACATTCAAGTCCTATTTTATATTTTCCCCGTACTCAGAAGAGTTATTCATTCAAAATCTGTTACTGTTTATTAGTTGTATCTAGTCCTAACCTCTCCCACTCACACTCTGAACTCTAGACTTGTACATCTAAATATTTCCTCACAGGTAAAAAATCTAGGGGTCAAACTAGACCCCTGTTTTTCCCTCACACCCCGCATTTGATCTATCAGAGAATTATGTCAACTTTACCTTCAAAATATATCCCTGGTTCTACCCTTCTCACCATGTCCAGCGCGTTCCATCTTAATTCAAAACACCATCATCTCTCACCAGTATTAATTACTATAGCCTGCCAAAACTGTGCTGCCTTCATCTCTGCCACACTTAAATTCATTATTTGGCTGCTAAAGAGATCTCTTACATTTCTCATCATTATTAGGAAAGGACTAAACGTCCTTAACATAACAAAGCCCTACTTGATCTGGATTCTGGCTTCTTGAACATCATGTTCTTTGACCTTTTCCTTTATATGCAACCTTTTAGCCACACTGGCTTTTCTTCTGAATTTCTAACATGTTGAGCTCATTCTTGACCAGAGGTCTTTGTGTTCCCTGTTCCTATTGCATGGAAAGCTCCTCCTCCATTTTAGAATGGCTGACATTCAGTCTTTTTCTAAAGTGCTTCATCTGAAAGTTCTTCCTCAACCATCCAAACTAGAGTGTCACCTTCCTGCCCTCATCACACTCCTGTTGCCCTGCAGCCTGAAATTATCTTGTTTATGTATTTATTTGCATGGTTATATTCTATTTCTTCTGTTAGAATGTAGATTTCTTGAGGGAGGACACAGTGTCATACTAGGTTATCACTGAATTCCCATACCTACATCCAGTTTGTATGTAATTGGTGGTCAACAAATAGTCTTCTGGTAAGCTGTATGACTTTTATGCATTATATCATTTAAATATAACAGAAGTTACTTTGATTAAGCATCTTGAATATGCGAGGCACTGTGCTAAGATCTTCATGTCATCATCCTATTTAATTCTCAAAAAATATACAAGACAGTTTTTATTATTTACACTTTAGGATTATGGTGCTAAGAGAGTGTTTACATAACTAGTTCAAGGTGTAACCTAAATACTGAAAAGGTCTAGGGTATGACCAGAGCGGGTACGTGCAGAGGTAGGATGAAGAATAAGTTCACTGGGGACTTCCCTGGTGGCGCAGTGGTTAAGAATCTGCCTGCCAGTGCAGGGGACATGGGTTCAAGCCGTGGTCCGGGAAGATCCCACAAGCCGTGCAACAACTAAGCCCATGTGCCACAGCTACTGAGTCTGTGCTCTAGAGCCCACATGCCGCAACTACTGAAGCCCGCATGCCTAGAACCCGTACTTCACAATGAGAAGCCACCGCAATGAGAAGCCCATGCACTGCAACTAAGAGTAGCCCCTGCTCGCCACGACTAGAGAAAGCCCATGCACAGCAACGAAGACCCAACACAGCCAAAAATAGATAAATAAATAAATAAATTTATTAAGAAAAAGAATAAGTTCATTGGGAGACAGGAGGTCAAGGAACTGAATTTATCTCTGAGAAATAAATGGCTCACCAAGAATTATGACATGAGCTGTGATGGAGCTAAGAGCTAAAATTATCAAGGAATGAAGTATTTGGCATGGGAATCTGTAGGTGACTGTAACAAAGAAGAGTAGTTGGTTATAGTATGATGGCATGAACATCTCTTTTCGTAGCTGAATGTAGACTTAACTCCTGTCTCTGGACTTGGTTGTCTCATAGACAACACTGTTTGGAATGCTTTAGGTCTGGCAACTTACAACAAAAGTTTACTTTGCTTTGTCCACCTAATATGTCTCCCTAAAGAAAACATAGTAGTTGCAACAAAATCTCCCATTTTGAAAAAAAAGAGGATGGAGAATAAGATCATCGGGTAGTGGTAAGCAGCAAACACGTCACACTGGCTGGAATAGCCAGGACTCATTGCCTTGGTTATGGAATGAGATCCCTGGTCTTCCTTTCCTTGTTCCCACTTCTGTTCTCTTGGACATCTTCCTCATCTTTTGTTTTCTATGGCCACATCTGGGAGGGGAATTAGAAGGATTCCCCTTCTGCAGGTAGTATGTCTTTGAAGTTTAGGTGTCTAGGGATTCCTTCCCATTTTGAGCAATACAAACTGTAAAAAATCTTTGGAAATGAAAAACTCTGAAAATAATGGTTGAATTTACATTTAATTCTACTAGCTTAGCTTCAAGAGCTGGTAACCAGAGGTAGAGATCCCATTGAACTACCATCTTTGAGTCTGGAATGGGGCTGTGCTCTGCCCACTCCTCTTGCCTTCAGCTCAATGCTGAGTCTTGGCCACTATTTTGGCAAAATTCAAAACAAAAAAGATGAGTTGGGAAGGCACTTGAATGTTCTCCTGCTCCCAGGCTGTAATTACCTGTTTTCTACAGTGGGGTTATATTTTCCTTTTCTTAGACTATACCTGCATACAGGATATACATGGGAGAGCTCTGGATGTTTGGCTTCTCTGAGGCTCAATGCTATTCTTGTTTTCACCTCCTGTAAGCAACCCTAGGCTTAGGTAGAGAATTCATCTTTTCCAATTTTACTGGACTCCAAAGTACTAAAATCACAGCTATCTTGAATTGCATTCACCTAGCCTAAAGATTCTCTCATAGTAAAGCAGTATTCACCTTCCCCCCGGCACCCCACTGGCCCTTATTCTTTCAGATAGGTCAGTTTCAATTCAAAACCTCTTGATGTGGAGCCAACTTTTCAGGCTAGATTGTGTTGTCTCACTGCCCTCATCTCCTCTGAGACTTCAGCTCAGGTCTCATCCACCCTCCCTCTCACGTTAGTGAGTCTGAACGCCAATTTAAAAGTTCAGGACCTACAATCCCATAATAGCCTTCTCAGCAATTGAAAGCCCATCAGGATCTCACCAGTTTTGAGGGTCTTTTTTGCTCCTCTCTGCTTCTCTGTCTGGACACCTCCATTGAGCGGAGATAAACTCTTGTCCTCCACAGGCACAAGTCTCGACATCACCTCCAGACACTGCTTCTGCCTGCTGCAGTTCACAGTCTGTCTCCACAAGAGATCTCCTTTCCCTTAAGTCATACCTGGACACTTGCCCTGACTTGGCTGCTTCAGAGCATGACAGAGGTCCTCAAGTACTGTTCCCTCCAGCCTTCCCTTTAGGTCCATTCTGGACCTGCCCTCCACAGCCAAGTTCATTTTTTTAAAGCAAAGTTTATTTCATGATCCTCACTGTTCAAGCATTGACACTTGTTTCCCAGCATCTAATTTGATCTGGCTCCATCTATCTCTATATATTAGGAACAAATATGTTTGGTCCAATCTCATTCCCCACAATTCTGTTTTTCATGGGATGGTTTCTTCTTTGCCTCTGTAACCATGAAAGTTTCCGTGTGTTTTTGTTTTCTTATGCTGCTCCGTCTTATGCCCCCATTCTCTGCCTGCCAAAATTCCAATTATCCAGACCTTTCCAAAAGTTTCTTATCTTACAGGGTCTATTATAAGCACTTCTCCTTTAGGGATATTCCCATATATGCAAGTTCCTTTCTCCTTTAATCTTGGATTATTTCCCCTTTTCACATCTGGTCTCAATGATAAAGAGTACAATTTCAAGTAGAATTGGATTAAAAAGTCTATATTTTAAAAATTCTGGGGCTTCCCTGGTGGCGCAGTGGTTGAGAATCTGCCTGCCAATGCAGGGGACACGGGTTCGAGCCCTGGTCTAGGAAGATCCCACATGCCGCGGAGCAACTAGGCCCGTGAGCCACAACTACTGAGCCTGGGCATCTGGAGCCTGTGCTCCGCAACAAGAGAGGCCGCGATAGTGAGAGGCCCGCGCATCGCGATGAAGAGTGGCCCCCGCTTGCCACAACTAGAGAAAGCCCTCGCGCGGAAACGAAGACCCAACACAGCCAAAAATAAATAAATTAATTTTTAAAAAAAATTCTTCATGGATCCAAGAGTTACAGTTCTGTTTGTGCCTCTGTCTCCTTGCCAGATAAAGAGCTTAATCTTTATGTCATTCCTGTAAATAGTATTCAGAACCAGTTAAATCTGATCCTCAGTTTTTATGCATGTTATCAAGTATGCATTAATCTCATGCCCTGGTGTCTAAGTGTTTTGTTTCCCTTGGTAGCTCCCCAATAAAACATCCTAACCAAATATTTAGCTGGAAAAATGAAATTATGGAATAAACTTGGACTAGGAAATTTGACTGCCTCATTACTTAAAATATCTCAAAAGACCTAGCTTACTCACAGATAGAAAGAGGGCCCTTTCTTTGCCACAAATGCAGAGAATACACACTGACAGTGCTTCAGTTACTTCCCCCTTATTTCTGTTTTATATATCTCAGCAGAATTCCAAAAGTCACACATAGGAAGCAGCCCCCAGTGTGGAGTTTTATTTTAGCAAATCCTCATGAAGACCTTACTGGTTCCAAATCAATACAGTAGTAAAATACCAGCAGGAAGTATATTAGTGGTATATTTAGAAGCATTACCTGAAGCTGGATAATGAGATCCTGAACTTACACCTGCCCCCTTAGTTTCACTAGGAAAGCAACACCTCAGCCTTGCTTGTAATTAGGTGTAATTGTTTCCTTGTAAAAAACAGTAATTTAACCAGTGATCTGTTTTTGTTTTTGATAATTCAATGGGCTGCCATGCTCATGTAATGAGTCTGGCCAGGGTAGGGCTGAAAAGTTGATGCTATCAGTTTCTTGAAGCTCCTAACTTCGAGTTTCTAGGGATCTCATGCCTTTTTGCTCTTTTAGTTATATAACAACACCTGCACTGCAATTACTGACAATGTAAGCACAAAGAAATTGCAAGGAAGTTTTTCTTCTTCAGGAAAAAAAAAAAAACTATCTGGCTGTGTCTTAGTGGTTCAGCATACATGAGTGAGTCTAGCAGAGTCTAACCAATCAATTCTTTGACTGGGTGAACTCAACCTAGCATGGCAGTAAAAGATGCTGATGCTGAAGAAGTGGCAGAACATTCTAAGAATGGACTGCATGCAAAACTAAGCTAATTACCATGTTTGAAATTGCCGTATATTTAGGTAACAACGAATGCATGAATACTGTAGGTCATGGGAGCAGATTCCAGGACTAGGAGCAAAGACACCTTGGTTTCTAACTGAGCTCTGACCCTTCTGAGTTGTGTGACCCTAAAGAAAGTTCTTAATCTCTCTGAGCCTCAGATTTCTCACTACTAATAAAGGGATGTGTAATTCTTAATGGAATTAAATAATTTGCTGGCTGTACAGTTAGATCTGCAAATGCAAGTAAGCATTATTAATCAATGAACTCCTTCACCCAATGGACTTCTGCCAGGGCAGACAGTGTAAGAGAGAGCTTTCTCTTAGGGTAACCCAGTTCATACTATGTGAATTTAGGAATATTTGTCAAATTCTGCCCCCGGAAACATAGCTCCAAAAGGATGTTCCAAAGTTTTATAAAATAGATCCCATAACTGTCATTAATCAACTGAGATATGCTGAAGGGGAATTCAAGTGTAGAAGGGAAAAATAAGCTCATATTTACTGATAAGAATTCTAGGCACTGGGATAGGTGTTTTACATATATTATTTTATATAATACTACTCAGCGAGTTACGTTAAAAATCTCCTTTTAATCTCTTTGTGGATCAGAGCGATAAATCACTTTACCCAAAGCCACACAGCTAAAACGGAACATAGGCATACATTTACCCAGTTCTGTCTGATTTAAAACATTTTCTTCTCTTTTCACTAAACTACACTGCCATTACCTTCAAGAAATTTAGTATCTTACAAATCATCAAGTACATATCATAAATATTTAGTTAATAATAATGGGCAAGAATAATTATATCTTAAGTGGTAAATTGTCTATAATATATACAATCAGTATCAGAAATAAGATAAAAAGAGAATCAAAGCTTATATCAACAAGGTGAAGGGGAAATTTAAGTATGGGCTAACTGTAGCTCACTGATTGTTCTGGAAACATGTAGGTATAGAAATCACTTTTTAAACAGGATGTTGCCAGACATAGCCAAGTTACCAGACAATACCAAGAAAGCAAAAAGTATTCAGTCTACATTTTGAATGTTTCCAATATGAAAGTCTGACTTAACATAATAAACGACTCAGCAACTACACAGACCAAATTGAGTGCTTTGAAACAAAATCTCGATCTAAGAACAAGTTATATGTTGATTCTTGCAAAACGAGGATCATCGTCCTCTACCCATGACCAGGGATGTTTCTATACTGCTAACGTGTCCTAGTGTTTCTTTCTTTTAATCAAAATATACAATGGGAGAAGTGATTGGGCTGTGAATTGACATAGTGATGTAACCTGTTGCTTGTTTTTCCATCATGATAGGACAAAGTCATGAGAAAGAGAAACAGCATTCCCAGCATCATACGGCAGCTGGATGATAAATTAGGGGGAGAGTGAGTATGTATAAATGATCTTCTGTCTCCTTTATGGCAAAACTAATTCAAATCAGTCAAGCACAGAGTTAAGTCTAAAAATAATGGTTTCAGAGTATTCAATCTGTATGCCAATGTCAAAAATAATAATACTTGGAAGAGATAATGCATAATGTAAACATAATTACATAATAATAATCTATATTCCCAAATTAAATAATAAAACTCCGGAAGCTAGGAGAAGCAGGAAGGAAATTGTGCGTTAAATTCTTCTTCTTGCATGGGTGAATTCAATAGATACAAGTTGATTTTTTATACAGTTATTAGAGAATTATATTCAATTACATTTTATAAACCTTAAAGGTAGTGAGGTGCTGAAGCTTGCACTGGTTTTTCAGGGCCAATTGTGTGTATCTCTTCACACTTTGAGTTCAGTGACATTATACTGGTAGCTTAAAATTGGCCACAATGTTAATATTTATACTATTAAATTGACAAATGCTACAAATCAGGGAGCCTGTTTTAATTCCCAAGAGCCTATTGTTAATGCACTGTTGCTTAAAGGTTACCATTTGGAGAAGCATACCTTCCTAATCGCTAAACAAAATAATTAAAACAGCAAAAGCCTCTGGCAAAAGGCACAAACCAAAGAAAAAGTGAGGACACGTGAGAACAGAGAATAACAGGATGATAGTAGCAAAGCAAATCATATTAATATAACGTGAGTAGAAAAGCAGAAGGAGGGGCAAGTGTTCCAGGCAAAGGAGGTGGCATCCAAAAAAATCTGGAGGCAGAGACATAGGTGGATTTGAGATGCTGAAAGCAGCCTGGAGTTGGGAGGGACAGAAGTTCAGAGAGAGACAGACTGAGTAGGCAACCAGATTAAGGATGGTCTTTTCTGTCACACTGAGGAATTCAGGTTACTTCTTAAGAGCAAGTGGAGGTCCCTGAATGCTTTCGGTAGGAGAGAGAAATGATCAGATTTGCGTCAATTGAAGCTTTTCTTGCCCAGTGGATGGAAAACAGAATGAGGGCAGATGTGGAAGAGTGGAGGGAAGGAGTCCCCACATAGGAGGCTGATATGTACTCCCAGAAGAGGTATGGTGAGACAGGCTGGGACCTGGGACCCTCTACCAGAGTGCTTGCACCTGGACGAAGGTCTCCTCAAGCAAGAGAATATAAGAAACTCTAAGGGAATAAAAATAGCTACATGCAGGTGCAGTTAGGGCAATAATGAACAATAAGATACAAAGAGGTCACAGACCGACTGCCACTTTTGGGGTGCTGGGAGCAAAGGCAGGGTGCTGCACATGATTCCTGCCCACAACAGCACCAAGGGGGTGGGCAGACCACTTAAGCTATACCTCCTGCCCCATCCAGAGACTGGTCCCAGTTGTCACCCCCTTTTTTAAAAAAAAAATTTATTTATTTATTTATTTTTAGTGGTTTTTTTGGCTGCATTGGGTCTTTTTTTTTTTTAAACATCTTTATTAGAGTATAATTGCTTTACAATGGTGTGTCAGTTTCTGCTTTATAACAAAGTGAATCAGCTATACATATACATGTGTCCCCATATCTCTTCCCTCTTGCATCTCCCTCCCTCCCACCCTCCCTATCCCACCCCTCTAGGTGGTCACAAAGCACCGAGCTGATCTCTCTGTGCTATGTGGCTGCTTCCCACTAGCTATCTATTTTACGTTTGGTAGTGTATATATGTCCATGCCACTCTCTCACTTTGTCCCAGCTTACCCTTCCCCCTCCCCATATCCTCAAGTCCGTTCTCTAGTAGGTCTGCATCTTTATTCCCGTCTTGCCCCCACGTGCCGCAACTAAGACCCAATGTATATGGGAATATGCATTGGGTCTTAGTTGTGGCAGGCAGTATCTTTCCTTGTGGCGCGCGGGCTTCTCTCTAGTTGTGGCGTGCGGGTTTTTTCTCTTCTCTAGTTGTGGCGTGTAGGCTCCAGAACGCATGGGCTCTGTAGTTTGTGGCACGTGGGCTCTCTAGTTGAGGCCTACGAGCTCAATAGCTGTGGCGCTCGGGCTTAGCTGCCCCACGGCATGTGGGAACCTAGCTCCCCGACCCGGGATCGAACCCGTGCCCCCTGCATTGGAAGGCGGATTCTTTACCACTGGCCCACCAGGGAAGTCCCCTGTTACCCCTTTTAAGGACCCAAGAAGCTCCTCTTGGGGAGTGATCAAGGGCACCTATTTCTTGTTTCACTTCCTTGGGCTGTAGCACAAGCCCCAGTAAAGCCTTGCCTGACATTCTTGTCTGGCCTCTTATCACTTTCTATTGATTAGAGAGAGACCAAGAGCCTGGGTCAGTAGCCATGGTGGTTGACTGAAGAGGAGGGTACATTTTGCACCTGACTTGGTGACTGTATGGGGGCAATCATGGCACAGGGGTAGTTTGGAATGATGCCAAAGTTTATGGTTTAGCAACTCTGTGATGATGACGGTGTTTAAAATAAAGAGGAGTGGATTGCAGCAGACTTTGGATATGTTGAATATGACCTGTCTGTGAGAGCCCAGTGGATATGTCCAGAGAAGAGTAGAATATATGGGTCTCAAACTCATTGGGAGAATTTGGATGGAATATAGAAGTTTGAGAATCATTAGCAGAGAGAGTATACAGATTTGGACTGGAGACAAAGATTTGGAAGTCATCAGTATAGAGTCTATAGATAGTTTTAGAATTAGATGAAATTTCTTAAAAAACTGTGGAGCAAGGATAGAAACAGGTGTAGGACAGAATCCTGAAAAACACTAACATTTAACTGTTAAGTAGAGGAAAGGACTTCTACGAAAATGTCTCAGTACACTTAACACCTAACAAAGTGCTCTGCTCAAGGTAGGCACGCCATTAAGTATCTGGTAAATGAATGCGTAAAGGAGGAAGAATGGGGGAAAGAAATTTGAAGACAGAAAAATGAGGTTCAGAATATATACATAAGCATAAGCTGAAGTTTCAGGGCCCCTCACTTCACAGGCCTCTTCCAAGGCTCTGTAACTACACTTGTATTCAAAATTGAGTACATTAAAGAATGTATATATATGTATAGCTGAATCTCTTTGCTGTACAGCGGAAATTAACACAACATTGTAAATCAACTATACTTCAATGAAAAAATAAACAAAATCATTACTTAAGTTAAAAGAACAAAAATTAAGTATTTTTAAACTTTTCCTAAAAAGGGTTCAATAAATAGCAAAAGCCTCACTCAGATCCTTCTAAACCTGGTTCCAACTCTGTGTAGAATTCAGGAAAAAAAAATATCAAATGAGGTAAAGATAGGCATTTTCAGAATATAACCTCATAAATCTTCATGCACTGAATTACTAAACTTGGAAAATCTGAAGTACAATCTCTAGGAAATAGAGAGGAAACTGACAAAAACACCATGGTGGGAGGACAGTTCAGCTCTTAGACAAGTACTAATGAAATACAGAGAAACAAAAGTAGAAAAGCTATAGAGGATCTGAATAACATAATTAGTAAGGTTGATCTAATAGAAATATAGTTAACATATATCCAATAAACACCATAATTGGGAATAGTTCAAACTCTTCTCTTTGGCCGCAAGGCAATACAACTTGAAATTAGTTTAGAAACAAAAATAAATGAAACTATTACTTCAAAAAAATTTAAATTCCTTCAAAAGATTTTCACTTCAAAGGTAATAAAAGTGGGTATTTTAGTACATGTAACCATAATAATAAAAATATAACAATAGGTGTAATAGTCATGATACTATGCATTAAAAGCCATGTAAAATAGGGGCTTACATTAGGAAACAAGAATAAACGAAAATAAATGCACAGCGTCTATATCAAGAAGTTAGCAAAAAGAAGATCAAGTAACTTTGAGAAAAGCATAAGTAAGGAAATAATCAAATTAACACAGAAATGGTTTTCTTAGAAAATAGGACAACAACAGAATTAGTAAGTAAACCCTAGAGCTTATTTGGAAAACCAAGTGAAACAAAATAGGTAACCCCAAGCTTGCCTAATCAAGTAAATAAAGAAAGAAGTGTACATACACAGACTTAGAAATGAGAAACGACCATCAGTACAGAGATCATGAAAACTCCATAGGAATATTTTAGAAAACTCTCTTCAAATAAATTTGAATAGCTAGATGAAATGGATAATTTTCTAGGAAAATACAACTTACTAAAATTAAACCTGGAAGATACAGAAGACTCTGCATGGGCCAACATACAAGATGTTCAGAAAGTTTTAAAGACTTCTTTCTCCCTCAGAACAGTGCCAGGCACAGATGGTTTCCTGGGTGAATTCTTTCAACCTTCAAGGAACAGAAACTTCAATACTATTTAAATTGTTCCCAAGCAGAGAGAAAAAAGGAAAGCTTCCAAATTATCTTTCAAAAGCCAACAGAACATTGATTCCAAGACCTTAGAATGGGAGCACAGAAAAAAAAACTTGAGACAAATTTCTGTTACGAACAGAAGAATTGAAGTTCCACAGACATGGAAGGGTCCTGAGTCATTTCAGTTCAATTTCTTCCAAAGGTTGGAGGTATTGTGCATATACAGTCACTATTCACATGAAAGATTATATGTATAGTGTTCCTATATCCAAGTATAGATATAAATATTTATTTTAATTATTTGTTTTATTATGAAATATAATTTAATTTTTAAAGCCTTTCCATGATAGCAACAGCAACAATAATAAAATAATAAAGTTCATTTAGTATTCATTTGTTGCTGGACCCTATGTTAAGCTCTTTTCCAAGAGTCATTTCATTTAAATAATGCCATTTGCAGCAACGTGGATGGACCTAGAGATGATCATACTAAGTGAAGTAAGTCAGACAGAGAAAGACAAATACCATATGATATCACTTGTATGTGGAACCTAAAAAAATGATATAAATGAGCTTATTTAAAAAATAGAAATAGAATCACAGACATAGAAAACAAACGTGTGGTTACCAAAGGGGAAAGGTGGGAGAGGGATAAACATATGCACACTAATATATATAAAATAGATAATCAAGAACCTACTGTATAACACAGGGAACTCTACTCAATATTTTGTCATAACCTATAAGGGAAAAGAATTTGAAAAAATAATAGATACATGTATATATGTATAACTGAATCACTGTGCTGTACACCTGAAACTAACACAACATTTTAAATCAACAATACTTCAGTTTTTTTAAAAAAAAGTAATTTGATTTAATTACAAAAACACAAGGTGAGAGCTATTACTTATATATATATTTATAATATATGTTTATATATATTATTTATATATTTATATATATTATTTATATACATTTATATATACAGTATATCTAGATTCCCCCTTAAATATGAGGAATCTGAGCCACAGCAAGTGTATTTCACAGCTAGAGACTGGTACAGCAAGATTTTAGACAGAGGCAGGCTGTCTCTAGAGACTCTTCTTATTTTTGAAATGAATTTCAGTTTGTAAAATCAGCATCATTTGGTACCCTGAAGGAAGTCTTACGCCACGCAGATCCCAAGTGCTGGAGAAAGCCCTTTTCCATAGGATCTAGGGGTAACATTTACGCTCCTCTTGCCAAAACTCAGCCTCTGTTCACCGGTGCTGAATAGAAACACGGAGACAGAGTTTTGGGTGAAGTAGAAAAGAGTAGCTTTTATGGCTTTGTTAGGCAAAGGGGGCCACAGCGGGCTAATGCCCTGAAGACTGTGTGACCCACCATGGAGGGGGTGATTAGCTCGTGGACAATTCTCGGATTGGTTGGCATCAAGGCGAAGTTTCAAGGTTCATCACACTTCTGGTTTCAACCAGTCTAGGGTCTATGTTCTTGTGGTCCAGTTTTCATCTGGAGAGGATCTGCTTCCTGTAAAAACAACTCAAGAGTGTGTGTCAGACCTTTATATCTTTCAGGGAACTGAGGGTTTGGTGATTCTGCTATGTGGCAGAATTATAGTCTAATTGTTACCAGTTCCCCAGCCCAACAGCTATTCTCTGTTTCTACATCTTCACATTTCCCAATCATTAACTCTTGAGTCCTCATTTTATTTCAAAAGACAAGGACACAGGGGCTTGTACATGGTTTCACTCCCATGAAACACGTGAATTTGTTGTAATTGAGTAGTGGAAAATCCAGGCTGGTTAGGGGCAGATCTGGGAACCAAAGCCAAGAGAGTAGAAACCTAAAGAGGATGAGTTGAGTTCGGTGGGCATTGAGGGAAGGAGGCGATGACATCCATGCCATTCGTAGGACGACGACTGTGTGTTGATCTTGGGTCAGAGGATGCTTTCTTGTGCCAGTGATTCATGGGAAAACTGAAGTAGTAGAGAGAATTTTGGCTGCGTGTACATATAGCAGTGTCTTCAGATCACGTCTATGCCTTTCAAAAGAGTCTCAAAAAGGGTCACACGGTACACAAGAGGTTGCGATCCCCGCTGCAGATGGGAGGGAGGTGCTGGAAGAGTACAGTGGGTCCAGGAAGCAAAGGAAGCGGCTTGGACAGATGTCTGTTCCCAGGATGTGGTCACCTAGGATAAAGGATGCCTCAGGCTCTGTGCTCTCCTCTTCCCTCCCGAGCAGGGCCCCTACTTTGGGTCTTTGCCTTCCTGCTCTCTCCTGTCCATTCTATGGATATGGCAGGGGAAGTACCCTTTCCTATGAGTATTTCAGCCTTTATGCCTGTGCTGGGGTGTGTGTGTGTGTGTGTGTGTGTGTGTGTGTGTGTGTGTGATGTTTGCCAAGGACCTGGATTACAGAAGTGTTCTGGTGGCTCTCATTCTGGTCCTGAGTCCCCATCAGTTAGATTAAGAACAAGTAACAGAAGCAGGAGACAGATGCAGGGGTAGAGTCGGGATAAAAGATTAGTATGCATTTCTTCTTCCTACAGATTTAAAATCACAGAGCTTTTCACATTGATCTGTGTTTTGCCAGGACTAGTCATTCACTTACTGCTTCCATGCTCTGATTCGGTGCTTTCATATGGAGGCAGTATCATTTGGGACAAAAAAAAAAAATAAATTGGAAAACTCATATTTCCAATCCTAGTTCCAGAAAACAAAAACAAAAACGAAGAGTATGGCTGGATGCTCACAAGAGCCTGCCATGTAGGGTGGGTTATCAGGTAGAAACTTATCTCTTACTGAGGAAATTTTCTTTTCAAACATCCTCAGTTCGAGCCCTAATAGGCACAGCCAGAAAAGGAGTGCCATGTTGCTAATACAGCTTGAATGAACTATCGGAGGTGGGGTGTGTAGTGTCTTTATTTTAACCAATACCATATTCTACTTGGAAATAACGGAGCTGAGAGCAGGAGAGCAGGTGGTGCCAAAGCAACAGGAGGAAAGAATCCAGGAGAAAATACTAAATTGCCTACAGCAAGAGAATAAATAAAAAACTGCAGGAATTACTGATTGCTGGAGTCTCAAAGACCTCATAAAAAGTAACTCTTTGATTTACCTTCCCTGTTTCCTGTAGTGGCTGCCAGACAAAATTAAAAATGGGCCCATGATACTAGGGAGACTGAGACAGGCATAAAGTATGCTTCAGAGGCTCAGCTCTTAAGTGCCTTTCCCCTTAATTGTCTTTGGTTGCCAGCTCCGGAGGGGTGGAGAGAGAGAAGAGGCAGGGCTGGCTTGAGACATCTGCAGATCTCAAGACAGCATCGTGCCCGGTGCATGCCGATGGCTGCCGTCCTGCATGTTTGCTGTGCCCCAGCGCTGCATCCTCCTAGTCGGGCTTAGGCCAACTCTCAGGTATCATGGATTGCTAGAGCAGGGGACATTTGGAGGAAGTCTATTAGTGTAACTCTCTCCAGAAATATCACTCAGTATTTCCCTGCTTTTCTGGTGAGGCTTTGGTTGGACATAGTCTTGGGGGTGGCAAGGGGAAATAAAAATCTCTCCTCTCTTCTTCCGTCCGGCTCTTTCATGATGGTGCAGCTCTCTGCCCCTTTGATGACATAACATACTGCTCCATATGCAATGAATGTTTATTGCACTCTTACTGTAACAGCTCTTAATACAGTGATGTTGTGAAATAAGCACAAATCACAGTAGTATACCGGAATAAGTGATTGTTGTGTCTAGAATCAGCTGGAGGACAGTTAAGTGATTGCTGATCTTGGCTGGTCTCACTCACGAGTCTGAAAATTAGTTGGCTGACTGTTGGCTAATCTATAATGACCCCGGTTGGGACAGCTGGGACGACTTGGCTTTCCTCCATGTGTCCTTCATCCTCCATTGGACTAGCCTGGGTATGTTTGTTCTTCATGATGGTAGAGCTCAAGAGGGCAGGCAGAAACACACAGAGCCTCCTGAGATGTAGGTCTAGAACTGGGATGCTGGCAACTTCTGCCACATTTTCTTGGCCAATGCGAGACACAGACTAGTCCAAATTCAAAGGCTGGGATAGGAAAGTAGACTTTTTCTCTTTAGTGAGAAGAGCTGCAAAGTCACGTGGAACCTAACAAGGACACAGGAAAGGAGTAAAAAATTAGGATCATCATTGCAATCTATCACGCATACTATAAGCCAAGTCTGCATTACATGTTTGTAGAAACCAAAGTTTCTTTGACCTCAAGCCTCTTTCCCTTTCTACCATGTGATACACATGAAGCTCACCCTTGCTAGGAAGGAAGGGCAATCGATCCTGGCCATGTCACTGTGTATGCCATTCTCAAGTGTTTCTTGGCCCCATAGCTCTTTGCAGAAAGCAGCAGTGGTGTAAATGTATATAGGAAATATAAGTTCTTTCATTAAACCTTGTAACCTGGCTACAAGAAGAATGGCACCGAAACCCACAGTGAGGATGCTGTTGGTCCCCCACTCAGATCCCAATACCCACCTACTGTGAGTGTGGGCTGCTAATGGTTCATAGCAGTCCTCTTCTCCAGAAGAGCTTAGCCACGCCAAGGCTGCCTTGCTTCAGGAGTTATGTGCATACCCACACCTCCCACCACAGCAGACCTTGGCCAAGGATTGGATGAAATGAGAATATAAAAGACTGCCCCCTTTCCTGGAGGGGAAGCCAACTCTGTGGCGTAACTTGTGCTCCAGAACTCCCCAAGGCCTGAAGTTAGACTTTACCTGAAACTACATCCTTGGTTCACATCTTCTCCTGCTTACCTCACTCCCATCCTCCTGAGAGTACACCATCAATAAATCGTGTGCAACTAAACTCCTGTCTCAGGCTCTGCTTCTAGGAGCCCAAACTAAGGTAGCCATGTAACATAAACATAGTGGGGAAGGTATTCTCCTCTTCTTCATCGAAGACCCTGGCTCTAGGGTAGCTCCAGTGTAATAGAGGGAGTTTCTAGCTAAGGGGCAGCAGTGCCCAGCAGGCCATGGAAGGATGGCTGGCTGAGCAGTGGTGATGCCGGAAATGTTTAGAATCATCAACCTTCCCCGTGAGGCGCCCCAAAGACTCTCAGACATAACTGGCTGAGACTTGGAGAAAGGAGAGGGGAATGAGGTCCTGTGTAAGTAATAGAGGAAGAAACCAGTAACATTGGGAGTATTAATGTTGCTGTGAGTCCATCTATACTAATGATCCAATCTGGTGAGACCCAGTAAAGCTTGGGTTATGTTTGCATCCTAAGTAAGTCCAGGAATTTTTTTCTTTTTTTTGTACAACTGCTGGACCAAAGTATGTTTCTCTGTGTGAGATCTAAGGATGAAGACACATTGTAGTACCTGTTATTTCAAAAGAGCTACTGCCTATCTTCACATCTCCACTGGAGCCTCAGGACCCCGTGAAACTGAGTATTAGGTCTGCTGTTAACGAGCACTTAAGCTTTCATATTCCCCATCAACCTCCTAACTAGCATCCTACCTCAGTGTTTATCCTCTAATTCATTCTCCAAATGATGGTCAAATTGATTCTGTAAAAGTTAATTCTTACCTTTTTATAGCTCTGATTAAATTCTTCCCTCCCCTTTGATGACAAGTTAAAATTCAAACTACCTAGTATGATGTAAAAGGCATCTTTTTTTTTTTCCCACACACACACACTGTATTTTATTTTTACAAGAGATAAATAGACTGACACCAAGCATTGTACATGGATGACCACAACAAAAGCAACAATGATTGCAATTACCAAACATGAAACACACTCATACTGTGTCATAATATTGACATTCAGTCCAGTAATCCTCCATTGTAACAGCTCCTTTACTTTGCAGTGAAAATTGATTTGTATATTCTTTGCCTCTGAGTCCTTGTGGGATTTTTTTTTTTTTAATTCAGACAGAAAGTCACAAAAATTATACTCATCCTCATCAGTTCACTCAGTCCCATGTAATTAATGTTTTTTTCATCTTGATCTAAAAGGCATCTTTTGTCATGGTCTCCAATGCCTTTCCATCCTTGCTGTTTCTTTACTCTTTGCTGGGTCTCGACTGTGCTACAGGCTGTTTGCTGAGCAGGCCAGGGGTCTTGCCCTGATGGTCCTGCGTGCATGATTTTCCTAGACTTGGTGTGTCCTATTTTATATTCTACGACTGGTAAACTTCTAATCATCTTTCATGATTCACCTTCATCCTCACCTCTTTGTGGAGCGTATCTTGATCATATTAATATCATTTCTACCTCAGGATATATTATATACTCATTATATTCATTCTGAGCACCAAGGGTACTTTGAACCTACATGTATCATAGAAATTATTTGATGTATGAATAAATTAGAATGCATAATTCTTTCTAGAAAACCTGCCTAAACTCTGAAAGCAAGTACAGCAAACAAAAAAATACACAAAATGGTTCAAATGTAGTGAGCAAAACAGAATTTCTATGAGCTTTAGGTCACATTCACTTTTTTATTCAAGCCTACCTAGTATGACTCCTTGATGTTACTTATAAAGTCTGAATTACAGAATCTGGGAACGTTTTCTTGTCTTGTGCTAGTAAGAACACCATATGGGTAGACAATGTGTCATATCAAATCTAGCACAAAGAAATAAACCAGGCCCCTTTTCTTTGTTAATTTATATATATTGTTCTGTTCTCTTCCAAATTTAGGTCAAACATGTCTCTATAACAACTCATATTCATTAAAGAGAAAAGTTAAAAATTTTTTTAGCAAGAGATAAGATGTGGGAAGATTTAGTGGCTTTTCTTTAGGTTCTAGAATGGTTTGTGGTGGAGGAAGGGGATGGGAGAGGGGAAAGCTCTTGTGAGATACAGCCCACGTCCATCAATGCTAGACTATAGTCCTCAAATGGATCTGGAGCTTGGGCATCTTAAAGCAAAGGATACTGCCCATATATGCCCTCCTTTTTTTTTTTTTTTAAATAAACTTATTTATTTATTATTGTTTTTTTATTTTTATTTTTTGGCTGCATTGGGTCTTCATTGCTGTGTGCAGGCTTTCTCTAGTTGCAGCAAGTGGGGGCTACTCTTTATTGCTGTGCGTGGGCTTCTCATTTTGGTGGCTTCTCTTGTTGTGGATCACGGGCTCTAGGTGCGTGGGCTTCAGTATTTGTGGCATGTGGGCTCAGTAGTTGTGGCTCGAGGGATCTAGAGCGCAGGCTCAGTAGTTGTGGCGCACGGGCTTAGTTGCTCCACGGCATGTGGGATCTTCCCAGACCAGGGATCGAACCTGTGTCCCCTGCATTGACAGGTGGATTCTTAACCACTGCGCCACCAGGGAAGTCCCTGCCCTCCTTGATACCCAGCATCAAATCACCAAAGTTGGATCATCACCAGAGAAACACAATACCTCACTAATACGTAGAGGAAGGTGAAGGATCACAAAAGAATCATGTGGGGAACTTGATACAAATGCCTAAGCTTAACCACTCAGAAAATTCTGATTAAGTGAGATTGAGTGTGGTCAAGGAATCTGCTTTTTTACATAAATGCTCCAGATGATTCTCCTACAGGAGTAATGTTTACCACATGCTGAGCACTCACAGCTCTAACTATTCCCTAATTACAAAAGCTATAAAAACCCTGAGGAAAAAAATAATGTAAAATATCATTCTTCCATAAGAGCAGGTCAATTGCATGGTCGATAATTTTAGTCTCTGTCTTGCATAGATCTTCACCTCACTTGCTTGTCTCTGACTTTGTTATACTCAACTCGCTTGGGAAAACCACAGCTTTGGTCAAACTCAACTCTCTGGTCACTTCACAACTGCATTCATGCAACAGAAAGTGACTGAGAAAGACTCAAACTCACAGCCATGCTGATTGACCTCCCTTCTGGCTCTGACAATGACTGGGGCTTTTATCGAGCTAAGACTCCCATTGAAAACAATTCAGGAAGATGGACAACATGAATGAAAGGTATGATTTGAAGGCATTTGATTGTAACGAACCCAGGCAGGACTTGAGGGACTACAATCACTGAGAGAAAGGAAGCAAATGAGATGGGGCTCTCACTCACTCCAGCTTTTTTACTGGACAATTTTCAATTTGTTGTGTGGAGAAATAGAGCCCAGGAAGAAAGAGGCAGCCATGTTGGGCTAATGAAGCATATGCTGAAGCTCAGAGCTTTTAAGACTGTGGGAGCTTGAAGGGTGAAATCCCAGGAGAATTGTGTTACATTTTCTTCTCAAAAAATCCCTTTTACTTAACTGAAGTGGCAGCCATGAAGGTGTACTTCTTGGAACTTCCTTCAAGAAAGAACTTGCTGAGGAGTTCGTTTAGTTTACAGCCTTCAGGTGCATCACCTTTGGGATCTTCCTCAGCTTTTGAGGCAAAGCTCTGCTCTTCCCATGCACACCCCAAGACAGTGACTCAGCATGGTGGGCTCCTAAGGCCTGGCTATTTCTGCATAGTGCAGGATTCCTGGATAGGGAGTCATTTCACCAGAGCTCCGTGATGGGCTGGCTTTGACTTTCTAAGAGCTGCACCGTCATCTGAGACTCTTACTACCCAATCCTCCTTTCTTCCCCGATCTCCTTTCATAGATCACAGACTTGCGCATGGGCTGAAAGTTCTCTTTACTTCTGCTATATTCCTCCTTTATATTTCATAGTTACACTTTTAATTCTATCTTGTATTTGTTTTTCCTGGGGGCCCAATTGGCATGTTCCACCAGCTACCACCTCAATTATTTGCTCCTTTTTAGCAAAACTTCCCCCCAATAGTTGTTAACTCAATGCCTATAATTCCTCTCTTCCCATTGGCTTTTAACTCACTTCAATCACATCTTAACACGCCCCCCCACTCCTCCCCCCACACATATATTCACATACTCCTCGGAAAGTGCTCTTATTAGTATCACTAATGACCATTTCCACATCCCTAATCCCCAGGCTTAATTCTCAGCCATCACTGATTTACTAAAGTGAATCACTCCCACTCCTTTTTTTTTTTAATTTTTAAATTTTATTTTATTTATTGTTTTATACAGCAGGTTCTTATTAGTCATCAGTTTTATACACATCAGTGTATACATGTCAATCCGATCTCCCAATTCATCACACTGCCACCCCCACCTCCCACCGCTTTCCCCGCTTGGTGTCCATACGTTTGTTCTCTACATCTGTGTCTCAATTTCTGCCCTGCAAACTGGTTCGTCTGTACCATTTTTCTAGGTTCCACATATATGCGTTAATATACAATATTTGTTTTTCTCTTTCTGACTTACTTCACTTTGTATGACAGTCTCTAGATCCATCCACGTCTCAACACATGACCCAATTTCGTTCCTTTTTATGGCTGAGTAATATTCCATTGTATATATGTACCACATCTTCTTTATCCATTCGTCTGTCGATGGGCATTTGGGTTGATTCCATGACCTGGCTATCGTAAATAGTGCTGCAATGAACATTGGGGTGCATGACTCTTTTTGAATTATGGTTTTCTCAGGGTATATGCCCAGTAGTGGGATTGCTGGGTCATATGGTAATTCAATTTTTAATTTTTTAAGGAACCTCCATACTGTTCTCCATAGTGGCTGTATCAATTTACATTCCCACAAACAGTGCAAGAGGGGTCCCTTTTCTCCACACCCTCTCCAGCATTTGTTGTTTGTAGATTTTCTGATGATGCCCATTCTAACTGGTGTGAGGTGATACCTCATTGTAGTTTTGATTTGCATTTCCTTAATAATTAGTGATGTTGAGCAGGTTTTCATGTGCTTCTTGGCAATCTGTATGTCTTCTTTGGAGAAATGTCTATTTAGGTCTTCTGCCCATCTTTGGATTGGGTTGTTTGTTTTTTCCATATTGAGCTGCATGAGCTCTTTATATATTTTGGAGATTAATCCTTTGTCCATTGATTCGTTTGCAAATATTTTCTCCCATTCTGAGGGTTGCCTTTTCGTCTTGTTTACGGTTTCCTTTGCTGTGCAAAAGCTTTGAAGTTTCATTAGGTCCCATTTGTTTATTTTTGTTTTTATTTCCATTACTCTAGGAGGTGGATCAAAAAAGATCTTGCTGTGATTTATTGCAAAGAGTGTTCTGCCTATGTTTTCCTCTAAGAGTTTTATAGTGTCCCATCTTACATTTAGGTCTCTAATCCATTTTGAGTTTATTTTTGTGTATGGTGTTAGGGAGTGTTCTAATTTCATTCTTTTACATGTAGCTGTCCAGTTTTCCCAGCACCACTTATTGAAGAGACTGTCTTTTCTCCATTGTATATCCTTGCCTCCTTTGTCATAGATTACTTGACCATAGGTGTGTGGGTTTATCTCTGGGCTTTCTATCTTGTTCCATTGATCTATGTTTCTGTTTTTGTGCCAGTGCCATATTGTCTTGATTACTGTAGCTTTATAGTATATAATCTGAAGTCAGGGAGTCTGATTCCTCCAGCTCCGTTTTTTTCCCTCAAGACTGCTTTGGCTATTTGGGGTCTTTTGTGTCTCCATACAAATTTTAAGATTATTTGTTCTAGTTCCGTAAAAAATGCCACTGGTAATTTGATAGGGATTGCATTGAATCTGTAGATTGCTTTGGGTAGTATAGTCACTTCCACAATATTGATTCTTCCAATCCAAGAACATGGTATATCTCTCCATCTGTTGGTATCATCTTTAATTTCTTTCATCAGTGTCTTACAGTTTTCTGCATACAGGTCTTTTGTCTCCCTAGGTAGGTTTATTCACAGGTATTTTATTCTTTTTGTTGCAGTGGTAAATGGGAGTGTTTCCTTAATTTCTCTTTCAGATTTTTCATCATTAGTGTATAGGAATGCAAGAGATTTCTGTGCATTAATTTTGTATCCTGCAATTTTACCAAATTCATTGATTAGCTCTAGTAGTTTTCTGGTGGCATCTTTAGGATTCTCTATGTATAGTATCATGTCATCTGCAATCAGTGACACTTTTACTTTTTCTTTTCCAATTTGTGTTCCTTTTTCTTCTGTGATTGCCATGGCTAGGACTTCCAAAACTATGTTGAATAATAGTGGCGAGAATGGACATCCTTATCTTGTTCCTGATCTTAGAGGAAATGCTTTCAGTTTTTCACCATTGAGAATGATGATTGCTGTGGGATTGTCGTATATGGCCTTTATTATGTTGAGGTAGGTTCCCTCTATGCCCACTTTCTGGAGAATTTTTATCATAAATGGGTGCTGAATTTTGTCAAAAGCTTTTTCTGCATCTATTGAGATGATCATATGGGTTTTATTCTTCAATTTGTTAATATGGTGTATCACATTGATTGATTTGCATATAATGAAGAATCCTTGCATCCCTGGGATAAATCCCAGTTGACCATGGTGTATGATCCTTTTAATATGTTGTTGGATTCTGTTCGCTAGTACTTTGTTGAGGATTTTTGAATCTATATTCATCGGTGATATTAGTCTGTAGTTTTCTTTTTTTTGTAGTATTTTTGTCTGGTTTTGGTATCAGGGTGATGGTGGCCTTATAGAATGAGTTTGTGAGTGTTCCTTACTCTGCAATTTCTTGGAAGAGTTTGAGAAGGATGGGTGTTAGCTCTTCTCTAAATGTTTGATAGAATTCACCTGTGAAGCCATCTGGTCCTGGACTTCTGTTTGTTGGAAGATTTTTAATCACAGTTTCAGTTTCATTACTTGTGATTGGTCTGTTCATATTTTCTATTTCTTCCTGGTTCAGTCTTGGAAGGTTGTACCTTTCTAAGAATTTGTCCATTTCTTCCAGGTTGTCCATTTTATTGGCATAGAGTTGCTTGTAGTAGTCTCTTAGGATGCTTTGTATTTCTGCGGTGTCTGTTGTAACTTCTCGCTTTTCATTTCTGATTTTATTGATTTGAGTCCTCTCCCTCTTTCTCTTGATGAGTCTGGCTAATTGTTTATGAATTTTTTTATCTTCTCAAAGAACCAGCTTTTAGTTTTATTGATCTTTGCTATTGCTTTCTTTGTTTCTATTTCATTTATTTCTGCTCTGATCTTTATGATTTCTTTCCTTCTGCTAACTTTGAGTTTTGTTTGTTCTTCTTTCTCTAGTTCCTTTAGGTGTAAGGTTACATTGTTTATTTGAGATTTTTCTTGTTTCTTGAGGTAGGCTTGTATAGCTATAAACTTTCCTCTTAGAACTGCTTTTGCTGCATCCCATAGGTTTTGCATCATCATGTTTTCATTGTCATTTGTCTCTAGATATTCTTTGATTTCCTCTTGATTTCTTCAGTGATCTCTTGGTTATTTAGTAATGTATTGTTTAGCCTCCATGTGTTTGTGTTTTTCATGTTATTTTCCCTGTAATTGACTTCTAATCTCATAGCATTGTGGTCAGAGAAGATGCTTGACATGATTTAAATTTTCTTAAATTTACTGAGGCTTGATTTGTGACCCAAGATGTGATATATCCAGGAGAATGTTCCATGTGCACTTGAGAAGAAAGTTTAATCTGCTGTTTTTGGATGGAATGTCCTATAAATATCAATTAAATCTATCTGGTCTATTGTGTCATTTAAAGCTTCTGTTTCCTTATTTAGTTTCATTTTGGATGATCTGTCCATTGGTGTAAGTGAGGTGTTAGAGTCCCCCACTGTTATTGTGTTACTGTCAATTTCCTCTTTTATAGCTGTTAGCAGTTCCCTCATTTATTGAGGTGCTCCTATGTTGGGTGCATATATATGTATAATTGTTATATCTTCTTCTTGGATTGATCCCTTGATCATTATGTAGTGTCCTTCCTTGTCTCTTGTAACATTCTTTATTTTAAAGTCTATTTTATCTGATATGAGTATAGCTACTCCAGCTTTCTTTTGATTTCCATTTGCATGGAATACCTTTTTCCATCCCCTCACTTTCAGTCTGAATGTGTCCCTAGGTCTGAAATGGGTCTCTTGTAGACAGCATATATATGGGTCTTGTTTTCGTATCCATTCAGCTAGTCTGTGTCTTTTGGTGGGAGCATTTAATCCATTCACGTTTAAGTTAATTATCAATATGTATGTTCCTATGACCATTTTCTTAGTTGTTTTGGGTTTGTTTTTGTAGGTCCTTTTCTTCTCTTGTGTTTCCCGCTTAGAGAAGTTCCTTTAGCATTTGTTGTAGAGCTGGTTTGCTGGTGCTGAATTCTCTTAGCTTTTGCTTGTTTGTAAAGTTTTTGATTTCTCCATCGAAGCTGAATGAGATCCTTGCCGAGTAGAGTAATCTTGGTTGTAGGTTCTTCCCTTTCATCACTTTAAGTATATCATGCCACTCCCTTCTGGCTTGTAGAGTTTCTGCTTAGAAATCAGCTGTTAACCTCATGGGTGTTCCCTTGTATGTTATTTGTCATTTTTCCCTTGCTGCTTTCAATAATTTTTCTTTGTCTTTAACTTTTGCTAATTTGGTTACTATGTGTCTCAGCATGTTTCTCCTTGGATTTATCCTGTATGGGACTCTCTGCGCTTCCTGGACTTGGGTGGCTATTTCCTTTCCCATGTTAGGGAAGTTTTCGACTATAATCTCTTCAAATATTTTCTCTGGTCCTTTCTCTCTCTCTTCTCCTTCTGGGACCCCTATAATGCAAATGTTGTTGTGTTTAATGTTGTCCCAGAGTTCTCTTAGGCTGTCTTCATTTCTTTTCATTCTTTTTTCTTTATTCTGTTCTGCAGCAGTGAATTCCAGCATTCTGTCTTCCAGGTCACTTATCCATTCTTCTGCCTCAGTTATTCTGCTATTGATTCCTTTTAGTGTAGTTTTCATTTCAGTTATTGTATTGTTCATCTCTGTTTGTTTGTTCTTTAATTCTTCTAGGTCTTTGTTAAACATTTCTTGCATCTTTTTGATCTTTGCCTCCATTCTTTTTCCAAGGTCCTGGATCATCTTCACTATCTCTATTCTGAATTCTTTTTCTGGAAGGTTGCCTATCTCCACTTCATTTTTTTGTTTTTCTGGGGTTTTATCTTGTTCCTTCATCTGGTACATAGCCCTCTGCCTGTTCATCTTGTCTCTCTTTCTGTGAATGTGGGTTTTTTTCCACAGGCTGCAGGATTGTAGTTCTTCTTGCTTCTCACTCAGTCTTTCTTAATAAGGCTTGCCCTCAAGGGAAACTAGTTTACCAGAGCCTAACTGACCTGGATAATGGGAAATAGCTAACTCCAGCCAGTTCTAGCCATCCTGTCTCACCTTTCAGGCAAATGATTTACAAGGAACCAGGGCAGTGTGGAGGCGAGGAACTCGTGCAGGGGAAACACCTCATGATCTTTTCGAAATTGTAAAATCACCACCCAACTCCCAAGATTCTGATATACAGCAGCAGTTCTAGAGTCTGGGAAGTCCAAGATCAAGATGCCAGCAATGTAGGTTTCATTCTGAGGTCTCTTCTCTTGGATTATAGGCAGCTGCCTTCTATCTGTGTGCTCACACAAACTCTTCCTTGTGTTAGGGCAGAGACGAGCTCCGTCTCCTTGATGGTGTATGTTTTTCACTTGGTTTCCAAGACACCATTCCCCCACCCCATCCCCCTCTCCTGCTTTTTTTTATTCACACATCTTAGTGGCACCCCTTTCTAAGTCTTCATTGTGATTCTTCCTCTTATGTTCAGGTTGCCCCAGAGCTAAAGCCTTGGACATCTTTTCTTCTCTACCTATTGACATTTCCTATGTGATCTCACCAAGTCCAATAAATTTAAACACTGTTCAAATGCTGACAACCCCCAAACAATATATAAGCCAACCAGCCTTCTCTCTCCTCACCTTCTGCCCTCCACCTGCCCTCAACTTGATATGTCTGATCTTCATTCTATTCCCCAGCTCTCCTCCTCACAGTTTATTATGATTCCAATCCTTCCATCTGCTCAGGTCCCAAATCCTTGAAGCCACTTTCTCTCATGCTCTGCATCCAATCCTGTTGGCACTAATTTCAAAATCTCCAGAGTATATCTAGAATTGGACCAGTCTTTACCTCTCCCACTAACACTTTGCTGTCTGTTTCCTCCCTGGATGATCACAGTAATGGAGCTCCTAGGTCCTTCTCTTGCCCCTGTCTGTAGTCTACTCTCAATGCAGCAAACAGTGAGAACTTTTTAAGTATTAATTAAATTATGTTCCTTCTCTACTCAAATTTTCCAGTGCTTCCCAGTTTCACTCAGAGTTAAAGCCGGAGACCCTGCAAATGCCTCCTTCTTTCTCTCACCTCCTGACCCTTCCCTGACCTTCTCTCCTGTTAGTCTCTCTGTGTCACACTGGCTTCCTTGCCATTTTCCTGGTGCACCAGGCACACTCGATTGCTTTCCGCTGAGAGCAATCCTGAACACCCTCTTCAATTGTGCTACCAAAGCATGGCTCCCTAATTCTCCTCCTCCCTGTCCTTCTCAGCAACTTTTTCTTGTAACAGTTATAGCTGTTTAGCCTGCTATAAAGTTATCTTACTCATTGTGTTTACTATCTATTATCTATGTTGTTTATTGGTGCATTATGAATCAGATTGAATGACTTTTCTAGATATTCTGCCTAAATTCTGAAAGCAAGTCCCTTACATGAAATAATGCACGAAGTGGTTCAGGTGCATGGAGGAGTAAGCTGTATAAGGGCAAGGACATCTGGCCCTTTTGTTCCCTTATGTATTCAGTGTCTGTTATATAGCAGGTGCTCCATGAATACTAAGGTGGCCAAAGCGCAGATGAACATCCAAGGGAGTCTGACCAAAGATTCTGCCCTGATGTGAAGGTCCTGATCTTGTTTATTCTATTTAGCTTCCAAACGCCCTGTTGAATCTCCTCCACAGGCTGCATCTGTTTTTTTCCAAAGCCTTTTCAAATATGGTTTCTGGGCATATTCCCATCTGGCACTAAACCTACCTGAAGCTTCTCAATTAAGTAATATGAGAGTTTTAGCTGTGAGTATGCAAGAAATAATAACTTTTCCGCATTACTGCCAGATACATGAAGTTTGCCAAGAGTAAAAAATGTCATAAATGACAGAGTAGTAGATGCCTTTGTTCCATGTTGAAATTGCACATCTTCTGAAATTCAGGGAACTGTAACATAGTTTTGAAGCAATGATGATGATGGTTGTACTTTTTTTTAAAAATTTATTTTATTGAAGTATAGTTGATTTACAGTGTTGTGTTAATTTCTGCTGTACAGCAAAGTGATTCAGTTATACCTATATATACATTCTTTTCCATATTCTTTTCCATAATGGTTTATCACAGGATATTGAATATAGTTCCCTGTGCTATAAAGTAGGACCCTGTTTTTTTATCCATTCTATATATGATTTTGCATCTGCTAATCCCAAACTCCCAATCCATCCCTCCCCACCCCCCTTGGCAAGCACAAGTCTGTTCTGTATGTCTGTGAGTCTGTTTCTGTTTTGTAAATAAGTTCGTTTGTCTTATATTTTAGATTCCACATATAGGTGATATCATATGGTATTTGTCTTTCTCTGTCCGGCTTATTTCACTTAGTATGATCATCTCTAGGTCCATCCATGTTGCTGCAAATGGCGTTATTTCATTCTTTCTTATGGCTGAGTAATATTCCATTGTATATATGTACCGCATCTTCTTTATCCATTCATCTGTTGATGGACATTTAGGTTGTTTCTGTCTTGGCTATTGTGAACAGTACTGCTATGAACATAAAGGTGCATGTATCTTTCTGAATTATCTATTATATGTTTTAATTGTGACCCTCCTCTGTGTCTGGCTCTGTGCTAACCTTTGGGATAAAAGATGCAAAGACATGGTTCATGTCTTGTAGGACCTTCTAGTCTAGGGGAGAAAAAATGACCTGCGAACAGATATATGAACCATTAAAAACATCATAACAGAATTTCAGAATTTTAAAATGCAATAAGATTGCAGAGGATTTAAAAACAAAAAACCAAATCCCAATTCTGTCTAGGGCAGTCATTGAGTATTCATGGAGAAAGCTTGATCTGAACCACAACTTGAAGGATGAGTAGTAATTTGGCACAGTGTTTAGGATGAGAGTGTAAGAGAGGAGAGAGAAAAATGAGGGCAAAAGTATGTTGGGATAAACAGCCTGGTACTTAGGAAAACTGCAAGTAGGTCAACGTGGCAGTAATTTAGGGAACACGCAGAGTAGCAGGGACCAGTCACGAAGGCTCTGGAATGCCAGCTAGCATTTTGGCTTTTACCTCTTGGGCACTCATTCTTGATTACATCTATATGAAGATCTATATTATCTTTCAAAACATGTTTTAAAAATATAAGTATCTCCTTGTGGTATATAGTAAGGACAATGGCCAAAGGTTCATAAAGACAGGGCGGGAAAAGCAGAGGAATAATAAACCTGTAGAAAGTAACATGAGCATAGGCTGTGCTCTGGGTTTCCCAGAGGCACAGAGAAAGGGGACAGTTCACAACTGGATGAGTTACTTCTTTCTAACAAAGAACAATTGTCTTGACTTCATGGAAGATGCATGCTTTCTCAGGTTTGGACTTAGAAATATCACTCTCTTGTGGGTCTCTGCATAAAGAGTCATTGAGTAATGGTGAGAGGCGTTGTCTTTGAACATGTAATGCAGAGGTTTGTACTTAGAACTGCTTGTTTCATGTTCAGCCTCTTGGTGAAAGATGAAGACCATTAGCCTGACACTTAATGAGGAAGCTCGGAGCTGTAAGACATGTTGAGAAGACAGGGCTGTGTGCCTTCTACCTGTGGTGTTTCTCATGGAGCCCAGCACAGAATTAGGGACATGATAGACGCTTTAGGACAGATGTCCTCATATGATTTTACTGTGACTAAACTAACTTTGAACTTGGCTTTGGTTTTCAGCGTGATTTTCATGGTAAAACCGTTTTCAGCGTGATTTTCATGGTAAAACTTTGGTCTGCTCTCAGAGCATGCTCTGAGATGAGAATTATAAACTAAAGGAGAAAATAATGACAACCAAATAATTGCTCAGGCTCCTATGGAGACTTCTTAATAGATGTGGATTTGGCAACTTGGTGAGTTGTTTGTCACTGGCAAATCAGGATTCACATGCCAAACACAGAATCACGTTCGATGCTTTTCCCACTCATATGGCAGACAGTCACGAAGTCAGAGTAGGACCACGGACAGAAAGTTTATGGGGGACAATAACTTTTTAAATGATTAAAAAATTAATTCTTTGATTTCTGTGGATTTATATTGCAAAGATGAAGTATGGTGGGAGAAAAACCGGAGCCCTCATCTTTAAGTAGCATTGGCAAAGCATAGCTCACAAAGGGTAAATAAGTTCCTTTAACATGTACGACCCCCTAATGCAGAGGCATTATTATTTCTCCTTCACACATGAGGGAACTGAGGTGCAGAGAGGTGAAGTGAGAGTACCCCATTTCATAGACCCCCAAGACTTCTGAATCCCAGTGCTTTGTACATTTTATTAGGCCATAGATGTTTCTTTTAAGGTGCTTCCCTGCATGAAGATCTCTGATAGGTATCTTAGAAATCGGGATCGTGGCTTTTTGAAATGAGATTGTGTGCAGGCCAGAAGCCAGGAGATCGACTATGTGATTTCTTAATGTGTTTTTCTTCCCTGAAGTCATTTGGCTCTTCAGTATGACTTATGGGTGGAATGAGGTTAACTTTGGCCGTTTCGGAGGTGGGGGATGGGTGGGGGGGGTGCATGCAACTTTGCTGCACATGGCGGCTGTCTCCAGTAGCTGCCTGGCTGCCTACCTTCTTCTTGTGTTTCCCAGGAGGAGGTGAATATTTCATTTTTGAGAAACTGGACTCTAACCCAGAGTGACCCTGAAGCCTGAGCTGCATATTAATCTCTATCGATGAGAGAAAAGCACTTTGTTCTTAACAATTCACTTGCTCCTTCTTCTTGCCCTTGAAGACTTCATATTTGAAGCAGCAGGGAACAGAGGAAAGCCTACAGTTTGTTCTTTGGATTTCTACCAGTCCAATTTTCTAACTGCTACTTGCCTAAAATAAGTGTTACCATAAAGGACCACAAAAGACCTCTGATGTTGTCACTCCATCCAAAGCCTTAAAATGCAGGAAGACTGCATGTCTGTAAGGGCTGAACCACTTAAGGTGTACTGACCACACGTCTCTCCGTTTGCTGTCATTTGAATGTCACTGTAATCAGCAGCCACAAATCTTTAGTAAATGACCCTGATTAGGAATTTTTCTCAACAGTTTGGGGCTATGAATCCTCTTTTTTCCTTTCTGGTTTCCCACTTGGGGCCTGTCTCTTCCTTTGTGTTTGATCTCTCCCTTTTTCTAATGCATAGCACATATCTTTTTTCCATCTCTGTACCTTAATCTTCTGTTAGTCTTCCACAAGTGTATTTGCTTGACTGAAAGGACAAACAGATGTTGACTTCCTTATTGTGAAACACACACACAAAAAGGACAATTAATTTATACCTATGACAATCTGCTCCAACAGTGACAGCCCTTGAAAATGTATATTCCATTTGAGATCCAAGCCATATTTTGTTTTCATGTAGCTGCTCAATAGAATTTAACTTCAAGTTAGGTTTGTATTCCCCAAGTGAGAGTCTTTAATTGTTCTCAGGAATAAAACCAGTGAATATTTCCATTTTAAATATTTCAAAGGTGTTTTTTTTCAAATGTGCGTATATTTTTTGCTTGTATTTTAAAAATTAACTCTTATCTATCATCATTTTGCTTCATCAGAGGCAAAATGCAGTTACAGATAGTTTCTGATTATAGTTATTAAAAATAATTCTTAATCTAGGAGTTAGGCAGATATATATATATATATAGGAGACAAACATGTTTTAGGGTGTTCCTGCTGGATAAAGTCGCCATTTAGTGAGAAACAGATTTCATGACTTATTTGCTCTTGGAACTGTCTGAGGATGGACATATAAATACACCACACACACACACACACATACACTCACATCTCACATGCCTGCTTCCCCTTCACAACTTTCTAGCTCAACCTATCCATGTCTTGACCTTATCCTGACCTAGCAGAGGGGCTTAGCAGTCTTCTAGTAGTCAGGCTTGAATTACTTGTGCAGGTCTGGTAACTGGTAGATATAAGGTTAGCATCTGGAAATAGTCACCTGGTAGGTCCAAAGGAACAGTTATGCTAGTTGAGCAACAGGTAATCAGAAAGCTGATTAGGTGCTGCTCCGGCTTCCTTAGTAGCACTTCTCTGTTTATGCCCTTGGCCCTTTCTATTTCTTCTAGTTCCTGTCACTTGTAACTCTTTCTTAACTCTGTCTCTGTTCACATATTTAAACATAGCTTTCAATGCTTTTCCTTCACCTAAGACTTAAACCTCTTTCCCTGGTTTGTGTTTCCATTATTCTTTGCCCAAGCATGAGATTGCCCAAGAAACATACCTCCTATCAATGTCCCCTATTCCAGGAATTTGACTTTTGGGGCCTGAAAAAAAGTTTGGGGATAATACTGAGAGCTCTTTCTGACACCATGGATCTGGGAATACCTGATGGGTCAAAAACATCTTATACATATTCATTCACAAGTGGGCACTTTACACATCTCTGCTAACCATGTTGCAGTGTGCTTGTTAGGGTTTACTATTAATAATAAAGTGTCTGACGAATGGATAAAGAAGATGTGGCACATATATACAATGGAATATTACTCAGCCATAAAAAGGAATGAAATTGGGTCATGTGGATGGACCCAGAGACTGTCATACAGAGTGAAGTAAGTCAGAAAGAGAAAAACAAATATCGTATATTAACACATATATGTGGAATCTAGAAAAATGTCACAGATGAACTGGTTTGCAAGGCAGAAATAGAGACACAGATGTAGAGAACAAACGTATGGACACCAAGGGATAAAAGCGGGGGTGGGTGGGGGTGGTGGTGGGATGAATTGGGGGATTGGGATTGACATATACACACTAATATGTATAAAATAGATAAGTAATAAGAACCTGCTGTATAAAAATAAATAAAATTCAAAAAACAAAAACCAAACAAACAAACAAAATAATAAAGTGTCTGAGAGCTACATAGAAGATCGAAAAAAGTAATAATAAATTTTCATATAATAGAATCTGCTCAAGATAGAGCATTGAGATTAGCCGGCAGACACAGAGACAAAGAGATCTGCCAAGAAAGTCATTTAGTAGATAATAAATCTAACCCAAAAGAGGCCTCTGGGTCCCACCTCAATGCATCAGATACCCTAATTTCAGAAATGCAAATGTTATAGGATTAAAGCAAAATGAAATATTGAGAGAAGATTAAGCATAACCTGATACACTATTAATCTCAGCCTTCCTCTGAGAGTCGTGTTTCAGAAAGAGGTGGGAAAGAACTCCCCAAAGGAAGCATTTATATCTAAGAGCCTATTCAACAGGAGCAAACAAGCCTTGCTTAATGTGTAGACGTTATGGAAGGGAGACTTCTATCTGGCTCTAGAAGCTCTGGCTTCTGTCTGGCTTTCTAGAAGAAGCACTGACCTGTGCCGTAGTCAGAATATATCAACGTTGTTTGTAATCACAGCTCTTACCACGCTACTGACACTGCACCACCAGTAAATTGAACTTAGAAACACAAGACAAATTGTACAATTTGTGAGTGCCCAGAAAACAGCTACTGTGGACATTACCATTAATAACAGCCTCATTGTAAGTTTAGCTTATTCTAAGCTACACAGAATCTTGAATTCCTTACCAATGTATTCTATCTTCTATTCTGAAGATTATTTTAAATTATTAGAAAAATGGGCTTTTTCAGTAGCAGAAGCATCAAAGCAAAAAGCAAAAAGAATGGTACTTTATAGGATCCCATGATTTGTACAAATGCTTCATGTCAATAAAGAATCATCAATACTTGTCAAATCTGCACTGAAATTTCCAATGATTGAAAATACAAATTCCAGCTGTCCAATTTCAAGTCAATACCACTTGTATAAATTCAACCCTTTGACATAAAAACAACTTGAAATTTATTGAACGCCTTTAAGCTGGCAGTTTGGACTTGTCAGATACCCGGGGAACACAATTGGGCTGAGAAAATCCAACTTCCGTCATATACAAGGATTACACTCAACCAGATTTTCTTCTTTAGGCCTTCCAGTCAGGCTCCTATTCAATGCACTGTTTGATCCCAACATTACTAAGGTCCATAGGGCTCCATTTTCTTGCCGCAGGGGGATCTTTTTTTTTTTTTTTTTCCTAGCACAACCTAGAATAGACTTTATTTGTAGAGCTTATTAATAAGGCCCCCTTAGAGTCAGGAAATAAGATTGTCTCAATCATTATTTGCCTCTTTGAGTATGAAAATATTCTATGCAGGTTAAATGAGTTATTAAAAGAAATCTGAATTTTCATTTGTTGATCTGAAGTTCAAGACTTGCTATGTGTCACTGTTCTATCCTTACTCTCTAATTGTTTTGACCTTATTGGCTCCTGGATCCCTCCTGACTTCTGTGTCATCATCCTCTGCAATAGGAATCTTTGGAAACAGTGGCTTTATATTTTTATCAGTTCGACAAACATATTCTAATCACCTACTCTGGATCAGACCTTGAGTTAGGCCTTGACATTACAGAAATGGAGCAATCCCTGCTGTCATGAACCTCAAAGTTTGGCAAACAGCTGGAATAATAGAGTCTAGGAACATGGAGTTCCTAGGAGAGAGAAGAGAAGCTGCTAGAGAGGGGAGCTGTGCCTCTAGGCATGACATTGCCTGAACCCCTTTACTTATTTCGGGCATGAAAACACCAGTCTTTCCTGGGGGATTTGAGGTGGGGTGGGAGGGAGAAGGCCTCCATCTTCTACAGATGAGTAAATATTCCCAAATATCCTGCTTGATAAAGTCCTCCTTTCTTCCATCTGCTTTGTTCAAGCCCCTGACATATACAAATACGGCATGCAGTGCCTGTTAGATCTCGTCAGCGATCTTCAGTGGCCATAATTATTCACTGAATGTGAACCATGAACTGTACTTTGTGTATCATGGGCCGAGTACAGCCATGGTGCTTGTTCTCGTAAAGCCAGCCCTGTGGTGGTGAAGATAGAAAATGAACAAGTTTAGGAAGGACAAAATAAATAATTAAACCTTTTTAGTGGTGCCATGAAGAAAAGGGTCAAGGCACAGCAATAGAAAATAAGTGAGTCCTGTTCCTTAGGGTGGTAATGTATGGTCTCTCTGAGTATAAGAACCTACTCTATAGCACAGGGAACTACTCAGTGCTCTGTGGTGACCTAAATGAGAAGGAAATCCAAGAAAGAGGGGATATATGTATACGTATGGCTGATTCACTTTGCTGTACAGTATAAACTAACACAATATTGTGAAGCAACTATCCTCCAATTAACAAAAAGAAGAACTAACGGAAGGCACAGCATTCAGTGATATATCATAAGGTGTTGCTAGCTTGTCAGAGGAAAAGATCTCAAGAGAATGGGCAGCTGTTAGTAAAATGGAACTGTGCCTGGTGTAGAGGCAATAACCTGACTCATTTCCAGGGTAATGAGGGAGAGCGGATTTTGGCAACCCCCATTTTAGACTTCCAAGATACCATGGACAGTCTCAATCCATGGGGCACCTGGGTGCTTGATAAAGGATACTAGAGCTCCAGTATGCTTTGAGAACCTATCACTTTCCGCATAAAATCCCGAGGACCAGAATCTAAAATAGTTACTGAAGCCCTGGTAGCCAGAATCAATTCTCTCCCCCACTCCCTACTGCTCTCTCATTATCTCTGTCTCTATCTCTTATATAATTAACACTTAATTTCTTCTCTTTCACTACTGAATCTAATGGAGAAGAGTTACTGTTGATGCTAAATTAACAAGAAGCAACTAGCATGAGATTGAGTACTGGACAGATTTTGGTTTGCATCCTACCTCGGCCTCTTAATGGTTATATAAGTTTGACCGAGTGATTCGAATTCTACCAGCCTTCAGTTTTTTTCTATCAGCAAAATACGGATAATGATTTTTGGGGGGAACATTGTGAAGACTGCATTAAATAATGTGTGTGGAATGCCTAGTTTGGTACATGGTAATACCCAACAAATATTCAGTAGAATAATGAAATTGGATTTGGCTTATTTCTGGGCACAGGTTATGGCATTTATTACTCTATGCACTCCATCCTTCTAGATTTTTGATCCTCTTGGGACATTTTCTTTCTTAGACCTTTGTTCTGAAAGTCATTCTTATTCTTCCACAACCCAAACTTTTATGCTGAATCTTTTCTAACATGGAGAAAAGTTGCAAAATAAAACAGTGGCTTTTTAATACCATCTAGGTTCAACAATTAACTAGTATTTTGCCATATTTTCTCTAATTCTCTATATTTATACCTTTTTAAAATCTAAGCATCTAAGCATTTAAGAATTGCAGACACCATGAGATCTCTCCCTAAATATTTCATTTGGCATGCATTTTCTAAAAACAAGGACTCTTTCCTTTATAACCCTAAGGACATTATCACTTCTGAGAATATTAACATTAATGCCACATCCTCACTTAATATCCAGTCCATAGTGAACATTTCTCAATTGTTCTAAAATGTCTTTTATAACTATGTTTTTTTAGTCTTTGAAGCAGCATCCAGTCAAGGTATAAATATTACATTCAGTTATGTCTTTTTTTATTTCTTTAATATAAAACAGTTGTCCGAATTTTCCCATGACATTGATTTTTTTAAAGAGTGCAAACCACTTTTTTCTGTAGAATAATTCAACTCCTGGATCTGTCTGATTAAAACCCATTCTTCTGATCCAGCCCCACATCTTTTACTCACTGGCCCTGTGGTCTTTGAAGTGGCCACCTTGCTGATAGATTAGCTGCTAAGACGCTGAATCCTTCTTCCAGCCTGCAGGAAAATTATGACTGAGTCTTTAATGTTGATATTTTGATATCACTTTGGAAGAATGTCCAGAGGAGGAAAGTGAACATTGGAACTGACACCGAGGAGCTCTGTGTTCCTTCCACCAAGAGTACTGAAACCCGGGAGAGAGTCCCACCTGCCAAGCATAATGGAAGTGTCATCCAGGAAAAGGGGAGATGGTCAAAGTGACCTCTGGAGATTCCCTTGCAGGTTAAAGAGTTCAGTGAAGGATGTCCTTTGCCAATGACTCCCGGGTCATTTATCTGGCAGACCAGAGCCCTCCTTCATGGTGTCTTGACTAAGGGTTGCAGAGTTTTCAACAAGTCAGGAGAATCTCATTTGCCAAGAATTCTAATTGAATCCTTTGTAGGCTTCTCATAGTTCCCAGATCACATGAGAATGAAGATCCTTGCAGAAGAAGTCAAGAAAATTTTTCTGGCTAGATATATTTAATAGAGTTTCTTTTTGTCTCTTTCCTATAGGTCAGCAGAGACCAATAAAATTTTATGCAATGATGAAAATGTTACTTTTCTTTTGCTGTGCTGTCCAACATAGTAGCCACTAGCTGCACGTAACCACTGGATATTTGAAATGGGCTAGTATAACTGAGGAATGAATTTTCAAATTTAATTTAACATTAAGAAATTTAAACGCAATTGTACATAGCTGCATTGGCTAGTGGCTACTGTGTTGAACAGCAGAACTACAGACAGTGTTATCCCTTGAATCTAATTTCCAGATTTTGAGACCAGGGGCTACTCTTACTAATTCCATTCTCCTCTCCTCCCCTTCTCTTCAGTACGGTAGAGGAACATACGTTATTTTCAACTCTCCAGGCCCTCATTTCCCCTTTCTTAGACCAGTCACAGGATGTGTAGGAGCCAGCAAAAGAGTCAGCCACACAGCAGCTGATGCTAAGAAAGGAAGCCTGTCACCCTGAGTGGTACCCACTCTTGCTTTTCCATCTAAGCCTTTCATCTTCCCATCTGACAACTTGCTCTGAATCTTCACCCCCTTTGTTGGTAAGCTGACTCCTGGGAAGTCAGCTCATAGGAACTCTGCTTCAGAGTTGACAGAGACTTGATTTTCAGGATCTAAGTTCTTTGAGAGGAGCTGACCAACACTTTGGCTTTGTCTAAGAGGCTGTGCTTTGTGATTCGGTTGCCAGATAGACAAGAAGGAAATGGCAATGACAGTTGCCACAAAATGGCAGTGACAGCAGTGATTACATTTCATTGCATATGAAGATCTTGGCACTTGTATTAACTACTTTACATGTATTTCATCTTTATAATAACTCATATAATACATATTATGAGTTCTTATTTTACAGATGAGGAAACATGATGTTCAGAAAGGTGTAAGACTTGCCCAAGAGCATACAACTAGGCAGGGAGGGGCTAGGAATTAAAATGTAATCTGCCTAATTTCACCACTCTTTCTAGGGCTTCTGATTATGACAGTAATTTTCTGCCTTGAATCTGTCCTGTTTCTGTCTCTGTTTTTCACTCTCTTTCTTTGTACACACACACACACACACACACACACACACACACACACACGCACACACACACATACTTGTGAATTTTCCAGGCATCTGAATTGTACACCTTTAATTTTCAAACTCTTAAATGAAAAATAATTTAACTTGACAAAATTGCTGATATATTGTACTTGTCCTGCCCTACTAAACAATTAACCCTTTCTGGATACACATACATTATAAAACTGCCCTGTGATATATTCGAGTTCTAGTGAGGCGAGTAGAATAGTTTGCCTGCATGAACCAGCTTCAAGTCACCAAGCTTTGTTGTTGTCCTTGTGATAAACTACACATAACACAAAATTTTCATTTTAACCGCTTTTAAGTTTACAGTTTTGTGGTATTAAGTATATTCACATTGTTCTGTGTGGTTGGTTGGTTTGTTTTTTACTTAGGATAAGTCTTTTTTTTTTTAGTTTTATTGAGGTATAATTGACACATAAAATTTTAAGACATTTGTAGTCATTCACACTGTTGTACAACCATCACTACTACCCATCTCCAGAACTTTTTCATCATCCCAAACTGAAATTCTGTACCCATTAAATAATAATTCCCCAACCTTCCCTTCCCCTCAGCCCCTGGTAAGCACTACTCTACTTTCTGTGTGTATGGATGTGACTATTCCAGGCACTAGAGCTTGGAGCTTCCTGGTTGCTATTTTGCTGACGTCACTTTTCAAGTCACTGAGCTTTTCAGGCCAACGCCCTTCTTGCCCACAAGGGGTGGGGGTGGGAGATTGGTGTGGGGAGGGAACAAGGCATGGAGAGTACAAGGTTAAGGACAGGGTGACACTGAAGAGCCTTCATGCATTTAGTTCCCATTTTTCCAAGAACAAAGTGGGGAATAGTTGCCAGCTATATATTCAACACCTCTCCTTTCCTTTAAAGATACATTTATTCCTAAATCTGGTAGCCTCACAGAAAAAATACATTTATTCTTAAATTCTGGTAGCCTCAAGGAGTAGAAGCTCAGATAATTCAGGAGCCAGATGATTTTTATTAATGGAGGAAATAACTATTTGACCACGACATTCATCAAATTCTTTTCTACTTTAGTGCCAGTGGGGAACTAGATTTGGGAGACATCTGAGCACACTCAAAACCAACTAGTAGAACCAACTGGGTTCTGTTTCAGCCAGAGACTTGCCAATTCATTTCAATATTGTCTGCATTCTGTGTCTTCCTCTTCTCCCAAGAGATACAGAAGGTTAAAATCAGGGTCTCCTCCCTGAAGTAAGAAGCTGAATTCATATATTTTTGATTTGGTACATTACTGAATATTTTACGATCTGGTGTACTTTCAGTGAAAACAAGCCTTTCTTAAAGTAATTGAGAGATATATGAAATTCTCATTATCACAAGAGAAATGTTGATGGCTTTGAATTATGCAGGGAAGAATAAATATCTAATTATTTTAGCCTAATCATCATTATTCCTTTTCATCTCCCAACACCCTAGTCATTTCTTACTGTTTTTTTCTCCCTACCCCATCAGCTCTTTTAAAAGGCCATCCTTTTGAGTTCAGCTGAGATAAAAGAGGCTTAAAGATAAGAAACAACAGAAATCCCTGCACTTCATGGGGATTACAAGTGGAATTAACATGGCTATATAGAATGAAGCCGCAGCTTGGGGCCTGGAAATGACAAGGTTATTTATTCTCTGAAATCCTAGGCACTGGTTAGGCTGTTATTAATCACAGGGACTACAGGGCTGGGGTGGGCAAACTTCATTTGCAGATGGAAAGCTACTGGGCTGTGAGTCTCTGTAGCGATACTCTTAAAAACAATGTCTGCATTTGGAAAATTTAATTTTTTGAAAACTGTTGAAAATCAAGTATAATAGAATTAATCTCTCATTGCTCCTTCCCCACCCCCACACTCTAATGGTACATATCTTTTAACCATTTTCCTTTTTAGTTCATTTGGTGGTTCCCATTAGAATTTTAAATGCTTTTTCCACTTCTGTTTCTTGAGATATCAAGTTTAGACAGCACCAGTCTACTCTGTACAACAAAATCAAGAGTTTTGGAACATTTGTACCTCATCTTCTTGAGCTATACCTAAATTTTGTCATTTATATTATTATTTTAGTTCTTCTAGTAATTCCCTTTATAACTGTAAATGATAAATATTCACATTCACACTTCTTGATGTTATCAGCTTTAGAGAATACTTTTGAAGGGAGAATAAGTTAGTACACTTATAATTGCTTCCATCTTCTCTTCCCTTCACCTACTAACTTTTGCTGTTGTTGTTGGTTATTTAACTTTTATACTGTTAAGGTTCGTAGCACTTAAATTTTTCTCCAATACCTGTTATATTACTTTCTGCTTTTGTCTATAGGTTAATTTTCACAATTAAAATTCCCCCCAAATAGGGGATTAAATGGATTAAAGACTTAAATGTAAGACCTGAAACCATAAAACTTCTAGGAGAAAACATTGGCAGTACACTCGTTGACATTAATTAGTCTTAGCAATATTTTTTTGGATATATCTCCTCAGGCAAGGGAAAAGAAAAGCAAAAATAAACATATAGGACTACATCAAACTGAAATGCTTTTGCAGAGTGAAGAAAACTATCAACAAAATGAAAAGGCCACCTACTGAATGGCAGAAGATATTTGCAAATGACATATCTGATAAGCAGGTAATATCCAATATATACAAAGAACTCATACAACTCAACATCAAAAAAAACAACCCAAACAACCTGACTAAAAAATGGGCAGAGCACCTGAATAGACATTTTTACAAAGAAGACGTACAGATAACCAATTGGCACATGAAAAGATGCTCAACATCACTACTCATCAGGGAAATGCAAATCAAGGCCACAGAGCGATCGTCTCATGCCTGTTAGAATGGCCATCATCAAAAAGACAACAAATAGCAAGTGTTGGCGAGGATGTGGAATAAAGGGAACCCTTGTTGGTGGGAATGTAAATTGGTGCAGACACTATGGAAAACAGTATGGAAATTCCTCAAAAAATTAAAAATGTAACAATCATATAATCCAGCAATTTCACTCTGGGTATTTATTCAAAGAAAATGAAATGCTAATTAGAAATGATATATGCACCACTATGTTCACTGCAGCATTATTTACAATGGCCAAGATATGGAAGCAACCTAAGTGCCCATCAATAGATGAATGGATAAAGAAGATTTGGTGTATATACACAGTGGAGTATTACTCAGCCATCAGAAAGAATGAAATCCTTGTAGTGAGGTGGATGGACCTAGAGACTGTCATACAGAGTGAAGTAAGTTAGAAAGAGAAAAACAAATACCCTATGCTAACACATATATATGGAATCTTAAAAAAAAAAAGTGGTTCTGACGAACCTAGGGGAAGGACAGAAATAAAGACGCAGACATAGAGAACGGACTTGAGGACACGGGGAGGGAGAAGGGTAAGCTGGGACAAAGTGAGAGAGTAGCATTGACGTATATACACTACCAAATGTAAAATAGATAGCTAGTGGGAAGCAGTTGCATCGCACAGGGAGATCAGCTCAGTGCTGTGTGACCACCTAGAGGGGTGCGATAGGGAGGGTGGGAGGGAGATGCAAGAGGAAGGGGATATGGGGATATATGTATACGTATAGCTGATTCACTTTGTTATAAAGCAGAAACTGATACACCATTGTAAAGCAATTATACTCCAATAAAGATGTAAAAAAAAGAAAAAGGATGAAATCTTGCCATTTGTGAAAACACGGATGGACCTAGAGAGTATCATGCTAAGTGAAATAAGTCAGACAAGAGAAAGGCAAATACTGTACACCTTCACTTATATGTGGAATCTAAACAAAACAAATGAACAAACGTAACTAAACATAAACAGAGTCATATATACAGAGAATAAACATGTGGTTGCCAGAGGGGAGGGTGTAGGAGGAAAGAAATAAGTGAGGGAGATTAGGAGGTACAAACTTTTAGTTACAAAATAAATGAGTCAAGGGTATGAAATGTACAGTGTGGGGAATACAGTCAATAATTATGTAATCTCTTAGTATGGTAACAGATAGTAACTAGACTTATCATTACTACTTATCATGGTATGATTCCAGTTAAAAGATAAATAAGTACTAGGGATATAATGTACAACATAAGTGTAGTTTATACTGCTGTATGTTATACGTGAAAGTTGTTGAGGGTAAATCCTAAGATTTCTCATTGAATGGAAAGATTTTTTTTTTCTATTTCTTTAATTTTGTGTCTATATGAGTTGATGGATGTTCACTAAACTTACTGTGATGATAATTTAATGATGTGTGTAAGTCAAATCAACGTGCTGTACACCACAAAAATTCCTAAAGTGTCAAGACCTAGTAGATTCTGGGTTTTTTTCTGCTTTTTGTTTTTTTGAGTTTTCTTTGTTTTCTAGGTACCACACACTGCTGCTATTTCTGTATCTCATGTTATCCTCTTCCTTTTACATTTTTATTCCTGGAGTACCTCTTTGAGGAGTTTTTTTTTAAAAGATGAATTATCTGATTCTTACGTTTTATGAGATCTGGAATGTCTGAAAAGCATTTTGTTCAATACTTGTTTAATGGTTTGGTTGGGTATATATGTCAGGGTTTAAAAATCAGAAATTTGAAAAAAAAAAAGTTGTGTTGTCTTTTGGCATCCATTATTGCTGATGAGAAATTTGATGTTAGTTTGATTTTTTTTTTTCTCCAACTCTGGAAGCTTTTATAATTCCTCTTTGTTCTTGGACATCTGAAATTCCCTGAGTTGTTTCAGTGTGCAGATTTTTCCCTCCACTGATTTTGGTAGCCATTTGAATCCATTTGAAACTGCATTTTTTTTTTTTTTTTTTTTTTTTCAGTTCAAGGAAACTTTCTTCTAGCTTCGTCTTGGTATTTAGACCTCTCTATTCTATTACTCAGGACAATTACTGAACTTTTTTTTGTTTTTTCAGTAACATGTTTACTTTTCTGAAATTATTTTTTTCTTTGCTTCCTTTTCCCAGATTAGATGCCTATTTTTGTTTTTGGAAGAAACAGCTTTTGTTCTGTCTGAAGATACTTATTAGAATAATTTCAAAGTTCTCTTCCTTGGTCAGCTCTAATTTCTCTGTGGTCAAATATTCTTTTTTCCATTTTGGGCTTTCTTTTTTGTGCTGTAAAATTTCCCTAAATATCTCAGGATCCTGAGCTTCTGGTTCAGTTTCATAAATGAACAGATATTGTTTTGTGCCCCATACCATGTCCTTTGGCCCCCTTTGGATTTTAGCTGCTGCCCTGGGGAACAGGTCCCTCCCACTGCCAATGGCCTGCCACTTCTCTCCAGAGTTCTGCCTCAGGGGTTTTGAAACCTGCTGGACAGCATGGAAATGTGGTTGGCAACTGTCTCCAGGGACATTCCCTCACCCACTCTCTCAGTGGGGGGATCAGTTGATAAATGCTTCAGCCTCTTGTTCTTCAGGGGGACAATTCTGGGACACATTCTGCATGGTTCCTAGGAGGGTCCTGGCAGGATGGATTCCTAGTTTCCTACAATAGCAACCCTCAAATTATACATTCTTTATTGAATTTCCTCATCCCTGTCTCCCTCCAGCTGTCCACACCTGCTTCCTGGAATCACCTCCCATATACCTTCCTGTATCCATGTTCTTGTGTCACGTTCGATTTTGTGGGCACCTAAACAAAGACAGTGATTAGTATAGCCAGGAGACTGGGCTTTTCTCTGGAGCTGTGTAAATCTCCCTCTCCAATAGCCCTCTTCCCTGGATGAAAGGACTGACTTTGAGTTCTGTTATGCCAGGGGGTGTTTTGACAAGCAGTTTCCTTGGAGGGTGCCTAGACGAGAACAGACAATTTGCTGGGGTACTGCAGTAACCTAATAATGAGGATTTTGCCCAGGAGTGGGGGGCACATTGGTGCATTTGACTCTGGGAGGAGCTATTTATTTATTTATTCATTTATTTATTTTTCTCTTCATTGTTTGAAGTGTAAGCCCAGGGTTGTCTCTGTCTTTCCCTGCTTTTCTCACAGGCTCCAGGAGCCATGCAGATTGTCTACTTTCTTTAGAAAGTAGATACCCCAGCATTGTAAACTACTGCTTGCTACAGGTGCTCTTTAAACATGGAGAGGAGGGGGTACAGGAAGAGTATTGTTTTTCTGACTAAGCAGCTAATTAATTACCATGATGATTAGCCCAGGGCATGAGCCCTTCTTGGCATAAGTTGATAGTGTTTGAAGCTTCTCTGAAGCTCCATTTTGAAAGATATCTCTTACTCGTAATGCTGTGATGATGCTTTAAGTTGTGACTTTCTGTTTCATTTGTCCTGTCAATATCTTTTATTTGTTTTCTATCTTCTATAACTTCCTCAAATTTTCTGGTCCATTGATGGCCCCCTTCTTGTTACCAGCATGATTGTATGTACATTTTTCCCACTTAAATAGATCATGTAATGGGTACACATGTATATGCTGGGTCCATCATCTTGAATAATATTCTCTCGTTTTAGATGATGCCACAGACATAGAGCCTCAGAATCTAGACTTGAGCTCACTTCTTGTTCTGTACCTTGTGCCCTTCTGTTTCATCATTATACTCAGAGCTCTGAGTGCATTTAAGGCAGACTTCACATGGGAAGGTGGCCATATTTTGAAAGAAAACACAGGGAATCAAAGGGAACTCAAAGAGGGGAAATTATAGGGATAACAAAACAAGATCTCTCATATCATTGGCCTGATGGTAATGGAGAGCTTGCTTCCTATTCTTGCCACTTCTTTTAAATGAAGCCTTTATTTACAGGAGAAACGCTAAATATATGTGGCCTCGTTGGCACTTGAAATTCAAGGACCTTGGGTTGTGGTAAAATAACATTGTGGTACTGGAAGAGAATTATGAAATCAGAAATACTTCACCTTCTTCTAGTCTAATTGACTATGGAGATTTACACAAATCATTCTGTCTCTGAGCTGGCTTTAATTTCCTTATGTATAAAATAAGGATAGAACCAATGACTTTTAAAATTCTCTGGTTCAAAATCTAAGCAAACAGAGGGAGGCAAGTGCATCTTAGTTAATTGACAAGGTTACTGATAAAGAGCTATACGGGTATGATCCTTATAGGGTATGACATTAAGATGTGCGTCTTGGTCCAGTAATTGTTACGGGTTATCCTGAATGCCAGGCTAGATTCCAATTAAGGTTTAGTCTTCAACAGTGTTAACCTGGGAAAGGCACATGCACACACAGACAATTACTCCAATGCAGACTCTCCCAGTTGAAGGCCACCAGACATTTTTCCTGAGTAGAGATCCGTCCATTCTAGCAGTAGCTGATACATTTCTCTTATGCTTATTTTCTATACTTCTACATAGTTGTGCCTTCTGAGAGAAGCTATTGCCATAATATACCTAACTAGAACAGCTCAAGCCCCAAGGGTTCATCCTTTATTATTTGCTGAAGACCCTGATCTAAGATTCTCAGGGCAGAGCCTAGTGTTTGGGGGTGGGGGTACAGGGGAACTTCAAGTTATTAAATCCCATCCTGATGGTTGGCTTAGATCTGGCTTCTGTCTCAGTTTTCCTGCACAGAGATCCTGCTTCCTATTCATCTGGTGACTTCCCAGAAATTCTATTCTGAAGGACCTAGTGTTAGTTGTATGTCTGAAAGGGGGAGCTGTGGGTCTTACTTTGAAGTATATATATTCATATTATACAGCATATGTATACCGAGTACCCTGTTTCAGTTTGTTAAAGCAGTTCAGCTACTTTGTCTTGCCCTTGTTGGCTTCGTCCTCAGGAGACTGGATATGCACCATCTCTGCTTTGGGTTCTTCTGAGATGGAGAGCCTTCCAGGACCATCAAGGCACAGCATCATGTATGCACTGACATGGGGCCTACCTCCAAGCCCGTTTGTGCCGATGTTTATCTCAGTCACAGGCCACAGCTGGCATGCCCAGCCCTTTATTCCACTAATTTATGGCTTCTGTTCAGTCCGCCTGACTCTCCTGCAGAGCTTTGTACCTGCCCATGTTCACCAGAGGGATCCTCAGCTTTGCAGACTATTTCAGGGTGTACCACTTTGCACCCAGATAATGGATATCTCCTGACTGCCCGAAAGTGTCAGGGCCATGGCTCTCTCAAAGCCATGCTCAAAAGACCCTCATCAGTATCTATCTGCAGTCCCATTTGGTTCTCAAGCAGGGACTTCCATCAGAGAAAGAAGCTGTCACTGCCTTTCACAAATCATTAAGAGAAGGAAAACAGGAGAGCTGAAAGATTGGCATCACAATGACAGTAGGCTATTACAAACAGGTTAAGAGCCTTCTTTTCTTAAGTTTCTTACCCCCAACTGCTGTTCAAACCATCAAAAAGGGATCCTCCCTGTAACTGATAATTCTCAGGAGCAATGAAAAGACATTTAAAGGGCAAGCCAACTTCATAAAATGACATTAAAAGCTTTTAAAATAGTGTTTTGTTCTAAAGGGTGTTTGCAAATGTCAGAGGTAACATATTGATTATAGCCCTAGCAGTTCTTTCTCAGGGATGCCTAGCTGCCTTTGGCTTAACTAATGCTATTGAACTATGCTCTTGGTATGAATGATCTCCACTACCTCGCTTTGTTTCCCTAAACTTTCCCGACCCACTGGACTTTATCCACAAATGAACAAAAGGTGTATTAAATCTTTGATGTTTATAATTCTTGTGGCACTTAACTTCTCATGTAAATTGCATAGAGATAAAGTCTTGAAACTGGTAGTGGAGGTTAGTTGCCCTATAAGCTCCTGAGATGTCCCATAGGCTCCCGGAAAATGTTGAAATTTGGTTGCTTCATCTGAGGATGTGATTGCGAGTGCCTAAACAAACGAAAAAGCCACCTTGAAAGAGGACACATAATCCCATTTAAATCAAGATGGGGGTCAAACCTCTTCCATATTTCCTGGACTCTGGCCTCCATGATGGAAATATCTCTGATACTCTTGTTTGCAGATACTTACCAGCTATTAGTGGGAGCCAAGAATATTGTGGAGGAAGTTGATATCATCATAACAAACACAATCTTGGATGAGTCCTTTAATCTCTCTGAACTCATGTTCCCAATTTCCAAACAATGTGAGACCATAATAACTGCTTTGACTACAGGGTCATACTAAGGCTCCAAGGAAATGAGAATGGTGCACTTGTGTGCTCTGGTTTACAGTTTATAAGGGCCTTGCAATAACTGGGGAGGCTGAAGCTGATAAAACTTCCCTACTGATTTTTAGGAACATCCAGAATCTAGACATGAGATGTGTTCATGCCGTTTAACCTAGCCAGGCATTAGGTATGAGCACTAAATCATGTGTGTCCACTTATATAAGCGCATGCCAACTGTAGCTGTAGCAGTGGGCTGAACTCACAGTTTGCCCAAAGACCAAAGACTGCCTAATTCATGAACAGGGTAAAACTCTTAGTAAGTAATAGGTATGGTTTTGGTTTACTATTTTAAAGATTTTATACAGTGTAATAAGATCTTGTTCTTTTTAGGGGAGAGGGGATAGCTTATTTTTGTTATAAAAGTGATAACATGCTCATGGTAAACAAGTTAAAATAGTGATGAAGTGAGTAATGTGAAAATTAAAAATCCTTTCCCTGACTCCTATCTCATTCTTCAGGGGAAATCGCTGTTAATGTGTTCTTGTATATCTCTCTAGATATTGTCTATTGTAACAGGAATGAACATCTATTCACACTCTTCGGCACATTTCCTTTTCCCTCCTTAAATATATATAAACATATATATATTTCATATATGTGTGATTGATCTACTTCATATTTTAATGGTTACATATCTTATCATGTGGATATGACATAATGTATTCAACTACTTCCCTGTTGAGGTACAATAGGTTTCTTTAAATTTTATTTGTTACTAAAAACTGTGCTGTAAATACCCTAGAACACATAATTTACATTATTTTGTAAGTTGAGTAAAGACCATACTTCCTTTTGCTGCCAATTTTTTATTTAGAAATTTTCAAACCTACAGTAAAGTTGGAAGAAAAGCATGAAGAACCCCCAGATTTCCTTTATCTAGAGTCACTAATGGTAAACACTTTACCACTTTTGCTTTCTCTCTAAATATATATTGATATTTATACATCTTGCAGAACTGTTTGAATGTAAGTTGAACACATTATGACATGTCACCCCTAAATACTTCGCCATGTATCTCCTAAGAACTAGGCCACTCTCCTATAAAGCCATAATGCCATAGACATACCCATGAAATTCAAAATAAAATTACCAATATTATATATTACCTAGTATATAGCCCATATTCAAATTTCTACAAATTTCCTCATTTTTTTCTAAAATGTTCTTTATAGAGATTATTATTGCTGTTTATATCAGATCCAGGCAATGCAGTTGATTGGCATGTTTCTTAGTCTAGTCTCATTTAATCTAGGACCATTCTCTGGATATTTCATGTTGTTGCTGTTGTGACAATAAGATGTTTAAGATGTTTAGGCCAGTTATTTTATAGAATGTCGCACAGTCAGGAGTTGTCTCTTTGTTCCCACAGGATTAGATTCAGGTTAAACGTTTGTTGTAGGAATATTGCATAGAGGATGTTGTGTATGTCTCATTGCATCCCATTAAGAGGCAATGGGATTTCAGGTTCTTGGATTACTGGTGATGATCACTTAAGACTGTTTTCTCCAGCTCACTCCATAATAGTTTGTATCCTTTGTAACTGAGTAATCTGCGTGTTCAGTTTGAGACTGTATGACTATCTTATTCCTCCACAACCTTTACCCACTTGTTTTGTTTTCTGTTGATGATCGCTGCCTGAATTAATCATCATGTTCTAGCTGAAAATGATGATTTTATAATTCTATCATATCTTCTTTGGTGCTGCTCATAGATTCTTTTGATTTTTTTCTCCCCAGTGTGTTATAATTCATCCACATGCTTAAATTGTACTAAATTTGCCAGTGGAGCACTGTCTCTTGTCTCATTAGTCCTGGCTCTTTTTCCTTGCTTTCTAGCACAAGCTGTCCCAAGATTACTTTGCACTTCCCTGCTTCTAAACCTGGAGCCACTTGCTCCTCCACAGGGCCCTGGATCTCTTTACATGGCGATCATTTTTTGGAACCAAGATCTGAGTGCTAGGTATGCTCATTGCTACAGTAGTATTATTGTTTCTAGGCCCAGGATTCAGCATTCTGCCTATGGCCTACTTTTGTACAGCCTGTGAGCTAAGAATTATTCTAACATTTTTAAACAGTTGCAAAAGCCGAGCAAAACCAAACAAAAACAAGCAAACATACAGACAAATATTTTTTTTAAAAAAAGAAGAGTATGAAACAGAGATCATATATTGTCCTTGAAGCCTAAAGAATTCATTATGTGTCCTTTTACAGAAAAAAAATGTTTCCCAATCACTCTTCTAGGCTTTTTCAGCATATAGCGCTAGGAAAATATATTTTAAAAATAATATTGCATTTATACTATTACCTCCAATTCAATTCCAGCACCACAAGTTTTTCATGACTTTCTCCCATTATGGATTTGTAACTCCCTCTTTTGCAAAGAAAACCAGGTTTCCAACAAAAATTATATATTTACTTATTTGCTCTTTCCTATAATACATCCCAGGCAGTTTCAGAAATACTACGTCAATACCACAGGCAGGGTACTGTGTTCAAAAGTTATTCAATTAATTCCTTTCCCCCTGTAGTTATTTGATCAGCGTGATATATACTAGGTTCCTTTGTTTTTGTTTGTATTTAATATCTCAGTAAAAGCAAGTCACACAGATTTTTTGGTTTCCCAGTACATATAAGTTTTTCACACTGTACTTTAGTCTGTTAAGTGTGAAATAACATTATGTCTAAAAAAAACAATGATCTTATCTTCATTTAAAAAATACCTTATCGCTAAAAAATGCTAACCATCCTCTGAGCCTTCAGTGAGTCGTAATCTTTTTGCTGGTGGAGGGTCTTGCCCGGTTGTTGATGGCTGCTGACTGATCAGGGCAGTGGTTGCCAAAGCTTGGGGTGGCTGTCTTATTCTTAAAATAGGACAACAGTGAAGTTTGCTGCATTGATTGACTCTTCCTTTCATGAATAGTTTCTCTAGAGCATGCAATGCTGTTTGATAACATTTTACTCATAGTAGAACTTCTTTCAAATTGGAGTCAACTTTCTCAAACCCTGGCACTGCTTTATCAACTAAGTTTACGTAATATTCTAAATCCTTTGTTGTCATTTCAACAAGCTTCACAGCATCTAAACCATGAGAAATTCCATCTCAAGAAATGACTTTCTTAGCTCATCCATAAGAAGCAACTCCTCATCTGTTCAAGTTTTATCATGAGATTGCAACAATTCAGTCCCATCTTCAGGTTCCATGTCTAATTCTAGTTCTCTTGCTATTTCCACCACATCTGCAGCTACTTCCCCCACTCACATCTTAAAACCCCTCAAAGTCATCTCTGAGTGTTGGAATCAACTTCTTCTAAATTTGTGTTAATGTTGATATTTTGATCTCTGCCCATGAATCACAAATGTTCTTAATGGCATCTAGAATGCTGAATCCTTTCCAGAAAGTTTTCAGTTGACTTTGCCCAGATCCGTCAGAGTAATCACTGTCTATGACAGCTATAGCTTCACGAAATATATTCTTAAATAATAACTCTTGAAAGTCAAAATGACTCCTTGATCCATGGGCTGCAGAAGGGATGTTGTATTAGGAGGCATGAAAACAACATTAATCTCTTTGTACATCTCCATCAGAACTCTTGGGTGACCAGATACATTGTCAATAAGCAGTCATATTTTGAAAGGCTAGAGGAGAAGGAGAGAGATGGGGGGAATGACTGGTCAGTAGAGCAGTCGGAACACATACAGTTTATGGATTAAGTTCACTGTTTTACATGGGCATGGTTCAGGTAGCCCCCAAACAAGTATAATAGTATCATCAAAAATCACTGATCACAGATCACTGTAACAAATATAATAATAATGAAAAAGCTTGAAATACTGCAAGAATTACCAAAATGACACAGAGACAACAAGTAGGAAAATGCTGTTGGAAAATAGCACAGATAGACTTGCTGGACAAAGGGTTGCCACAAATCTTCATTTGTAAAAAATGCAATATCTGCAAGGTACAATAAAGCAAAGTGCGACAAAATGAGGTATGCCTGTATTATTTCTTATTGTGGAGGTGAAACTTTAAGGTAAATTTCCAGAAGTGGAATAACTGTGTCAAAGAGTAAATAATGAATATGCAATTTTGGCAAACATCGTCAGTTTCCCCTCCATGAGGTTTTTTTCCATTTCTTGCTGCATCAGTAATGTATGAATATGCCTTTCCCAAGATTCTCATCAACAGAGTTGTGCTTGTCAAACTTTTGAATTTTTGCCAATTTGGTAGGTGAAAAATGATATCCCAGTTTAGTTTTGATTTGCATTCCTTTTAATTATAAGTTGCACAAATTTTCATATGTTAAAGGACAGTTTATCTCTTTCTTATGTAATAACTATTTCTGTGTTGTACTCATTTTTTAAAATCAGATTTTAGGTAGTTCTTAATTAGACCTAAGTTCTTAATTAATGGCAATAAGAGGAATTCCACATCTTTAACTTTGTCACATGAGCTTATTAAGTAATAACAACATTTTGGCTAATGGTTTCCTTACTAACATGTGGATAAAACAATCTCTTTTCAAGATTAATGTGAGTTTTAAAATAATATTATATTTTAACATTCCTGGCCATGACCCCATCTATACCTTAGAAGTAATGGTGTGGTTTGGGATGGTGAGAAGGGATGAGGATTATTATTTGTCTTTTAAAGGCAAGTTGCCAATTCCTGGTTGTCTTTTTTGTGTGTGCCTTTCCACCACCCCAATTAGTATTTATAATCCAAATGAAGGTGCATTCTCATGGCCCGAGGGGGCAGTCCCAACTAGATCACTACCTTCCTCCAGTTTTCCACTCTTTGATTAAACTGTATGTGGAGGAGGACATCATCTCACATTTGGTGAACATTTAGGAGGTTAACCATCACACTTATTTATGATACTTTATTCACTCTGGTTCAAATTCTGCTAATAACTTGTGTGCACAAACTTACCAGTAACCCAGTTATAATCCAATCATTTGTTCATTTCATTCAACCCATATGCCTACAAAACCAGGCACTGTGTTGGGCACTTAGATTTCTACCACCAACTCTAGAACTTCATCAGCAGTTTTAAGGTAAAAACAGACAAACAAATTTTAAAAACCCAAAACAGTAATAAGCCTAAGATTAGTGATCAATTTGAGAATGATCAAGGTGGCCTTCAAGTTCCCCTCAGCTTGGCTAAACTTTACTGAGGTTTCTTCTTCACCATAAGCCCTTTACCTCTGTTTTAGGTCCTTTAAGATGTAAACTTTCTCCCAGTCTCTTCTAGTTTTACAGCCAGGACTGTCTTTCTCAAAGACCTGGGAGGCATCCCTTTGAAATGTAATCAAGAAGACAGGGTCCCTGTTTCCTGGTATCCATGGGAAGGTAGGAGCCTAACTAGATAAGCATCAATTAACAAACACATATATCCGGAGAAAACCATAATTCGAAGAGATACATGCACCCCAGTGTTTACTGCAGCACTATTTGCAATAGCCAGGACATGGAAGCAACCTAAATGTCCATCGACGGAGGAATGGATAAAGAAGATGTGGTACATATATGCCATAGAATATTACTCAGCCATAAAAAAGAATAAAATAATGCCATTTGCAGCAACATGGATGGACCTAGAGATTATCATACTGAGTGAAGTAAGTCAGACAAAGACAAATATCATATGATATCGCTTATATGTGGAATCTAAAAAAAATGGTACAAATGGACCTATTTACAAAACAGAAGTAGAGTCACAGATGTAGAAGACAAACTTACGGTTACCAAGGGGGAAAGGGGTGGGGAGGGATAAATTGGGAGATTGGGAATGACATAAAATAGATAACTAATAAGGACCTACTATATAGCACAGGGAACTCTTCTCAATACTCTGTAATGACCTATATGGGAAAAGAATCTAAAAAAAGAATGGGTATATGTATATTTACAACTGATTCACTTTGCTGTACAGCAGAAACTAACATGACATTGTAAATCAACTATACTCCAATAAAAATTAATAATAAAAAAACCAAACAAAAGCATATGGCCTAATCACATTGACCAACCTCCCTTCTCAAGTCCTCCAGCACTTTTCCATTGTTCGCTCCACTGCTTAGAAACTCTGCTGCCTTTTGTTTCAGCAGAGTTGAGTCCAGTCTCTCTCCCCTTATTACAATTGTCTTGACCTCTATTACAATAGTCTTGCATAAAACCTTCCTTGCCTGTTTCACTCCCGTTGGTGCAATTGTTCTTCGACATGGCTAAAGAGGGTGAGCACTTTTACATGAACACTTAGGTACTCTTTTATTTGTGAAATGTCTGTTTAAGACTTTCCCCCATGTTTTTAATTGTAGTTTTTGCCTTTTTTTGGTTATGATCCTTAGGTGTTATTATTACCTGGATTTGCATCCTTTTTTGACATGTGTATTTCTCTCACTGCATTGCAGAATCACTTGCACATAAATCAAGCGACCATATGTATATGGCCCAAATCTGCACTCTGTTTTGTTCTTTTCAGCTTGTTGCTTAACCATATATATGCCAAAGCCATTTAATCTTTTTTTATTTTAATTGAAGTATAGTTGATTTACGATGTTGTGTTAGTATTCAGTCTTAATTGTTGGAACTGTTGGGGAGGAAGAAATTTTCCTCTACCCTTCTAGATTCTTCTGGCTGGTCTAAGAATTAAACTGACATGACACAGATTACCAGGAAAAAATCAAAGTTTAATAACGTGTATGCATAGGAGAGACCCAGGAAAACCGTGTAACCAAAATGGACAGAAGCCCTCACCTTAAATATCCTCAGCTAAAGACAAAAGAGGATGTTGAGGGTGGGGAGAGTCAGTTCTGGGAGGTGATGGGGAAAGCACAGTAAACAAGGGTAAGGTGGTTTTGCAGATTTAAGTCGGTGCCTTCCCCATTTCTGAGAGTTTCTAGAGATTTAGTCCTCTTCTTCTTACTGGTACTTGGGGGGAGACCCCCTTACAAATGGAGATTTCCCTTATAAATGTTAATGTTTCTTACAAAAGAATAATTCCTACTTGCTTTTCAGAGTTTTCCCCATGTCTCCTCTTTCTTAGAAAATAACCAGCTTGAAATATATTAATATGCCAAAAAGACATATTTTGAGTTGGTAAATTTTGCTCCCTAACAGAACTTTATAGTAAGACATGACGCTTGGTAGTGTGAGTGTTCTACATTTGTTCCTCCACTCCAAGACTGTCTTGGCTGCTCTTGGTCTTTGCATTTCCATATATATTTTAGAATCAGCGTGTAAATTTATGCAAACACATACATATGCTGGAATATTGATTGGGATTACATTGAATCTATAGGTTAATTTGGTGAGTTTTTACATCTTTAAATATTTTACCTTCTTATTCAAGAACATGGCATAGCTCTCCTTTTTTTTTTTAAAGATTTTGATTTATCATAAAAGTGTTTTAATTTTCCATGTAGAGATATTGCATGCATTTTTGCAGATTGAGTCCTAGGTATTTGATGTTTTTAATGTCATTGAAAATAGTATTTTAAGATTTTCCTTTTTTAATATTTACTGCTTTCAATTGAAGTATAATTGATTTACAATGTAGTGTTAGTTTCAGATGCACAACACAGTGATTCAGTTATACATACATGCTCACTTGCACACACACACATACACACACACACACACACACACACATATATATCCCTCCTGATTTATCTCTTTCCCCAATCCTTTCCCCTTTGGTAACCATAAGTTTTCTATGTCTGTGGGTCTATTTCTGTTTTTTAAATAAGTTCATTTGTATATATTTTTTAAATTAATTAATTAATTAATTTATCCTTGGCTGCGTTGGGTCTTCATTGCTGTGCGCGGGCTTTCTCTAGTTGCGGCGAGCGGGGACCACTCTTTGCTCTGGAACGCGGGCTTCTCATTGCATTGGCCTCCTCTTTTGCAGAGCACGGGATCTAGGCACGCGGGCTTCAGTAATTGTGGCTCTTGAGCTCTAGAGCTCAGGCTCAGTAGTTGTGGCGCTTGGACTTAGTTGCTCCACAGCGTGTGGGATTCTCCTGGATCAAGGCTCGAACCTGTGTCCCCTGCATTGGCAGGCAGACTCTTAACCACTGCACCACCAGGGAAGCCCTTTTTTTTTAGATTCCACATATAAGTGATATCATATGATATTTGTCTTTCTCTGGCTTACTTAAGATTTTCATTTTCTAATTGTCTATTACTGGTAGATAAAAATATACATTTTATGTTGACTTTGGAAACAATGACCTTGCTAAATGCACTTCCATATTTCCAAATTTTATCTGTATATATTTAAACATGTGCTATGTATATAACCATGTTGTGTGAATGTGACAGTTTTATTTCTTCCTTTTCAATTCATTCACAAACACATGTATATATGTATGTAATTATAATATATATATATATATATATATATACACAAATATATATGTATATGTGTTTTGTCTTTAGTACTGGCTAGAACCTTCAGTACAATACTGAATAAGAGTAGAGAGGGCATTTTTATCTCATTCTGGATCAGAAGGAAATCTCTAGATATTTTACCATTAAGTGTGTTTGCTATATGTTGGAGTTTTTTTGTTGTTGTGTTTTGTTTTTTGGTAGATACCTTTTACCTTTTAACATATTAATGAAGTCCCTTCCCTTGCACTGCTGAAACCGTGCACCTCGGATTGGGACTTGAACCCACGTGCCAGGGCTCGAACCCAGCCAAAACCCTGACTGGGACTCAAACCCACGTGGCTGGGACTCAAACCCGGCCAAAACTCAGATTGGGACTTGAACCCACTTGGCCAGTACTTGAACCTGGCCACAACCCACAGTCTTCAAACTGAGATCACACACCTGGTTTCAGGACTTAATGAAGCTCAGGTTCTTGCTGTCTCATCGCAGAAAGAATTCAGTGAGAGGCAAAATGATAGGTAAGAAGTGGATTTATTTAGAGAGAAACACACTCCACAGACAGAGTGTGGGCCGTCTCAGAAGGCAAGAAAAGCACCAAGGTATGGGGTTGTCAGTTCTTATAGTGGTGGGTAATTTCATAGACTAATGAGTGGGAGGAGTATTCCAGCTATTTCAGGAAGGGACAGGGATTTCCAGGAATTGGGCCACTGCCCACTTTTTGATCCTTATGGTCGGCCTTAGAACTGTCATGGCGCTTGTAGGTGTGTCATTTAGCTTGCTGATATGTTACAGTGAGCGTATACTGAGGCTCAAGGTCTGGTGGAAGTCAACCTGCCCACCATCTTGGACCATTTGGTTCTAATCAGTTTATGTCATGTCCTCAGGCTATGTCATTCTTTCAAAGGTTGTGCCCCATCCCCTTCCCTCCATTTTCATTACTAGTCTGCTGAGAGGTTTTAATAAGAACTAATCTAAGGTTTCATTCTTGGTAAGTGCTAGTCTCTTTTCAGCTTGCTTTACTCTGGTGGCATAGAACAATAGTCTGACTAAAATTCTGGGTACGCAGAAAGGCTGTTCCTCTTTACCAGGCCTTGAACTCTACTATTTTTAAATAATGTTCTCAGTGTTTTGAGACCACTGAAAAATGTACACACTGTCTCATTTAGCTGCAACTCTCTTCTAGATGTTTTAGAATCATATTCTGTCACAAGGTAGAAATCACTGAAGGGAATTTCTAGGGGAAATGCTGAAAAGAATTTTAAGTTCTTATCAACCTGGCATCTTGACTCCCTTAAATCTTAGATGCCTTGGTTATTCTCAAATCCCTTCCAGAGTCTTTAAAATCCAGCTCCCCTGTTATCTGGATGTTTAGAAGTAAATTCCACTGTTTTATTTAATTGATAATTATGTATGCTTCTACTATAAGTATACCATTGCGTTATATACTGTGAATATTCAAAGAACAATGAATTATCCCATTCTCTAGAAAGAGAGAATCCATCTGATGGGGTGTCAGAGACATAATAACATACATTACATGCAAATAGTATTGCAAGCAGAGATTAGAGGAGTCAGTCACTGCACTGGGAACCCTTGTTGGGAAACATTATCGAAACACTTATACTTGTTTGCATGCTGCACAGTAGTGGCTGCCTAGCCAGGTGGGTGTCATGGGTTAGCAACACAAATACCCAGAGTTCTAATCTGAATTCTCACAAAAATATATTTTGCCTTCATGAGCAAACTGGCCTAGTAGAATCACCTGTTCAGAGTTGGAAGGGACCTAACAGATCACACTGTTCAGTCTCCTCCCTGAAGTCCAGAAAGGCTGACTATGGTGCCCAAGTTCACATAGCTAGCAGGATGGAACAGGTCTAGGATCCAAGGTTCAGCCTTCCTAGGTCATTATTGTCTAAATATTTTAGGTGTGGAGGACAATGCTTTTGGAAGCATCAAAGGGGAAAAGCATGTGGGCTGAAGTTTCATTGCTTAGGGAATATTGATTGATGTAGAATAGAACTGCAAATTCCAGCACTTTAAAGCTGGTGCTGGACTGCAAAAGAAATCAAAGTAAAATGTTTCCTCTTATTGAATTTAAAAAAGAAAACCCAAGATACAACCACTTTTTCAGATTCCAATGTGATAAACACTGTCTCTCTCCAATCCATTCTCTTTTCCAGTCACTGTGATTGATCTACTTTAATAGATACATTTTACATTTTAATGAACCACTAACTAGTACACACACATACTTTTAATTTATATGCTGAAACAAAATTATACAGAATGATACTTAAGCTTATAGTATATGACCCAGTCTCATATAGTCTATTCCATTCAATTTATTTTATTTTATTTTAAAAAATATGTCAATCAGGATCTGCTACATTGATCCAGGTTTAGATTTACCATTTTGAAAACATTGCTCTACATACTGGCCAGTTATCCTTCCAAATCATCTTACACAGTCTACAGTCAGAATCTTCTAGTACACAAAGCTTTCTATGATCTGGCCCCATCTCCCAGCAGTCCTTAGGTGCACACTCCTCCAGCCTGGGTGAACTCTTTCATACAGTTTCCCATACAGACCTTTCTTCTCATCAATTTCCACACAGTTTTCAGTATTTGATTTATGACACCTTCTTTGGGACACCTTCCAAACCATCCAATCTGATTTTAATTTCCCTCCATGGTGAGCTTATTATACTGTAGTGGAATACTTAATGATGAGCATTCATTGAGCACATAGTATATACCAGGAACTGTGTTACTGTATAACTCTATGGTATAAATATTAATATAACCCCTCTGGATTAGATGAGGAAACTGTGGTTTGGAAAAGTGATGTAACTTACTCAGGTAATGCTACTGGTGAGCTATAGATCAGTGGCTTGAACCCAAGCAATCTGATCCTAGAGTTCTTGCTTTTTTAAACATTAACCTGCTTGAGGAGGCAAAGGGAAAAAAACATTTCATTCACTCAGTAATCTCACTCTAATCCCACAAGTTAAATTATCTCTGTGGGTATCTTAGACTCTGGTTAGATGTCTCAGGACTTTTTCTTCTTCTTCTTCTTTTTCTTTTTTTTTTTTTGTATTTTATGAGTTCCACACCTTTTCTGTGTATTTCTTTAGTATTATCTTTGCACGGATGTGGGATGCATGGTCCAAGTGACATTAAAGCCACACGATGTTGCCTTTTCCTCCTGGCTTTTGCCTTGAAGAGCCTAGTATAAGCTGCTCACTGGATTTGTGGCTTTTAAAGCAGGGCTGGTCCCATCCCTGGATGTTCTCTTGGTATTTGTTGCTGAATCCTTTGTCTGCTGTAACTCAGCTCAGTCAGGGATTAGTGGTTTCTTTAATAAACTCATCAGCACAGCAGTGTCAGGTGTTGCAAAGTCCTGTGATCTTCACCATATCTTGGCTGATCTTGCTCCGGGCTCACCTCTGTCATCTGGTAATCTCACCCTTGCAATAGAGGGGACCGCTGACTTGCTGCCACGCTACTGTCTGCTCTATCAAGGGTCACACAGGAACTTCTTGGGCTCCCAAACCACATGGAAGCCAAGGGAGGCTCGGAGGCCTAACAAGGGCCCTTTCTGCATGACTACTTTATCAACTTCTCATTTTTTCTGTTTTAGTTAGTGCTGTATGAATTCTATCTTAGAGATCCTTGCCTACTCCAGGACTGAGAAAATAGTCTCCTGTTTCTCTGTAGAAAATATATGATTTATATCTAAGTCTATGATCCAGTCCCTTCCTCCTGCACCCCACTCCATCCGCCAAATAATTTTTCAAGCTAGAAAGGCCAGGTTTCCTCCACCACACACCCTCCTCCTCCCTTCCCCAGGCACAGAGTAAAACTCTATGATCTTATCCACCGAGATGCTCTCTAGATATGTTTACAAGAGGGAGAGAAACTTAGAAATTCCTTCCTTCTTGAAGTAAAACCTAGCTCTGATCTACTCTTTTGCAATCAACTCTTATGTCTGTTTTAGATAACAAAAATTATTTTTTAACTCTATCTTTTTTTCTCTACCTCTTACAGTCTGCCTCTTGCTTAGGGAAAAGACAATGTACACAAACATTTAAAATAAAAATAAACTCATTCATATATTTGAAAAAGCACTATGTCCATTACACAGTAGTTTCCAGGAATTGTATAATGAATGAATTCTTCAGAAATGAAGGTATCTGAAGGAAATGTATGAAAACCTGGTTGCACAGGCCAGAGGACTTGGTGGAAAATAAAAATGGCACGGTGGACAGAAACATATGTTGGACATGGAGGCTACAGCTGTGAGAACTACAGCTGCATTGGAAGAAAGGAGAAAAGGAAATCAGTGCCAGGGGGATTGGAGTAAAAACAGCAAAATAATCGTTTAGTACTGGAACGGAGAGATTAGCATGATTATTAGATAGAAAAACCCAGGGACAGGTTAGAAGAGGCCAGAAAACTTTTCTCTGAAATCAATCTAAAGTTTTCATATTCTCTTCCAATATCTCAAATGTTGATGATATTAAAGTTATGTTTGTTTATACCTCTAGAACAGGGGTCCCCAACCCCCAGGTGGTAGACTGGTACGGGTCCGCGGCCTGTTGGGAACTGGGCCGCACAGCAGGAGGTGAGCGGCGGGCAGCAAGTGAAGCTTCATCTGCCGCTCGCCATCGCCCCCCATCGCTTGCCTTACCACCTGAGCCATAGCTCGCATTACCGCCTGAACCGTTCCACCATTCCCTTTCCCGCCCCCATCCGTGGCAAATTTGTCTTCCACGAAACCGGTCACTGGTGCCAAAAAGGTTGGGGACCGCTGCTCTAGAAGACATTATAGTGCTCTAGAAGACATTATGTACTATAGTGCTATTTATATAGAAACAGGCTAGAATGAGTAAGATCACAGACAATATATTTTATTATTTTTACCAAGTGAAAATTCAGCTTCCTTAATTAATTTATTCCAGAAATAATGTCCATTTATATGTGCTACACTTGTGAGATACAAAGATCAATAAGAAACTTTTAACTTACTTCGAGAAGCTTACAGTTTAATGAGTAGCCCTGGACAACAGTAAAATACTATGGATGGAAGCCTCCACAGGCTGTTATAGCAGATTTCTAGAGGAGGGTGTGGCTGAGTTCAGTATTAAATAACAAATGTGAGTTCATGGAGATTCTCCATGCATTTGGGATACGTGGCCCTCCTGTTCTTATTATCATTCAGAAGTAGCTGTTTGTGTGGGGTTCATCATTGGTCAAAGGTAGGCTCCTTATAGCAGGGAAGAGGGTGATGAGAGGGGAACTTGTTTTGTTGGGGAAGCAAAGAGATACTGCATTTGGAAGTGGGTATTAGGTAACTAAATTTTTTCACCAAAATGGGTCAAGGCAGATACTGAGAAGTATATCATATGACAATTCTTTGGGCCAGGAAATGTTATGTGGTCAGTTGGTCTATCTATCTATCTATCTATCTCTCCATACATAACAGGCGTCCCAGGTCTTTGGAAGGTTTTGAGTCCGTGAGAGGGTGATGTCTATAATACAAGATGTTTTCCTCTATGTGTCGATTAAAATCAGATTGAGAATGAAATTTATTTCTGCTTCTCTAGAATCATGACAACAGTATTTCCCTGTGGTTCAGAAATATTTAAAAAGAACAATGAGAAAGAATGTAATTCCCAAGCGCTTGCCTAGCAAGCGCCATGCCAGTTAAGCACTGTTCTTGTGTCACCATGCAGCTCCCCAGTTGGCCAGATGAGAAACTTCTTAATTAGATTTCACTGGTCCTTGTTTGCCAAGGTGCATTTTTCGGGGGTATCTGGTGACTGATTGGCTAAGCATTTGTTCCAGTTTTTGCCTCTTCTCTGTAGGATTCTGCTGAGATGCGACTATCTCGTAACTTTGCAGTTTCCTCTGACAACAGGTTAAGTTTGTCTGACCCTGTCATATGCAGAACCTGATGGATGTCAAGGGAGCAGACCAAATTAATTCAACAGGTGGTAGAGACCCCTGGGGGAGGAGCAGCCTGCTCCACGCGGATATGCTAATATAGATTTCAGCGCATGATTATCATTCTGCAGTTCAGGACTAATTGAATTTACATATCCCCAGTGTCTAAGAATTGATTTCCTAAATGAGGAAATCTGGGGCATAATGACCACATGTCTGTGCATCACTGTGCATTATTTCAGGATTCAGAGGAATCTGCAGAGAGTAAATTACTTAGTCCCCTTGGATAGGTGGAATGTTCATGTTATCTTAGGAAGGCTATGCATATTTTTTTCCCCTAATTGAATGGGATCATTCTGTGTTCTAAACATAGGATCAGAAGTGCTTTGGAGGCTGCTGGGAGGGTAAATAATTAGCTACCCTACTGCCTGGAGAAATAGCTTAGAGGTTTTTAGAGACTCACAAATGGACTGGGATATTATGCAGAATTAGTTTTGGTTAGACTCTAATTTATCTAATTTAATATAATTATTGAGAAAAGCAAAATGTGGACAGTTAGGAGCATGGAATCAAAAGCCTGGGCAAAGGAGATTGGACACGAAAGTTCTTCTAAAGAGATAATGACAATTAGGCAGGACTGGATTTATTGCTTCCTCTTAACACTGAACTTACAGAGTTTGCCCCATAATCTCCCCCACTGGAACTTCAGTTGTGTCTTAATTATTCATAAAACTTTACCTTAATCAGAATCAAAGCCCTGTGAATAAAGGTAAATAATTGTGTAAAGTCATCATACTTATCTAGCTTTTCCAAATATGGCTAAATCTGATTCTGAATCTATTTTTTTGTACCTCTGGCCACAGGGAGAAAATAACAAAAGCAGAACTCTGAAGCAAGATGATTTTGTGCTGTAGGTGACATACTAGAAGAGTATGGAAGTTTTAGAGGGAAATTCATCACCAGCCCACTTCTCCCTCAAGTCTAGGTCAGCTGACTCAAACAGCAATGTAAAGAAACATAATCAGGCATATTACAGGCTGCTGCAGGACCTTAGGTCTGTCCGAAGTCTCTCGTGACTTTCAAACTTGTTAGGGAAGTTGAGTCATAGGCCTATGTTGTAGGAGCCATGAGAAGTAGGTTTTGAGTGGGATTAGAGAGGATAAGGGCTGGAGAAGGAATGTTTGATCAAGTCATAAGTTAACAGAAAATGGCCCTTGGGACTAACTCACAGGAAAGCAGCTCAGGTTGGGTGGAAACCTAATGGGGTTCAGTAATTAATATTTCCATGGGGCTCCAGTCACATCAGCAATAAGCAACTGCCTTCTCTCTTATGAACCATAAAAAAAATGTGTCAGAAGGGCCACATGAGCTATGTCATCTGGCTGAGAAGTTGATATTCAGTAGATCTTTGTGGCATATTTTTTATCAAGGAGTTCAAACTGCCAGTTGAAAGCCACTCAAGTAGTCAGGCATAGGACCTACTGCAGAAGCTAGGATACTAGTATCAGGAAAGATGGGAAGGGGTAGAAATCCTGAATAAACACCCAGGGTCCCAGAACTCATTTTTCAAATGAGGAAATTAAAGATCTTGGAGTTTTTAGCATCTTGCAGAAGTCACATAAAGCTAGGTAAGATTTAGAGTTTGAATCCAGCTCCATGAGACCTTAAAGCCTGGCCTCTCCCATTTTCATTTACTGCCTTTACTAAAATGGTGAGGGTCCATCCAGACTAAAGCTCTACCATCGTCACTGAGGGCTTTCAGAACTTGTGAGCCTCTTAAATTGGTGGCAAACTAGTTCTCCTGGAGTAGGCTACCTTCGTGTGAACAATCTTCCTCAGACCTGGATGTATCTAAAGGAGTATATTTTCATCACTCAACATCTGTAACTACCATGTGTTAATTACTTCTCACTATATATCTGCAAGTAGCAAAGTTGAAACTTCCCTATTTAACGTGAGAAAACGGAAAGTCTAAGTGACCTGCCTAAAGTCAGCATAATGTCCTTGGTTTATAAGAGAGATATGTCAAGTATTGCACCAGGTCTTAGCATTCTTTGTCCAGAAATTCTAGCAGAGTGCCTCACTGACAATTCTAACAGTAAAAATTATAATACTTATCACTTCTGGATGAGGAAAATAAGTCCCAGAGAGTGTAAGTATTTGTCTAATGGTAAGAAGCCAATCAGCAGTAGACACAGCATTCCAACCTAGACAGTCTAGCTCCAAGGTCAGTGCTTTAAACTCCCATACTTCCCTGCTTATGCTAATATTCGACCTGATGTTTAACAGATTTCAAGTACTTTCTCATAAGTTAAATCACTTTACATTCCTAGTGATCATGGGAATTAAACAGTATCATTAATCCCATTTAACTATGAGGATATAGAAGCTCTGGGAGGTTAAATAACTTGTCCAAGGTCAATCATCTGGTCTCACTGGAGTCTTCTTACTTTAAACTCTAGATCCTGCCCATTAATTCACTAAGATGAGACTCTTTCTGTTGCTGGTCATCAATGGACCATAGTGCTCTGTAAATCAGTCAGCTTTCTCTCTGAATTCTGGGGCAGTAGATTGCAAAAATATGCAGTTTATCTCATGACTTTGCAGCTCCTCCCATCAAAGCCTGAAATCTATTTTTCCTCCTCTTCAGCCCGAACTGACTATGTGACTTGCTTTGACCAACAGAACGCAGAAAAATGATGCTGTGACCTAGGTCTCAAGAGGCTTTGCATACTTGGCAATAGCTCTCTTGTTCCATTTGCCATGTGAACAAGTCTGAGGTAGTCTTCTGAAGGACTCCCAAGGCGTCCTGCTGAAGGCATCCTAGGGCATCTAGTAAGCAGTCATTCTGGCAGGGGATTGCAGAGGCATGACTGAGCCCAACAAAGACCAGAGGACCCGTGCAGATAGATCCAACCCAAATTGCTGACCTGCAGAAGTGTGAGCTAAAAAAAAGGTTATATTTTTAAGCTACTAAGTTTAGGGATGGTTTACTGTGCATCAACAGTTAAGTGACTCACCAGGGTGCTAAATATTGTCTCTCGACTTTTTTGGCACCCATGTGTTTGATTCTTCTTTCATCCTTCACTGTGTTTACCGAAGAGCTTCTATTCTTTCAGATGTATCCAGTAAAATTGGATCCTACTTCAAATGTGTTCAGACTGTCTCATTGAAAATAATTTTGGAGCAGGGGAATATCCAAGTTTTGAGTCTCTTTTTTTTAAATTTGGAATTCTGCTCAGCCAAAGGTTAGGTAGAGTCCACTTCCCCTATTTTGATTTGGCCATCATGTCAAGTTGCAGTGACATAGGGATTCTTTGAAGGCAGAGAGGCCATGATGGAAGGAAAGAGTGCCTTAAGTGTCACAGAAGAATGTGTTTGGAAGTGATATTATGTGATTATTGCCTGCTCACCCCCGTGCTGGTTGCTACGTAAAACGGACAGATAGACAGAAAGGTGATAGATAGATAGATAGATAGATAGATAGATAGATAGATAGGGAAACAGTATAACTCCAGGTGTGGTAAATTATACTCTAATTGCACTAGGTCATGTAGTTGTACAATCATTGGCATTCTGATTGTACTAAAATAATTTAGATTTTTATGCAACCAAATCACAGTGAAAAGGTCACGTGATAAAAGCCTTCACAGTGCATTTCTATTTTTCATTTGTTTCTCTAAAAGTGGACAGTAAAAATCAATGAACACAAGTGACTTATCCTTGACTTAATAATGCTTCTGGCTTGGGTAAGAACATTCACAAATGAAGGCAAATCTCCTATGAGGTCATTTGAAAAAAATGGGAATATCTTATTTGGCTTTATCATTTACTGACTCAGCTGTTTTTTTTAAATTCATGCATTTATTAAATAAATATTTACTAAGTGCCTCCACTCTCCACTAAGTACTATGAAAACAAAGAGAAGTAAGATATAGTGCCTACAGAAAATCATTTATAGAACAGTATAGGATACATTATTAAATATGGTGAGTACAATAAGAAAGAACCAAATATAATATTATTTGAACAAGAGATTAATTTGGCTTGGGGAAAATAAAAATACAGAGATAAAATAATACTAGACGTAACATTTTGAATTGACATTTCTTTTTGAAATCTCTGATTCATGGACCTGTTTATTCTGGCTTTGTGAAAAAAAAAATCACCGTATGTTTATCTTTAGTTCAGAATATATACCATTCCCTCTAGAGCACTGCCCTGAAATTGCAAGGGATCATTTCCCAGCTGGTGTTGCAACTGACTTTTCAGTAGACCATATCCTCTGAGGCACGCTTTTTCTGGAAAATGGGGTGCATGCAATTAAGTTCAATCCAATGGGCATCAGGTGTTTTTCTGTTTATTTTGTTATGTTTTGGATTGGAAGCATCATTGTGTATAATACTGTGTTAATGTTATAAGGCTTTTGAATGATGCTGGCAGAAGCATGTTTAGCAGGTAAAGAAACTGGAGTCCAATGTAAGTGTTACTGAGAATGAGGACAAATTACTGGCTCTTCTGTGATTGAAGGGATCCAATGTCATCCTTGCCACCAGGAGACTGGCTGATGTCAGAGTATGGTACCATGTTTGGGACTCCTAGTGGTCACTGCTGTGGATGAATTAAGAGTGAGAGAGTGGCATGGACATATGTACACTACCAAATGTAAAACCATAGCTAGTGGGAAGCAGCTGCATAGCACAGGGAGATCAGCTCGGTGCTTTGTGACCACCTAGAGGGGTGGGATAGGGAGGGTGGGAGGGAGGGAGATGCAAGAGGGAAGAGATATGGGGATATATGTGTATGCATAGCTGATTCACTTTGTTATAAAGCAGAAACTAACACACCATTGTACAGCAGTTATACTCTAATAAAGATGTTAAAAAAAAAAAAAAGAGTGAATCAGATACTCAACCAAAAGTGTTGCACAGATAAGCACTGGGAAAAGATGACTTTTTTTTTTTAAGCTGTCACTATGGCCACATTTTTAGAACCTCACTGGGAACCTGGGGCCAGTTGACAGAACTTGGTCAATGAAAGACTCAGAGCAGATGTTCTTGTTAATTAAGGGCCTCTTCAGCAATGAGGTCTTGAGGCCCATTTACAAGTGGTACATTAACCTATATTTCCTAAATCACCTTACCAGCAGTCTTCCAAGCTTGCTTTCCAAGGAATGGACCCTGTGTTCACAGATCTATGTGGGTCATTACTTCAGCATACCTCCTTACATTGTAACCCTTACATTTCTGCTTCCTAGGAATATTTCTCTTTCCTAAACTCTTTCACACACAGTCTACCTCTGAGTGTGGACATAATGCTATAGCTGTCCACTTTCACCTGTTACTAGCCTGTCATGTGGAACTTTCCATAAATTAACTTTTCCCTCTTAAGTCAAGTAGTTATAGATGAGTTTCTCAATCTTAGCATTATTGGTGTTCTAGGTTGGATAATTCTTTCCTGTGGGTGAGACGTTTCTGTGCATTTTAGGATGTCTAGCAGCATCCCTGAGTTTTACTCACTAGATGCCCACAGCACACCTTCCCTCAAGTTGTGACAACCAAAAATATCACTAGACATTGCCAGATGTTCTTGGGGGGCAAGATTGAAAACCACTAAGGTAGGGTGATAATGCAAAATTATTTGACTAGAACAGTCCCGTTTTAGGCTTGTTGTCCTGGCCTACTTTTTAGCTCAAATGTGTCCCTGTTTTATGATAAATTATAGTTGCTCTAGTCATAAGAGTCTCCCCATGAGATCAGAAGTGTGGGTTGATGGAGGGGTGGTTGTGTGTCAAGAGAAGGCATGCTGTGTGTGTGAGCCATCTGCGCATGCGACTTTCTCACGCTTCGGGAACTGCTTGGGTCCAGTCCCGCACACACCTTTTCCATTTGACAAAGGTGCGCTGGTGTGTGCATCTGACTTCATGGCTCAAAGTTTTTAGGTAACATACAGTCCAGGATGTCTACCTCAGTTTGCATGGACACATGGATAGGCATCAACCAGAGTATAACGTGAGGCAAGAGTATTTTTCAAAATAATAATTACTTTGTAAAGAACATAGAGGATTTTTATCCGTAAATCCTAAGAAATGTGTTTTCCCATCAGGGTTGTCACAGACAACCTGCACCCCCATCTACCACAGATTTCAAGTGGCCTGGATTCAGCTGAGCTGTGAGCCAAGTGGCAGGGCTGCTTGCACTGCAACTTGGACCAGCTGGAAGCTTCCTCTTGCTCTTGAACTCACTCAAAGCTGAAAATGTTTTTAATAACCTGGTAAATAGATTGGAAAAGCACAACCAAATATGGTATATGTTGCCTGTAAAATCCCCAAGGACTACTTTGCCTCCTTCTTAGTGATAACAGGGAATGCAAGATTCAGGACTGTTTCTTCTAAGAACGTATAGGGTGGCATGCTCCAGATCGCTGGATCCCCAGGAATTAAAAGCATTCTGTGTCTGTAAGGAGTTTATCTTCTCGGAACTATTGTGCAAGTGTTTCCAAGGCATTTGCTGTAGTTGCTAGTTTTATCTTCCTAGTCTCACTAACATGATGAACCAGAATGATATATTCTGGGATGGTACAAAGATCATGGTCCCTGAAAATGAAATTTTAAAACATATACAGAATATTTAAATGATTTTAAGTCTGAAGGATAAAGTTGCATAACTCTTTCTGCTAGATAAATGCAATGGATCCTGTTGTCTCTTCTATTGGGGATAAGAATGAATAATTGATTAGATTAATAGCAGCATACTGGCTGCTGTAGAATATTTCTTCCAGTAAGCAGACCATATCTAGCAAACCAGCTGTAAAAGGAGTTTAACCTAATTAAACCTAATGACTATTATGTGTCACCCTTAAGGAATCATCCATCTTCTGTACTAGCCAAATTGGTGAGTCAAATGGCATGATGAGAAGAATCAACATTCTAAACCTCTCAAATCTTGATCAGTGGCACATGCTTCTGAGATTTCCCCAGGGATGTCATTATATTCTGGGTTCAGTGTTTTGGTACAGAAAGGGAGTTCTAGAACATTTCATTTGCCTTCCTACCAAAATAAACCTTCCTCCGTGGATCAGATTACAACTGTGATTATGCCAGTGGCCGAAGTTATCTAGTCTAAAATATACTTGGGAACCAAGGAAATACACATGATATAGAGGAAGACCCAGCTGGGGCTACTATGAGGTAGACTCAAGCCACAATCTATTTAATACTTGACCTCTGTAAAGTCCTCCTTATTTCCTATGAATCACAATGACATTCTAGGTCCCTAAGGATAAGCTTTGATTTAAATTGAACTTCCCACAGCATCCATGTCTGGTTAAAGCTTTTTATTCAATACCCACGTAGCCTAGCTAATGGCTATAAGGCCCTTTGGGGAAGGCGAGGAGGAAGATTCATGGTAGGAACCTATTGTGTTATCGAAGAGCCCTCCCTCAAGGATATCGAGCTTCCTCTTAGTCCAAAGAGGTCTGAATCTGGCAAGTAACTCAAGTGTAAAGGGCTCCTATCATGATGGCTCAGGTACTGCTTCTGTTAGACATAGAATTTTGGAGGTTATAAATCTCAAGCAGAACGTCAGCTGGCTGCCCATCCTTGCCTGCTGTACAGAACACCATTCTCAATTAGCAATAGCCATATATTTCTGTGGTTCAGACCACTGTCATCATCACTTTACTGCTCTTTATTTTAGCCATGCACACATTTTTCCTCAGGCGGCTACGCCTTGCTAAATGGTCATCCCGTCCTAGCATCCTCCAGGCCTACTGAAAGCCAAGCAGTCAATTTCAAACTCAGCGTCTCTTACCAACAGCTCCAAGAATATTCCATAGCAATGCTGGTTTTCTCTCCTCCAGTTTCTTGAGTACTTGATGAAGGGAGTTTCTTCCAGTCCCTTCTTTAGGATTCTGTAGGATGCATTTAGGAGTGAGTGGAAGGTTTGCATAAAATAAACTTACTCCTGCATTTCTGTCTCCCAAAGCCTTTTTGATGACAAAAATGTTAATTTTATGTATAAACATTTTAATATCCAAATAGTACAAAATGCTAAGGACAAAACTTAGCTGTTCTTTTTTCTCACCTCCCCTACCCTTTATTCCTTCTCTTTACAGGATCAAATAATCTTTTCAGGCTGCTTAGCAAGCCACGCCAGGCCATTTGCCCCTGGAGCCACGTCACCACGGCTGAAAACACCACAGGAGTGATGGCCACGGCCTATGCGCACTGCTGAGATCTGCTGGAAGGGGTAATTGCTGCTTTGCTATTTGACTTTCAACTGCATATTGGCAGTCTAGGTGACTCGTCTCTAACTGACCCTGTGCTTTTACATCCTACCCTAGAGATTCAGGTTCACAGGTGAGAGCTTCAGAGAGACCAGGTTTAGGATATGTGTCTGCACTTCCTGTGCTAGGGGGTGGTGAAGGGAATGTCTGTGTTTTCTGGAACTTATAGATGGAAGGACCCTGCCTTCGACTTATCTTGAGATACTGTCTGGGAAGTAATAATGATGTATATTCGCAGTAAAAGGATAACTACATTCCTTTTCTTTTTTTCCCAGTTTGCCCTCTGGCTAGGTGGAAATGTGAACAATAATTAATGAGATTTGAGGGTTATAATCCCTCTTCCTTGTGCTGATGAATTAGTATGAGCCCTGAGAAGGTATGGGGTCTACCCCTCCAGCCCAGGTCATGCTGCAGCCTTAGACTGAGAAGGGTGGGTTTCAGCTGGTATTTGGCAACAATTACATATTTCTTGCCTGGAAAAATTTGATAGTGACTCCAAACTTACACCTCAAGAGGAAATGGTTTCGTTTTAGTTATACACACCCTGCAAAGAAAGGTGACTGGCCAGGGTAGGTCTGGATCCATGGCCATGAACCTCCCACACAGGGTTTGAACACATTACTGGCCGTAAATCACCTTGTTCTCACCAAATAATCTAGATGTCCTTCTTGCAGCTAAACCCAGGAAGGCAAGTGGCATCTAAATTGGCTTCATCTCCTGGCTTCTATTGTACTCACCACTGAGGCACATAAAGAAACAAAAACAGCCTTAGAGAGTCTAAGGGCTGTTTGGCTTTAAACATCTTTTATTTCCTAATTGAATTAGAGTAAAAACAGTAGTTAAAATAAACCCTTGGCTGTTGTCATGAAAATCACAATAACAAATTAGCCTAAAGTAGCCAATTTTCTGTGGTTTCCAAGGATACAACCACAATTAGAATTGTCGTCTGCCAATCAATTTTTTTTTTTTTTTTTAATTTTCAGGGGACATTAAAACAAAACCATGGAAGGGGAAGGGCTAGAGGGAAAGTTTTTCTTGCTAAATACATGTTAGAGGAAAAGGGGGAAGGTTTCTAAAGCAGATTGTGTTGATTCTTTTCAAACCAGTTTAAGGAAAATGGCTAAACCGACTCTGGTCCCACAGAAGTGGCTTAATTGAAAACAAAAGCTCACAGGTCATGTTGCTATTTTAAAGAATCAAGGTGGCTAAGTCCTCTAACTCACAGGACCACAAAATCCTGGTCCTCTCCTGTCTGATTTTAGCTTTCATTTATTGGGTGCTTTGCCAAAAATCTCTTATTAACTCCTCATAACCACCTTATGAGGATATATGCTAGACACTTGTTATCTGGCCTACCAAACATCCATTCCACCTTTTTTAGGCAATAGTTCCTGACTTCCTTTTAGCAAATTACCTTTTTCCCACTTTCTACTATCCAGTTAGACAGTAAATTAAGATGCCCTAGCCATGGTAGGAATGTGAACCAAGTCAGGCCATTCATAGTTAACCCTGGGTAGATCAATCTTCAGCTGTGCTTTAAAATTACTGAAAATTGTTAGAATTTACTTGCTTTGTGGAAGTTCTCGATGAGACTGTAGTGTTCCTGCTAACTTGTCTACACTATCTTGTTTCCTGTGCTCCTTTGTTCATTTTGTAAATTATTAATATCCTTCTAACAACTGTCCATTTCTGCTTACATTAGCCAAAACCAAAAAGTAACGCCAAGTGTTGTTATTCTCATTTTAATTTGAGAAAACTGAGGTTCAATTAAATTAAATCCTTTGTCCAAGACTAGTCAGGTAATAATGGAGTCTGAATTCTAACTCACATCTGCTTCCCCTCCTCCCCCCACCATCTATTTCCTTTTATGTGAATTAATAAATTACAACCCTGGCTATACCCCAAGTCAAGGACTTTCCTTTCAACAGCGGAATCAAGGGTGCCTCCTTGGGAGAAAACTTTCATTGTTCACACTTTTCCTTTTTTGATAGGTTGAGTCTTTACATGTAATTGATGATTTTTCTCTGCCTGTTCTTTTCATCTACATGATGGGGAGTGACAATGATTGTCTCATGCACCGGGATCCGATACAGTTTCTTTCAGAATGTGAAAGTATCTCTGTTTCTCTTCCTTTCCCTCCCCTTCTCTTTTCGCCCCTTCTCCTTTCTTTCTCATAGAGTCCTTGGCTGTGAGTATCAGAATAGAAGAAGAAATAGGAATGTTTAAAATGAAGAATATTGGAAAGAGCATGGGCTTAAGAACCAGGCAGAGCTAGGTTTAAATTCTAGCTCCGTGAATTTCTAGCTTGTTATTGGGGGAAATCATATAGTTAGGAGAAGTTTAAATTCATTATAATTTTTTGTTGCCAATTTAGAGATCCAGGATCATAGCTGTGTTTGGAGGGAGGCAGCTCAACTGTCTAACTGTTAGATCTGGTCTGCCTTGACATCACCAAGCTCCCTAGAGCTGCCACTGCCTTTCCAAATGCCCTCTGTTACTTGGAAGAAGCCAAATCCAAAGCCTAGCCTCTTCCCAGCACATGTACAATAGATCTGCCTGAGGCAGGCTGCGAGCATATACTGTGAATACTCTTGATTTTTTGTGCCAGGTGAATCTTGGTACCCAGGCTAGAGGCTCCAAGAACTCTGAGATTTGCCCCTCAGCCACTTGCCCTGTGGTACCTGGTATGCTGAGCCTGGAGTGTTAGCAAGGCCTCCTTGGCGTCCCTTCCTGCCCTCTCTATGTACTATTCTCCTCCACAGTGGGTGAATGGCAGCTGGTAGGGATATCACCTTCTGCTTTTCTTGCTGAAGTTCATTTAAGTTTCAGGTGAGTGGCTAACACCCTTCACTAGTTCTACAGTAATATACCATAGATTGAATTTACTTCAGTGGGGTTTTGGGAGCTGTGAGTTAAAGATTTGGGTTTAGGTCACTTGCGTTGATGTTATGCCTCTTAATCCAGAGTTCTTTTGTTATTGTTGAGGCTGCTTCTGGAATTAGAGAAATGAATACAATTACATGTGTGTGAAAAAACCTAAGACATTCCTTGCTGCTCAGTGAATCCTAATTTTCCTTCCTGCCCAACCCCACTGGCCTTATCCAGGATATGAGCATCAGGATAGAAGGAAAAATACAAATACTTAAAATACTCAATACTGAAGAGAGCATGAGTTTTGGTGCCAGGCAGAGAAAGGTTTAAAATCTAGCTCTACTTATTTCTAGCCTGTTTTTGGGGAAAATTACTTTCCCTTTATGAACAGCAGTATTCTACTTTATTCTACTCTAGATGATGATAATGTATACCTTTTGGTAATGTTTTTAGTGGTAAATGGTATTTATTATTGTATGTTGCACAGAGTAAGCAACTATGTAAGTCAACGGTAGATATGTAAGTCAAGCCAAAATTTGCCAGAAACCTACCCCTCCTTTACAACTGACATATTTTTAAAATGTAAATATATTTTTGAATAAATGAAATGTTCGTGACTGCTAGCTGCCCTTCTTGTAGGCTCTTTACTATATATTGCTATCATTTTTGTTTCCTTTTGCTGCTGTAACATAGTAACACAAACTTAGTGACTTAAAAACCACAAATTTATTTCTTACAGATCTGGAGGTCAACAGTCTGAAATAAACCTAATGGTGCTAAAATCAAAGTGCCAGTAGGGTTAGTTTCCTCTGGAAGCTCTGGGGAACATCCATGTCCTTGCCTTTCCCAGCTTCTAGAAGCCACCTACATTCTTTGGCTCATGGACCCTTTCTCCATGTTCAAAGCATCTCCCCTCTGACCTGTTGCTCCATCCTTACATCTTTTCTCTCTGAATATGTACCAACTGCCTCACTTCTATAAGAACCCTCGTGATTACATTGGGCACACCCAGAGAATCCAGGATAATCTTCCCATCTCAAGATCTTTATCTGCAGAGTCTTTGAAATATAAGGTAACATATTCACAGGTTCCTAGGATTAGGACATGGGCATCTTTGGGGGGGTGGGGGGGTATTATTCGACTTCCACAGTATGTTACCTTGTAGCAATGTAATCCCTCTCTTTGATAAATTTAATGTGTTTCTGCCCCAAATTTACCTTGTTTAATATTAAAGTCATGCCCCCTGCTTTCTTTTTTGGTTTGCAATTGCCCTTATACCTTGTCTACATTTTCATTTTTATCCTATCTGAATCGTTTGGTTTAGGTGTCTCTTGTATATAGCACATAGAATTGTGGCTTATTCTGTAACTCCATCTAAAAATTTATTTTCTTTAATAGTCCATTAAATCATTCTCAATATCATCTATTTTCTTTCTTGTTTTCTGTAATTTAGAAATGTCCATTTGCATTTTATTTTGTAATCCTTTGGTTTATTCTTAAATCTCTATATAGATAAATGCATTCAATGTTCACCATCAGTCATCCTGTTGAAGAATCATCTAGCACATTCCTCAAAATAGCACATAGGTACAATATTTCCTGAGACTTTGCAAAGCCAAATTGCCTTTAGCGATTACTATTTGGCAGAATATAAAATTCTTGGCTCACTCTTTCCTTTAGCTGGAGGTGTTGCTCTAGTGTCTCTTTTATGTCTGATGGTTAACTCAATTTTATTTCTCTAAGAATGATGTGATCTTTGTACCTCTGTGACCAAAGGATTCTTTCTTTATCTTTCATGTTTAGTACATTTGAATTATTTTTGTTTTGACTTTTGGGGCATCAGTTTTCTTTAGAATATAGTGTATTCTTACAATATGTAGATTCGAATTTCCCTTTATTTTAGGAAAGTATCTTAATTTAAATTTTAAATATTTGCTCTGTACTCTTGATTTTTTTCCTTTAGGAATCTCAAGTCTGTGTGTTGCCTACTTTATATATCACTCTTCTGTCTCTTAACCATTATCCTCTTTCTTTGGTTCCTTCTCTGTTCCTGTTTCTATTCTTCTTGTCTTTTAATATGCTTCTTTGGGGGGGTAACTTTATTTTGTCCCTTGTTTTCTTTTTAATGTAGTTGTCATTCTTAAATCCTATTTCTTTTGTTTCCATTTCTTTCCTAAGTTATTATCAGCTTCCATTTCACCTCCTACTTTTGACTGGCCATCACCTCTTTTTATCTGGTCATTACTTTCCAAAGTTTTTATACATCTGCTTTGTGGTCTCCCCCTTAGAGCTGAAATTGTTCATAAAGTTGATTGTTGTTTTTCATGTTGAAATGTTGGGTTACAATTTTTCTATACTTTATAGTGAGAGTTTTCTACAGAGAGGTTTTCCTGCTATTTTTCAGGTGGTTTCTCTTACGGTATCTTTAGATGCATGTTATACCTTAAAAAAACTTATATAGACTTATTAAATGTGTTGAATTTTCCTTGCCTAGCTATTATATTAGAGCATCTTACCTAAGTGGTTTCTTAACCAAAATGGCCTCTTTTTTTCTTTTCTTTTATGTATGGCACCTTCTGCTTTAGATCCTAACCAAGTTTGAGGGAGCTTCCACCACCTGTCCTGATTTTGTAGATTCCTTTTACCAGCTGCTACTGCCAAGGAGTACTCCCACTGCCTTCCAGAGTTTTCTCTCTTTTAGAAGGTGGTCATTGCTGAGAACTATCACCTCTGGGCCTCCTGGAAACTTTCTGTGTCTTCTCTCTCCCCAAATGCTCATGCCTTGTTCATTCACAGCCCAGTTGACAGCAGTTCTGAGGCAGGGTTTGGTCCTCTCTTTCAGGAGATAAATGTGTGGAACCTTCCATGACTAGGGCCCACTGCCCTACCTGTTATTCCTTTCCACTCGTAATCTAACTTTATGGCTTCTTGTGCTGGTTCACTTGCATTCAGGAGCTTTTGAACTGCCTGACACCTAACTTGGAGGTTGCAGAATTTCTCTGACTCTTAACTTCCCCATCAATGTATTTTGGAGAAAACCTAGGAAATTGAAAATTCAGCTGCCACCACACTAAATTTGTAAATATCTGTTCTCCAAATAGCACCTTGAACTTTCATTAGAGTCAATCCATTGCTCAATATTAAAGTGGTTTTATGAAAGTTTATAACATTTAAGGGAAACATTACTTGCTCTCAGAGACAAACCTTAAGATCTTGATGGCTTAATACAGTAGAAGTTGTTTTCTTGTCCATGTAAAGTTCATTGGCATGAGGGAGTGCCAAGGCAGGGGAGCTTAGAATCAGTCATTCAGGGGCTGGACTGATAGAGCCTTTGCCATATTTAACACCTGGATTCCAAGATCACTTGGAGTAGAGCGAAAAGCTGGAGGTTCTTGTAGGAGATTTTCATGGGTGAGATCTGATAGTACATATATGGCTTCTACCCTTTCCCAGTGGCCACGTTCAGGCATACGGCCATGTCTAACTGAAAATGAGATTGAGAAATGGAACCTTGTTCTGTGCCCAGGGAGAAAAGGAAATAAATTTGGTGAAGAGCTAACTTATCTTTGCCATAAAATATCTCTCTCTTCTCCCAGTTTACCAGCTTTGTCAGGGCAGGGCTAGAACTTTACTCGTGATTATCTCCCACTTAGCCTAGCTTAAAACCTGGGAAAGAACAGAGGCTCAGTGAATGTTTGTGCAATTTAATGGAATTCAATTTTTATCCTGCAACTTTATCTGAATTATTTACATATTCTCTAATGTTGATCATGGACAATTCATTTCGACCTGGGACTTGCAATGGAAAGGGTTAAAATAACTCAAAGAAGAGATGACATATTGACAAAGTGAATCAGGTATGGAACAAATCCTTCCTTAATCTCTATAAACTGTTTCAAAATCCTGCTTTATTTTAACTTGTCATGTAAAGGGACGTATATGTTGAGCTTGGTTAGATCAGACTGTAGTCTGTCATCTGATGTGACCTTGGGCAGCATGATGGAGAGAAAATCCTAAGTGACATTAGCATTGCAACTAGATTTATGCTTGGAAGAAGTACTTCGGAGAGATAAAGTGGCACGCACGTGTGTGTGTTCAACATTAAAGGAACTTCCTATTAACATCTCTAATCTTTACTTTTTTGTTGTTGTGGCATTATCCTCTAAAATGGTGTGGCATGCCACACAACGTGTCATTATTTTTAATGATGTACATAACCTCACCATTTAAAATAGGCCCAATGTGCGGCAACTTCAGTGCGATAATCTCTCTCTTCACAGACTAAATGTAAATCATAAAAGTATAGTACTTCCAGAGGAAATCTTCATGACCTTTGGTTAGGTAAGAAGTTCTTAGATCTGATGCCGGAAAACACAATCTAGGGACTTGCCTGGTGGTCCAGTGGTTAAGACTCCATGCTCCCAATGCAGGGGGCCCGGGTTCGATCCCTGGTCAGGGAACTGGATCCCGCATGCCACAACTAAAAGATCCCATATGCCGCAACTAAAAAAAGATCCCACATGCCTCAACTAAAGATCCCGCATGCCGTAGCACAGGGAGATGAGCTCCGTGCTTTGTGACCACCTAGAGGGGTGGGATAGGGAGGATGGGAGGGAGATGCAAGAGGGAGGAGATATGGGGATATATGTATATGTATAGCTGATTCACTTTGTTATAAAGCAGAAACTAACACACCATTGTAAAGCAATTATACTCCAATAAAGATGTTAAAAAAATAAAATAAAATGGGATTTCCAACTAATCCCACATGCCAAAACGAAGATCCCACACACAGCAACAAAGATCCTGCATGCTGCAACTAAGACCTGGCACAGACAAATAAATAAACAAATAAATAAATAAATATTTTTTAAAAACATAATCTAGTTAAAAATGATCAATTGGACTGTCCAATGATAAATTGGACATCATCAAAATACAAAATGTTTGCTCTGTTAAAGACAATGTTAAGGGAATGAAAAGACAAATTACAAGTAGGGAGAGAACACTTGCTATGATAGTTATCTGAAACAGGACTTATTACATAACAAACTCAGAACTCCATAATAAGAAAACATAGAACCCAATGAAAATAACAGGAAAATGTTTTAACAGACACTTCAACAAAGAAAACAGAAATATGGCAAATAATTACCCATGAAAAGATATTCTTCATCATTATTTATTAGGAATTGCAAATCAAACCCACCATGAGATACCACTGCACAAATATTCAAAAGGCGAAAAGGAAATAGAGAAACAGAAAAGAAAATCTGAAAAAAAACACAAGTATTGTTGAGAATACAGAGCAACTGAAACTCTCCTATATTTTTGGTGGGAATGCAAAAGGAGAGCACCACAGTGGAAAACTGTTTGATAGCTTTTTATAAAGTAAAACATGAATTTACCATATGATTCAGTAATACCACTTTTAGGTATTTCTGTATTCTGATTGTGATGGTGGTTCCATGGCTGTAAACATTTATTAAAACTCACAGTACTGCACAACAATAATAAAATAAACTTTATGGTGTATAATTTTTTGAAATATTTAAAAACTTGAAAAACAACAGATCTTTTCTTTTTTTTAAAAAAGAACAAGCCCCTAACCCATGAGATGTTAGAACAGTTGCCACAAGGTGGCCTGTGCATTACTTCCAGAGTGATGGTGACCTCCAGCCATTCTAGTTCCCCAAAGATGGAGACAAGATTCACAAATGTGATTATTAGAGAAAACAGACACATCTTTGTCAGAGAAGGATCCCACCCCCAAATGACCATAGCCTTCCCTTCTAGGCCGTAAGCACAAGTTAGGAAGAAAGATGATAGTCTGTACCACGAGATCAATTATGCTTAAATAATAGAGTTCTACCCTAAGCTCACAGGCATGTCACAATCAGAAAACATCCAAGGAGTAGTGGGAGTAGCTTGATATTTGGGAGCTGCTGGCAAGAGAGTGTTAGCACTATTAAATATAGCTTTCTGGCTCTGATGGAGCCCATTAGCTGTATTTCTGGAGACTGGTGTATTTTTTTTTTTTTTTCTGAAGCTATCAGCATGTTCAGACCCAAAGCTAATATGTGCATTATGGCTTTGCTGGTTTTCAAGCCTTTTCTCATTACAGACATTGATAGCGATTAAAAGTTTTCACCAAATATCACGTTCCGTTGCCATGGAGTAATTTTTGGCTCCCCTAATGGTAACCAGAGATTCCAAGATGATCATTCAAATTAATTACGATCATTTGCAATGGAAAAGTTGATGAAGAAGGCAGGTTGCTTGATGTGTCAAAGTAACTATTACTGCCATTCTAATTCTTCCCACTCCTCTCCTCAAAAGGCAGTAACCACAAACAGAGGTGATAAGCCCTCCCTTGGGCTGGCCAGTGCAGGGCTTATTTCCATGGGGTCATGACCTGTGCCCCTCCCCTCATTCTGTAAGCAGTCCCAGCAGAAGAGGAGACCAGATAAGCTCAGGCTGGTGCTACAGGCGATGACTTCAGTATGCTGGCTCTTCTCCAGCCTGGACGTTTGGCGTGGCACTCTGGTGCCATGAACTTGAACTAGACTTGAGATATACTCCTCCCTAATAGAGTGTTTTAGACAGTTGTCTTTCTCTTTCAGTGGCTTCTGGTTATCACCCATCTTGTGAGTGGGGTACGGCCCCACAATGCACTCTTCTGCATCCTTCTGATGCCTAGATATCACCAACCCTAGGCGACCCAATCTCAGAATCATTTTCTGCTCTTATCTAGCAAGACTTTTCCTACCCTGTCTCAGGTACTATTTGAATTCTTTAGGAATAATGACTGATCTGGGCCCAAGTATAATCACTCACATGGAACTGAGTAGGGAGTTCTGCTATAAACAGCACACTGTCAGGGGCAACTTGAAAAATCTCTGTAAATATCCTTTTGGGGGTGGATAGAGGGACAGAGGAAGAGCTCCAAGTCCTAGTACTGAGCCCAACACAGTCCCATATGTTGCTTCACTTACCTAAGGGTTGCAATGATGAGGGCGTAGTGAGGGACTTTTGAGGCCCTCAGTGGAGGGAATTTCAGCTGCTCATGTGGAACTACATCTGGGAAAGTACCAGATCCCTGAGGCCGGCTGTTGCTCCCATCCTTCAGCCTTGTGAATGTGGACTGCTCATGACCTACAGCTGCCTCTCCTCTTTGGTAAACTGACCTTGGCCAATGGAAAGCTGGCTTACAGGTGGAGGTAATGTGCTGCCCCCCAAATATAGGTGTGGCCAGTGGGCATGACTGAGAGATATGGAGGGACACGACCCAAGCCCACTTGCCTCAAGGGGAGATGATTCTGTCTTGTGATTTATGCTCCAGAGTCCCTTATGATTTTATCTGAGATCGCAAGCTTGTTTGGTCCTTTCTCCATGCAATTCTTTTTTCCCATCACTCTCTTAAAGGGTTGTCCTGAAAGACATTCCCTCAGTAATTCCCACAAACTCAAATTCTTACACCAGGCTCTGCTTTCTGAGGAGCCCTGCTAAACACCAACTTCGTGGGGCTATTGACAGCATCTACCTTCACCAGGCTTGACGTTCACATCTTTTCTTCTGCCGTGGGTTTGAACACCACGTTACTCCTGGAGGTGGTCTGGAAGTTGTGGTCTGTTTGATTGTCTTTCCTCTGGGTCCGATCTAGTCCCCTTAGGAGGCATCTGACTCCCAACAACCCAAACTTATATACAAGGGAATCTTCAGAGACCATATTGGAAAAGTCTGGGGAAGAGGTAAAGGAGATATTCGTCATTAACAAGAGCAAGAAAAAGACAAGAAATGAAACAAGTCTTTGTTGACAAACCTAGAGAATAATCAGCACAATTAGGAGCTTTTCTGGAAGGTGTCAATTCTGAGAGAATAAGAGCCCAAAGTGACGTATAAAGAAAGGCTCCTTATAGGCAAGGAAGATGCACAGTCCCTCACAAATAAAAATATATCACAATTCCTTTTACATAAGGCACAGCAGGCTGATATTGTCCTGGGTTATTATTTGCTGTGGATCCCTTCAAATCTCCACAAATCACTACTGATCCTTTAAGCTAGGCAGTCCTTCCCTATTGGATTTTTATTGATCCCTTTCCTTCCTCTTTCTCTGCTTCCAAACAAAATGCTCTTTTTCATCCTTTGCATCTTGGTTGTTGCATTTTAAACCATTCCTAAAGTATTATTTGAGTTTTATAGTCCTTACCCTTGAATTCATCTGGACTTTCCTAAATATGTTGTACTAACAAGTATTTAAAAGCCTTTGTGCTAACTGTAATGTGATAGGTCACTGGGGAACCTAATTAATGATTTATACATATATTTAAGAGACATCAGTTACATCAGAATTCACATACCACTCTTCATGCTACCCTCCCTATTACAAAACAAGGTATGGTGACAGAAAACCCAGCATAAAAAAATATCAGGAGAGGAGCTTCAAGATGGCGGAAGAGTAAGACGCAGAGATCACCTTCCTCCCCACAAATACATCAGAAATACATCTACATGTGGAGCAACTCCTACAGAACACCTACTGAACGCTGACAGAAGACCCCAGACTTCCCAAAAGGCAAGAAACTCCCCAGGTACCTGGGTAGGGCAAAAGAAAAAAGAGAAAACAGAGACAAAAGAATAAGGATGGGACCTGCACCAGTGGGAGGGAGCTGTGAAGGAGGAAAGGTTTCCACACACTAGGATGCCCCTTCGCAGGCGGAGACTGCGGGTGGTGGAGGGGGGAAGCTTCAGAGCCACGGAGGAGAGCGCAGCCACAGGGGTGCGGAGGGCAAAGCAGAGAGATTCCCGCACAGAGGATCAGTGCCAACCAGCACTCACCAGCCTGAGAGGCTTCTCTCCTCACCCGCCGGGGCGGGCAGGGGCTGGGAGCTGAGGCTCAGGCTTCGGTTGGATCCCAGGGAGAGGACTGGGGTTGGCGGCGTGAACACAGCCTGAAGGGGCTAGTGTGCCACAGCTAGCTGGGAGGGAGTCCGGGAAAAGGTTTGGACCTGCTGAAGAGGCAACAGACCATTGTTTCGGGGTGCGCAAGGAGAGAGGATTCAGAGCACCACCTAAACGAGCTCCAGAGACGGGCGTGAGCTGTGACTATCAGCGCGGACCCCAGAGACGGGCATGGGACGCTAAGGCTGCTGCTGCCACCACCAAGAAGCCTGTGTGCGAGCACAGGTCACTCTCCACACCTCCCGTCCCGGGAGCCTGTGCAGCCCACCACTGCCAGGGTCCCGTAATCCAGGGACAACTTCCCCGGGAGAATGCACGGCGCGCCTCAGGCTGCTCCAACGTCACACCAGCCTCTGCCGCTGCAGGCTCGCCCCGCATCCATACCCCTCCCTCCCCCGGCCTGAGTGAGCCAGAGCCTAAGCAGCTGCTCCTTTAACCCAGAACTGTCTGAGCGAAGAACAGACACCCTCAGGCGACCTACACGCAGAGGCGGGTCCAAATCCAAAGCTGAACCCGGGAGCTGTGCGAACAAAGAAGAGAAAGGGAAATCTCTCCCAGCAGCCTCAGAAGCAGCGGATTAAAACTCCACAATCAACTTGATGTACCCTGCATCTGTGGAATACCTGAATAGACAACGAATCATCCCAAATTGAGGAGGTGGACTTTGGGAGCAACGATATATGTATTTTCCCCCCCTTTTTCTCTTTTTGTGAGTGTGTATGTGTATGCTTCTGTGTGTGACTTTGTCTGAATAGCTTTGCTTTCACCATTTGTCCTAGGGTTCTGTCTGTCCGTTTGTTTTTTTTTTAATTACTTAAAAAAATTTTTTTCTTAAGAATTATTTTTTTTAATTTTAATTATTTTATTTTATTTTATTCTACATTATTTTATTTTATTTTATCTTCTTCTTTCTTTCTTTTTTTCTCCCTTTTATTCTGAGCTGTGTGGAGGACAGGCTCTTGGTGCTCCAGCCAGGCATCAGGGCTGTGCCACTGAGATGGGAGAGCCAAGTTCAAGACACTGGTCCACAAGAGACCTCCCAGCTCCACGTAATATCAAATGGCAAAAATCTCCCAGAGATCTCCATCTCAATGCCAAGACCCAGCTCCACTCAATGACCAGCAAGCTACAGTGTTGGACACCCTATGCCAAACAACTAGCAAGACAGGAACCCATTAGCAGAGAGGCCGCCTAAAATCATAATAAGGCCACAGACACCCCAAAACACACCACCAGACGTGGACCTGCCCACCAGAAAGACAAGATCCAGCCTCATCCACCAGAACACAGGCACTAGTCCCCTCCACCAGGAAGCCTACACAACCCAATGAACCAACCTTAGCCACTGGGGACAGACACCAAAAACAATGGGAACTACGGACCTGCAGCCTGGGAGAAGGAGACCATGTTCTTGGATTGGAAGAATCAACATTGTGAAAATGACTATACTACCCAAAGCAATCTACAGATTCAATGCAATCCCTATCAAACTACCACTGGCATTTTTCACAGAACTAGAACAAAAAATTTCACAATTTGTATGGAAACACAAAAGACCCCGAATAGCCAAAGCAATCTTGAGAAAGAAAAACAGAGCTGGAGGAATCAGGCTCCTGGATTTAAGACTATACTAAAAAGCTACAGTAATGAAGACAGTATGGTACTGGCACAGAAACAGAAATATAGATCAGTGGAACAGGATAGAAAGCACAGAGATAAACCCAGCCACATATGGTAACCTTATCTTTTATAAAGGAGGCAAGAATATACAGTTAAGCAAATTGAGAAGAAAGAGAAACACACAGCAGATGAAGGAGCAAGGCAAAACCCCATCAGACCTAACCAATGAAGAGGAAATAGGCAGTCTACCTGAAAAAGAATTCAGAAAAATGATAGTAAACATGATCCAAAATCTTGGAAATAGAATGGAGAAAATACAAGAAATGCTTAACAAGGACCTAGAAGAACAAAAGAGCAAACAAACAGTGATGAACAACACCATAAACGAAATTCAAAATTCTCTAGAAGGGATCAATAGCAGAATAACTGAGGCAGAAGAATGGATAAGTGACCTGGAAGATAAAATAGTGGAAAAAACTACTGCAGAACAGAATAAAGAAAAAAAAATGGAAAAAATTGAGGACAGTCTCAGAGATTTCTAGGACAACATTAAACAAACCAACATTTGAATTATAGGGGTCCCAGAAGAAGAATAGAAAAAGAAACGGACTGAGAAAATATTTGAAGAGATTATAGTTGAAAACTTCCCTAATATGGGAAAGGAAACAGTCAAGTCCAGGAAGCTCAGAGGGTGCCATACAGGATAAATCCAAGGAGAAACACGTCAAGACGCATATTAATCAAACTAACAAAAATTAAATACAAAGAACAAATATTAAAAGCAGCAAGGGAAAAACAACAAATAACACATTAGGGAATCCCCATAAGGTTAACAGCTGATCTTTCAGCAGAAACTCTGCAAGCCAAAAGGGAGTGGCAGGACATATTTAAAGTGATGAAGGAGAAAAAACTACAGCCAAGATTACCCAGCAAGGATCTCATTCAGATTTGACGGAGAAATTAAGACCTTTACAGACAAGCAAAAGCTAAGAGAATTCAGCACCACCAAACCAGCTTTACAACAAATGCTAAAGGAACTTCTCTAGGCAGGAAACTCAAGAGAAGGAAAAGACCTACAATAATAAACCCAAAACAATTAAGAAAATGGTAATAGGAACATACATATCGATAATTACCTTAAATGTAAATGGATTAAATGCTCCATCCAAAAGACATATATTGGCTGAATGGATACAAAAACAAGACCCGTATACATGCTGTCTACAAGAGACCCACTTCAGACCTAGGGACACATACAAACTGAAAGTGAGGGGATGGAAAAAGATATTCCATGTAAATGGAAATCAAAAGAAAGCTGGAGTAGCAATTCTCATATCAGAAAAAATAGACTTTAAAATAAAGACTATTACAAGAGACAAAGAAGGACACTACATAATGATCATGGGATCAATCCAAGAAGAAGATAAAACAATTGTAAATATTTATGCACCCAACATAGGAGCACCTCAATACATAAGGCAAATACTAACAGCCATAAAAGGCGAAATCGACAGTAACACAATCATAGTAGGGGACTCTAACACGCCATTTTCACCAATGGACAGATCATCCAAAATTAACACACATAGGGAAACACAAGCTTTAAATGATACATTAAACAAGTAGGACTTAATTGATATTTATAGGACATTCCATCCAAAAACAACAAAATACACATTCTACTCAAGTGCTCATGGAACATTCAAGCCTTGGTTAATTTAAGAAAATTGAAATCGTATCAAGTATCTTTTTGGACCACAACGCTATGAGACTAGATATCAATTACAGGAAAAAATCTGTAAAAAAATGCAAACACATGGAGGCTAAACAATATGCTACTAAATAACCAAGAGATCACTGAAGAAATCAAAGAGGAAATCAGAAAATACCTAGAAACAAATGACAGTGAAAACGTGATGACCCAAAACCTATGGGATGCAGCAAAAGCAGTTCTAAGAGGGAAGTTTATAGCAATACAATCCTACCTCAAGAAACAAGAAACATCTCAGATAAATAACCTAACCTTACACCTAAAGCAACTAGAGAAAGAAGAACAAAAAACCCCCAAAGTTAGAAGGAAAGAAATCATAAAGATCAGATGAGAAATAAATGAAAAAGAAATGAAGGAAACAACAGCAAAGATGAATAAAACTAAAAGCTGCTTCTTTGAGAAGATAAACAAAATTGATAAACCATTAGCCAGACTCATCAAGAAAAAAAAGTAAGCTGGGACAAAGTGAGAGAGTGGCGTGGACATATATACACTACCAAACATAAAATAGATAGCTAATGGGAAGCAACCGCATAGCACAGGGAGATCAGCTCGGTACTTAGTGACCACCTAGAGGGGTGGGATAGGTAGGGTGGGAGGGAGGGAGATGCAAAAGGGAAGATATATGGGAACATATGTGTATGTATAACTGATTCACTTTGTTATAAAGCAGAAACTAACACACCATTGTAAAGCAATTATACTCCAATAAAGATGTTTTAAAAAAAGAAAAAGAAAAAAAGGGAGAAGACTCAAATCAATAGAATTAGAAATGAAAAAGGAGAAGTAACAACTGACACTGCAGAAATAAAAAGGATCATGAGAGATTACTACAAGCAACTCTATACCAATAAAATGGACAACCTGGAAGAAATGGACAAATTCTTAGAAATGCACAACCTTCTGAGACTGAACCAGGAAGAAATAGAAAATGTGAACAGACCAATCACAAGCACTGAAATTAAAACTGTGATTAAAAATCTTCCAACAAACAAAAGCCAAGGACCAGATGGCTTCACAGGCAAATTCTATCAAACACTTAGAGAAGAGCTAACACCTATCCTTCTCAAACTCTTCCAAAATAGAGCAGAGGGAGGAACACTCCCAAACTCTTTCTATAAGGCCACCATCACTCTGATACCAAAACCAAACAAAGATGTCACAAAGACAGAAAACTACAGGCCAATATCACTGATGAACATAGATGCAAAAATCCTCAACAAAATACTAACAAACAGAATCCAACAGCACATTAAAAGGATCATACACTATGATCAAGTGGGGTTTATCCCAGTAATGCAAGGATCCTTCAATATACGCAAATTAATCAACATGATACACCATATTAACAAACTGAAGGAGAAAACCATATAGTCATCTCAATAGATACAGAGAAAGCTTTCGACAAAATTCAACACCCATTTATGATAAAAACCCTCCAGAAAGTAGGCATAGAGGGAAATTTCCTCAACGTAATAAAGGCCATATATGACAAACCCACGCCAACATCGTTCTCAATGGTGAAAAACTGAAACCATTTCCACTAAGATCAGGAACAAGACAAGGTTGCCCAGTCTCACCACTGTTATTCAACATAGTTTTGGAAGTTTTAGCCACAGCAATCAGAGAAGAAAATGAAATAAAAGGAATCCAAATCAGAAAAGAAGAAATAAAGCTGTCACTGTTTGCAGATGACATGATACTATACATAGAGAATCCTAAACATTCTACCAGAAGACTACTAGAGCTAATCAATGAATTTGGTAAAGTAGCAGGATACAAAATTAATGCACAGAAATCTCTTGCATTCCTATACACTAATGATGAAAAATCTGAAAGTGAAATTAAGAAAACACTCCCATTTACCATTGCAACAAAAAGAATAAAATACCTAGATATAAACCTACCTAAGGAGACAAAAGAACTTTATGCATTAAATTATAAGACACTGATGAAAGAAAGATGATACACATAGATGGAGAGATATACCATGTTCTTGGATTGGAAGAATCAACATTGTGAAAATGGCTCTACTACCCAAAGCAATCTACCGATTCAATGCAATCCCTATCAAACTACCACTGGCATTTTTCACAGAACTAGAACAAAAAATTTCACAATTTGTATGGAAACACAAAAGACCCCGAATAGCCAAAGCAATCTTGAGAAAGAAAAACAGAGCTGGAGGAATCAGGCTCCTGGATTTAAGACTATACTAAAAAGCTACAGTAATGAAGACAGTATGGTACTGGCACAGAAACAGAAATATAGATCAGTGGAACAGGATAGAAAGCACAGAGATAAACCCAGCCACATATGGTAACCTTATCTTTTATGAAGGAGGCAAGAATATACAGTGGAGAAAAGACAGCCTCTTCAATAAGTGGTCCTGGAAAAACTGGACATCTACATGTAAAGGAATGAAATTAGAACACTCCCTAACACCATGCACAAAAATAAGCTCAAAATGGATTAAAAACCTAAATGTAAGACCAGACACCATGAAACTCTTAGAGAAAAACATAGACAGAACACACTATGACATAAATCACAGCAAGATCCTCTTTGACCTACCTCCTAGAGAAATGGAAATAAAAACAAAAATAAACAAATGGGACCTAATGAAACTTAAAAGCTTTTGCACAGCAAAGGAAACCATAAACAAGACGAAAAGACAACCCTCAGAATGGGAGAAAATATTTGCAAAGGAAGCAACTGACAAAAGATTAATCTCCAAAATTTACAAGCAGCTCATGCAGCTCAATATTAAAAAAGCAAACAACCCAATCCAAAAATGGGCAAAAGACGTAAATAGACATTTCTCTCTAAGAAGATATACAGATTGCCAACAGACACATGAAAGAATGCACAACATCATTAATCATTAGAGAAATGCAAATCAGAACTACAGTGAGGCGTCACCTCACACCAGTCAGAATGGCCATCACCAAAAAATCTACAAACAATAAATGCTGGAGAGGGTGTGGAGGAAAGGGAACCATCTTGCACTGTTGGTGGGAATGTAAATTGATACAGCCACTATGGAGAACAGTGTGGACCTTCCTTAAAAAACTAAAAATAGAACTACCATATGACCTAGCAATCCCATTACTGGGCATATACCCTGAGAAAACCATAATTCAAAAAGAGTCATGTACCAAAATGTTCATTGCAGCTCTGTTTACAATAGCCAAGATATGGAAGCAACCAAAGTGACCATCAACAGATGAATGGATAAAGAAGATGTGGCATGTATATACAATGGAATATTACTCAGCCATAAAAAGGAACGAAACTGAGTTATTTGTAGTGAGGTGGATGGACCTAGAGACTGTCATACAGAGTGAAGTAAATCAGAAAGAGAAGAACAAATACCATGTGCTAACATATATATATGGAATCTAAAAAAAAAAAAAATGGTCATGAAGAACCTAGGGGCAAGATGGGAGTAAAGATGCAGACCTACTAGAGAATGGACTTGAGGATACGGGGAGGGGTAAGAGTTAGCTGGGACAAAGTGAGAGAGTGGCATGGACATATATACACTACGAAACGTAAAATAGATAGCTAGTGCGAAGGAGCTGCATAGCACAGGGAGATCAGCTCAGTGCTTTGTGACCACCTAGATGGGTGGGATAGGGAAGGTGGGAGGGAGGGAGATGCAAGAGGGAACAGGTATGGGGACATATGTATATGTATAACTGATTCACTTTGTTATAAAGCAGAAACTAACACACCATTGTAAAGCAATTATACTCCAATAAAGATGTTTAAAAAAAAATCAGGTAAATATGTCGATAGGTTGGAAGTAAGTCTTCTCTGGAGGAAAGATGTGTGAGGAAGAGAAAAGGAGGCAGAGGTTCAAAACCTGGGAGATCAGTAAGCAAGAAGCAGGAAACTTCAGCCAGTTATTACCCCAGTGACCAATACTCAAGGATTAAAACAAATACAGAGTTTCGGGTTCCATTTTTCTAACTGCTGACACGCTGTCTAAACCACTTTAGCATACATCATTCAAAGGCGAGAAGATTATGGGTAGTATAGTCATTTTCACAAAGTTAATTCGTCCAATCCAAGGTCATGGTATATCTCTCCATCTGTTTGTATCATCTTTAATTTCTTTCATCACTGTCTTATAGTTTTCTGCATACAGGTCTTTTGTGTCCTTAGGTAAGTTTATTCCTAGGTATTGTATCCTTTTTGTTGCAGTGGTAAATGGGGGTGTTTCCTTAATTTCTCGTTCAGATTTTTCATCACTGGTGTATAGGAATGCAAAAGATTTCTGTGCATTAATTTTGTATCCTGCTACTTTACCAAATTCATTGATTAGCTCTAGTAGTTTTCTGGTGGCATCGTTAGGATTCTGTATGTATAGTATCATGTCATCTGCAAAGAGTGACATCTTTACTTCTTCTTTTCCGATTTGGATTCCTTTTTTTCTTTTATTCTCTGATTCCTGTGGCTAAAACTTCCAAAACTATGTTGAATAATAGTGGTGAGAGTGGGCAACATTGTCTTGTTCCTGATCTTCATGGAAATGGTTTCAGTTTTTCACCATTGAGAACGATGTTGGCTGTGGGTTTTTCATATATGGCCTTTATTATGTTGAGATCATTTCCCTCTACTTTCTGGAGCATTTTTATCATAAATGGGTGTTGAATTTTGTCGAAAGCTTTCTCTGCATCTATTGAGATGATCATATCGTTTTTCTCCTTCAATTTGTTAATATGGTGTATCACATTGTTTTGCGTATATTGAAGAATCCTTGCATCCCTGGGATAATCCCACTTGATCATGGTGTATGATCCTTTTAATGTGCTGTTGAATTCTGTTTGCTAGTATTTTGTTGAGGATTTTTGCATCTATGTTCATCAGTGATATTTGTTTGTAGTTTTCTGTCTTTGTGACATTTTTGTCTGGTTTTGGTATCAGGGTGATGGTGGCCTCATAGAATGAGTTTGGCAGTGTTCCTCCCTCTGCTCTATTTTGGAAGAGTTTGAGAAGGATGGGTGTTAGCTCTTCTCTAAATGTTTGATAGAATTCGCCTGTGAAGCCATATGGTCCTTGGTTTTTGTTTGTTGGAAGATTTTTAATCAAAGTCTCAATCTCAGTGCTTGTGTTTGGTCTGTTTATATTTTCTATTTTTTCCTGGTTCAGTCTTGGAAGGTTGTGCATTTCTAAGAATTTGTCCATTTCTTCCAGGTTGTCCATTTTATTGGCATATAGTTGCTTGTAGTAACCTCTCATGATCCTTTGTATCTCTGCAGTGTCAGTTGTTACTTCTCATTTTTCATTTCTAATTCTATTGATTTGAGTCTTCTCCCTTTTTTTCTTGATGAGTCTGGCTGATGGTTTATCAATTTTTTTAATCTTCTCAAAGAACCAGCTTTTAGTTTTATTTATCTTTGCTATTGTTTTCTTTATTTTTTTTCATTTATTTCTGATATGATGTTTATGATTTCTTTCCTTCTGCTAATTTGGGGGTTTTTTGTTCTTATTTCTCTAATTGCTTTAAGTGTAAGGATAGGTTGTTTATCTGAGATGTTTCTTTTTTCTTGATGTAAGAATGTTTTGCAATAAACTTCCCTCTTAGAACTACTTTTGCTGCATCCCATAGGTTTTGGGTTGTCGTGTTTTCATTGTCATTTGTGTCTAGGTACTTTTTGATTTCCTCTTTGATTTCTTCAGTGGTCTCTTGGGTATCTAGTAGGATATTGTTTAGCCTCCATGTGTTTGTATTTTTTACAGATTTTTTCCACTCTGTTAATGGGTGGGGTTGTGTTCCTGTCTTGCTAGATGTTTGGCATAGGGTGTCTAGCAGTGTAGCTTGCCAGTCGTTAAGTGTGGCCGGGTCTTAGCATTGAGATAGATATCTCTGGGAGAGCTTTTGCCATTTGATATTACGTGGAGCCAGGAGGTCTCTGGCGGACCAATGTCCTGAACTCAGCTCTCCCACCTCAGAGGCACAGGCCTCACATCCAGCCAGAGCACCAATACCCTGTCAGCCACAGGGCTCAGAAGAAAAGGGGGAAAGGACGGAAGGAAGGAAGGAAGGAAGGAAGGTAGGAAGGAAGGAAGGGTTATTAAAAAATAAGAAAATATATTTTAAAATTTTAAATATTAAAAAGTAATTTTAAAAAAGCAAGAAATAAAGAAGAGAGCAACCAAACCTAAAAACAAATCCACCATTGATAACAAGCAATACAAACTGTACTAAAAAAAAAAAAAAAACAGTGGACAGACAGAACTCTAGGACAAATGGTAAAAGCAAAGCTATACAGACAAAATCACACAAAGTTTACCACCTCAATTTTGGGATGATTCGTTGTCTATTCAGGTATTCCAGAGATGCAGGGTACATCAAGTTGATTGTGGAGACTTAATCTGCTGCTCCTGAGGCTGCTCGGAGAAATTTCCCTTTCTCTTCTTTGTTCCCACAGCTCCTGGGGTTCAGCTTTGGATTTCGCCCTGCCTCTGTGTGTACTTCACCTTAAGGCGTCTGTTCTTCACTCAGACAGGACGGGGTTAAAGTAGCAGTTGATTAGGGGGCTCTGGCTCACTCAGGCTGAGGGGAGGGAGGGGTATGGAATGCAGGGCAAGCCTGTGACGGCAGAGGTCTACATGACATTACAACAGCCTCAGGTACGCCATGTGTTCTCCCAGTGAAATTGTCCCTGGATCACGGGACCCTGGCAATGGCGGGCTGCACAAACTCCTGGGAGGGGAGGTGTGGATAGTGACCTGTGCTTGCACACAGGCTTCTTGGTGGCTACAGCAGCAGACTTAGCATCTCATGCCTGTCTCTGGTGTCCACCATGATAGCCGTGGTTCTCGCCCGTCTCTGGAACTCGTTTAGGCGGTGCTCTGAATCCCCTCTCCTCGCGCACCCCAAAACAATGGTCTCTTGCTTCTTAGGCAGTTCCAGACTTTTTCCCAGACTCCCTCCCAGCTAGCTGTGGTGCACTAGCCCCCTTCAGCCTGTGTTCACGCAGCCAACCCCAGTCCTCTCCATGGAATCTGACTTCTGAAGCCTGAGCCTCAGCTCCAAACCCCCACTCGCCCCTGTGGGTGAGCAGACAATTCTCTCAGGCTGGTGAGTGCTGGTCGGCACTGATCCTCTGTGCGGGAATCTCTCCACTTTGCCTTCTGCCCTTCTGTTGCTGCTCTCTCCTCCGTGGCTCCAAAGCTTCACCCCCACCCCCCCATCTCCACCAGTGAAGGGGCTTCCTAGGGTGTGGAAACTTTTCCTCCTTCACAGCTCCCTCCCCGAGGTGCAGGTCCCATCCCTATTATTTTGTCTCTGTTTTTTCTTTTTTCTTTTGCCCTACTCAGGTATGTTGGGAGTTTCTTGCCTTTTGAGAAGTCTGAGGTCTTCTGCCAGTTTTCAGTAGGTGTTCTGTAGGAGTTGGTCCACATGTAGATGTACTTCTGATGTATTTGTGGGGAGGAAGGTGATCTTCACGTCTTAGTCCTCTGCCATCTTGAAGGTCTTCCCCCTATTGGAAGATTTTTAATTACAGTTTCAATTTCATTACTTGTTATTGGTCTGTTTATATTTTCTAATTCTTCCTGGTTCAGTCTTGGAAGGTTCTACGATTCCAAGAGTTTGTCCATTTCTTCCAGGTTGTCCATCTTATTGGCATATAGTTGCCTGTAGTATTCTCTTATGATCCTTTGTATTTCTGTGGTGTCAGTTGTAATTTCTCTTTTTTCATATCTAATTTTATTGATTTGAATCCTCTCCCTTTTTTTCTTGGTGAGTCTGGCTAAATGTTTATCAATTTTGTTTATCTTCTCAAAGAACCAGCTTTTAGTTTCATTGATTTTTGCTATTGTTTTCTTTGTTTCTAGTTCATTTATCTCTACTTTGATTTTTATGTTTTCTTTCCTCCTATTAACTTTGGGTTTTGTTTGTTCTTCTTTCTCTTGTTCCTTTAGCTGTAAAGTTAGATTGTTTATTTGAGATTTTTCTTGTTTCTTGAGGTAGGATTGAATTGCTGTAAACTTCCCTCTTAGAACTGCTTTTGCTGCATCCCATATGTTTGGGTCATCATGTTTTCATTGTCATTTGTTTCTATGAATTTTTTGATTTACTCTTTGATTTCTTCAGTGATCTCTTGGTTATTTAGTAGCATATTGTTTAGCATCCATGTGTTTGTATATTTTACAGTTGGTTTTTTTTCATGGAATTAATTTCTAATCTCATAGTGGTATGGTCGGAAAATATGCTTGAAACGATTTCAATTTTCTTAAATTTACCAAGGGTTGGTTTGTGATCCAAAATGTTATCTATCCTGGAAAATATTCTGTGTGCACTATGTGGGAAGAAAGTGTATTTTGCCGCTTTTGGGTGAAATGTACTATAAATATCAATTAAATCTATTTGGTCTGTTGTGTCATTTAAAGCTTGTGTTTCTGTATTTATTTTCTGTCTGGATGATCTGTCCATTGGTGTAAGGGGGGTGTTAAAGTCCCCCACTATTATTGTGTTACTGTCAATTTCCCCTTTTATGGCTCTTAGCATTTGCTTTATGTACTGAGGTGCTTCTATGTTGGGTGCATAAATATTTATAATTCTTATATCTTCTTGGATTGATCTGTTGATCATTATATAGTGTCCTTCCTTGTCTCTTGTAACAGTCTTTATTTTAAAGTCTGTTTTATCTGATATGAGTATTTCTACTCCAGCTTTCTTTTCATTTCCACTTGCATGGAATATGTTTTTCCATCCTCTCACTTTCAGTCTGTATGTGTCCCTAGGTCTGAAGTGGGTCTTTTGTTGGCAGCATATGTATGGGTCTTGTTTTTGTGTTCATTCAGCCCATCCGTGTCTTTTGGTTGGAGCATTTAATCCATTTACATTTAAGGTTATTATTGATATATATGTTCCTATTACTGTTTTCTTAATTGTTTTGGGTTTGTTTTTGTGGTTCTTTTTTGTCTCTTGTTTTTCCTGCCTAGAGAAATTCCTTTAACATTTGCTATAAAGCTGAGTTGATGGTGCTGAATTCTCTTAGCTTTTGCTTGTCTGTAAAGCTTTTGACTTCTCTGTTGAACCTGAAAGAGATCCTTGCTGGGTAGAGTAATCTTGGTTGTAGGTTTTTCCCTTTCAGCACTTTAAATATATCTTGCCACTCCCTTCTGGCCTGAAGAGTTTCTGCTGAAAAATCAGCTGATAACCATATGGGCATTCCCTTATATGTGATTTTTTACTTTTCCCTTGCTGCTTTTAATATTTTTTCTCTGTATTTAGTTTTTGTTAGTTTGATTAATATTTGTCTCACCATGTTTCTCCTTGGGTTTATCATGTATAGGACTCTGCGCTTCCTGGACTTGGGTGGCTATTTCCTTTCCCATGTTAGGGAAATTTTCGACTACAATCTATTCAGATATTTTCTCAGACCCTTTCTCTTTCTCTTCTTCTTCTGGGACACCTATAATTTGAATGTTGCTGTGTTTCATGTTGTCCCAGACGTCTCTGAGACTGTCCTCATTTCTTTTCATTCTTTTTTCTTTATTCTGCTCCTTGGCAGTTATTTCCACCATTCTACCTTCCAGCTCACTTATTCATCCTTCTGCCCCAGTTATTCTGCTATTGATTCCTTCTAGTGTATTTTTCATCTCAGTTATTGTGTTGTTCATCACAGTTTGCTTGTTCTTTAGTTCTTCTAGGTCCTTGTTAAACATTTCTAGTATTTTCACGATCCATGCCTCCATTCTATTTCTGAGATTTTGGATCATCTGAATTCTTTTTCAAGTGGGCTGCCTATTTCCTCTTCATTTATTTGGTCTTGTAGGTTTCTACCTTGCTTCTTTGTCTGTACATATTTCTCTACCATCTCATTTTTTTTGATGAGTGAGGCTGTGTTCCTGTCTTCCTGTTTGTTTGGTCTGAGGCATGCAGCACTGGGGCTTGCCAGCAGTTGGGTGGAGTCAGGTCTTGGTGCTGAGATGAAGACCTCTGGGAGAGCTCACACTGATTAATATTCCCTGGAGCCTGAAGTTCTCTGCTAGTCCAGTGGCTTGGACTCAGCACTCCCACCACAGGACCTCAAGTCTGACCCCTGGCCTGGGAACCAAGACTCTGCAAGCTGCGCAGCGCTGCAAAAAAAAAAAAAAAAAGGCAACAAACAAAAAGGAGCAGAACAGTAAGAAAGAATTTTAAAAAATAAAATTAGAAAAATTAAAATATATTAGAAAGAGTAAAAATGGAACAACAAAACAAAACAGAACCCAGAACCACAACACCAAAAAAAATAAAAAGGGCTGGAAGAGGACTTGGGGTGGGGCTGGGCAGGGCTTAGGCTTGGGACCTGCAGGGCCAGAGGGGGCCTAGAGGGCAGAGGTTCAGGCCCGGGACCCCAGTAGGCTCACCAGGTCCTGAGTGGGTGGGGGAGACACTCGCCACTTTCCCCTCCAATTCCCCTATCCTCCGAAAGTCTCTCCCTATCCCTGCTGATCCTCTCAGCATGAGTGGGCCCCTCTGAGTGTGGTAATCCCTCCCCTCCCACAACCACCCCTCAGGGGTGCCCATCCTGTCCCACCTCCACTTTTCCTTCCCCCCTTCCCCCCATGTCCTACCCAGTTGTGCGGGGGTTCCTCCCAACCCCTTAGGTGCCCAAGGTCCCCCAGCAGCACCTAGTAGGTGCCCTAGTTGTGAGGAGACATGAACTCCATGTCCTCCTACTCTGCCATCTTCAGGTATGTTTTCATGGTTACCAACTCTTCATAATAATTGTGATAGAAGTATTTTCTTTTCTACTTGTAAGGGGAATTAATCCAGTCCCATCAGTTTGCAGAAGATCAACAGAATTTGGAGAGATACTCCAGCAAAGCAGTTATATTACAGTATTTTTAATATGTGTCCTCATTACAGAAAGATAAAGGTGCTTAATGAAATAATTATTCTGAGATGGGGGTGGGTAGGGACCATGGATAGAATCTCCTTAGCATGCTTGCTTTGATTGACTGGTGAGTGAAGGAGAAAAAAATATATATATGGTACCAGACACCACTTGGGGCCCCATAGCCTCATCTGTGATTTCAGCTCTCCTTTTAGCAGACAGCTCCTTGTGATCTTTGATGCACCACATGTGGACAGCATTTCACCTTCAGTATAAGCCACCTGTCTTCCGCTTTGTGACCCAGGTTTCTCTAACATTTCAGACACTGGTAGGAGTCTGTTAGTCAAGCATCTGTGCCCATCTGGAAATGCAAGGAGTTAATGATTCCAAGGCAACCTTCAACAAATAGGTAATGGTATAGGAGCTGATGGCTAAATTCTTCTGGCCAATTCTGAGAGGTGTTCTGTATGTTCCTTAGAGAGTTCCAGAGAGAATCTAGCCCCAGTTACCCTCAGTGGTGACCTTTATGTGGAGGTTTTCTCTTTCCCTCTGTCTCTTGGGTCAATCCTACATCCTGGAAAAACTCCAAAATAAAATACCTGCTCACAAATCCTTTTATCTGACCCTACTTCTGGGAGAAACCCAATTAAACCCAATTAAGATAGTATCAGCTGTGGCCCTAGAAATGGAATTGAGCCCAGCATCCCATAGTGGTGAACTAAATAACATGTCCTTTTATTATCTTTTCCTCCTTCCTTTACGGTCCCCTGTCTTCACTTCACTTCCCTGCGTCATCTCCTGAGTGAACTCTGGACACAAGTTCTTGCTCAGGCTCTGCCACTGAAGAGCACCCAAACTTGAACAGGGATTGAGCAGAAGTGATAAGAAAAGGAGAAATTGGTTTCACAGAAGCCAAATAATGGGCAAATTTCAAGAAAGAGACAGTGATCAGTAGTATCAGGGTGGGAGGGAGATGCAAGAAGGAGGAGATTTGGGGATATATGTATATGTATAGCTGATTCACTTTCTTATAAAGCAGAAACTAACACACCATTGTAAAGCAATTATACTCCAATAAAGGTGGTAAAAAAAAAAAAGAACTATATATAGAGAGGTCAAGTAAAATGAGAATTGAAAAGCATCAAATTTAGCAATTGGAAGGTTACAGCCAAACTTGGAATAGAACTGTCAATGCAACGAAGAAGGTAGATTTTTCTTCTATTGAAATTTGTTCAAAGCCTCTGTTTCTCTGGTTTTGAACTACAAAATTCCTTATTTTTCTCCACCTACAGGCTATAATCTTTAACATTTCTGATCTCCTCAGAGAAATCATCTGTTCAATATTTCAATAATTGTGAAACACAATTTAACCCTATCCTTTTTGTCTCCCACACTTTATTTTGCATTCCTTTTTTATGGCAAAAAATATACCACTTCCTCAGGAGTTGCCCCAGCCCACTTCTCTAACCTTATCTTATACTTCCTTCCTACTCTTTTCATTTACCTCTGAGCCCCTAATTGTTCTATTCCTCTAACTTTACAGAACGAACAATAACTTACTTCCCTCCTCATCAATTTTGGTTTTCTTGCCTTTCTTTGAGCATGTAAACCATGCTTCTCTTAAAGGTATTATCAGTAAGGAAGCTAAATTCTGGTGTTTGCTGTGCATGTTAGAGAGATATTAAAGGAAGAAAAAAAATACATTGTTAGTGGTTTGGGTTCATTTTGGGCAACAATGAAGATAGCAAAAGTCTTGCCATTCATTAAAGGAAAGGCATGCTCAATGACAATAAAAATTATCTTGCAGGGGTGGGAAAGGCAGTTTCTTCAGGATTTTATTTTAATCTTTAAATTTATATAGTTTCCATCTTCACAGTGCCCCAAGCATTTTATATCAATGTCTGACTCATCCATAAATACCTACTATACCCTCTCCTCTTTGTGTACAAAGTCAATTCTATTGGCAATATGGGTAATTGTTTTGATTATTGTAAGTGATTCTGCTCAATAAACTATTAACCAGGATTGAATAACTTCCTAGGTACTCAGAGTATGAAGTAGAGGGAGTTCTGTAAGGAACTCATGATTGTTGTCTCCAAAGTCAGGATGGTGTTTAACCTTGGGAGGTGGGCACTTGTGGCTGCAACAGGTCTCAGGGGGCTTCGAGTGTCCTGTTCATGTTCTGATTCTTGATCTGTGTACTGATCACATAGGCATGTTCCATTTGTAAAATTCAGACAGCTTTATAATTACAGTTTATATACATTTATGTTATGTATTTTATTCTGCAATAGAAAGTTCAACAATTTAAACACAAAAATGAAAGCATAATGTTATCAGATGTGAACACAGACAAATTCTTTTCAGAATGAGGGAGTCTTTTTTTTTTTTTTTTTTTTATGGCTGTGTTGGGTCTTCGTTTCTATGCGAGGGCTTTCTACAGTTGCGGCAAGCGGGGACTACTCTTCATCGCGGTGTGCGGGCCTCTCACTATCGCGGCCTCTCTTGCTGCGGAGCACAGGCTCCAGACGCGCAGGCTCAGTAATTGTGGCTCACGGGCCCAGTTGCTCCGCGGCATGTGGGATCTTCCCAGACCAGGGCTCGAACCCGCGTCCCCTGCATTGGCAGGCAGACTCTCAACCACTGTGCCACCAGGGAAGCCCGGGGAGTCTTTTTAAACTATGACTCATAAATCAGAAGTCAATAAGAAATGACTGATTACATTGACTGCAGAAAGAAAATATACTAAACAATGTCAAAAGATAAATGACAAATTGGAAAATCTATTTGCAACTCACATCATAACGAAGGACCAATCTCCTAGTATATAAAGAGCTTCTAGAAATCAGTACAGGGTGGGGTCTGCACTGTTAATATTATCCTGGAGCAGCGAATCACTCATCTCCAGACCTAGGACCAGCTGTTTTTACCAACTGCTTTGGAGTATAAACTTGGGAAATCTCAGAGGAGGCATTCTGCTTGTGCCCTCTTGGACTCTGAGCCAAGAATCAATCTAAGTGCCCCACTGGACAGATGACAAAAAAGCTTTTCTGAAGTAAATCTTTAAACTTTTCTCTCTGAGTATCTCCACCACTAGGGACCCTTCAGAGCAGAATAAAGCTGTTCATCTAAAATGGTCCATGTATTACCTGCAGGAAACCAGCACCACAGAACAACATCAGAAGACCCTAATCACATCAGGGTACTGCATGTTATTTATTGTTTGTTCATTTTCTTGATTATAAAGTAATATATGTTCATGGTATAACATTTGAAAATACTGAAAGTTAAAAAAAGAGAATTGATTATCCTGTAACCAACTAGAGACATTTCCTTTCAGAAATTCCCTACAAAATTTTACCAAACTGTAATTACGTGATATAAAAATTTAATGTCTTCCTTAATTACTTAACATACATTGTAGCATATTCTCATACCTTTAAATCATCTCAAAGAGTAGAATTTTTTTCAATGACTTTGCAGTATTTCATCATATGAATACATGCTAATTTATTCTCAGTTTTTACTCATTGTACTCATTGTTTAATACTAATATTCTGTTAATAAAAATAATGGTATGGATAATGGTGTTGTTCAAAACATGGTCGATATCCATATCTACCATGCTGGGTTGGAGAGTTATATATGGGAATGTACAGAAAAGACCCTCATATTCTCTGGCTTATGGAGACACCATTCTGTGTCAGGCAGTCATCAAAAGGGGTTACTTTTTTTCTTATTTAATACTCAATTTTTGAGTATCTTCCATAAGCTTCCATCATCTTGCCCTAATCTTAGAACTTAGTTTTTTCTAAAGTAAAAGAGTCAATTTGAGGACTTCCCTGGTGGTCCAGTGGTTAAGACTCCATGCCTCCACTGCAGGGGACATGGGTTTGATCCCTGGTTGGGCCCTCATACCAAGTGGTGAGGCCAACAACAAAAGACTAAAAGAGTCAATTTGATTGCAAATTTTTCTATATTTATAGAGAAGAATGAGAAGGAAAACTCAAAATATGTGTTGATAGATAAGACATAATCTAGTAGCACTATATTAAAATACCAGAAGATAATAATCAACTTAAATCATTTTGAAATGGCATTTGTATTCTGGAAGGGGAAAAGAAGATGGACTGAGCATTAAAAAACTATTTGAAGAAATAATGGCTAAAATATCCCAAATTTTTGAAAGATATAAACCTGCAGATTCAAGATGCTCAGCAAACTTCAGACAGGAAAAATGCACAGAAATCAATACCAAGATACATTATTTTAAAAAATGGTCAAAGGTCAGAGACAAAGAAAAATTCTAGAAATAAGCCAAAAAGAAAATGCCTCAGTTATAGGGAATAATGATTCAAATGACTACAGGATCCTCATAAAAATGATGGAGTCTTGAACAAAGTTAAATAACATCTTTAAGATGCTGAAAGAAAAGAATGGTTCACCCACACTACTATATCCAGAAAAAGTGTCCTTCAGAAATAAAGCTGAAATAAATACATTCTCAGATAAAGGCAAACTAAAAGAAGTCATTGCCACAGAGCTACTCTAAAAAGGATGACTAAAGGAATTTCTTCAGACAGAAGGTAAGTGACATCAGAAAGAAGAAAACTAGGAACATTGGTAATGAAAGAAGAGAAATCAAAATGGTAAATATCTAAGGATATGTAAGAGAAGTCTTCTGGAGTAATTTAACATGTGTATGACAGTTGAGAGCAAAACTAGAAGGCTTCTCCTGGAGCTCTCTCTGTGCATGAGCATTCCTGCGTTTGGGGCTGCTGTGAATCCAGGCCAAGGAATACCAGAGTCAGGGGAGGGATGGTAAACTCACTCTAGGTTCAGGGATATTTTGGAATATGATTTTCTTTTTCAATTTGGCTCCTATTATTTACTTTTCAGAATCCCATGCCTTCTGTGTAGGTTATAGTGTCATTGCTGGAATTAAAACTGATCATCTCCCCTGGAATTAAAACTGATCAAACTCACCTGATTAGACTCTAAACTGGTGCCCTATCTTTTTCCCATTGTGCCATGATGTTTTTTTCAAAGCTTACCATGAATGAAGGTCTCCTTCCTTATTTGTTAAGTGAAACCCACCCGTAAGCCTTTGGGTCTTCTAAACATTGAATGTTGAATTTCTTAGAATTTGTCAAAGTTGTTCAATAACACCAGCTTTTAGCTGTTTGTATACATTCTTTTGGAATCCCTGGAACCAAAACTCTTGGGACCCCACCACTTCTTTTCTAATACAGTGAGGTAGAGGCAAAGAACCAATTCTGTCTCAGTGATTGCTCACGCACATGCCTTGCCTCACAAAACTGTCCTAACCTGCTCCTCTGAGCTGTTTTGTGTCTGATGGAATACAGAAAGATTCTTAAGTGCTGTTAGGTAGAGAAGCCCTTTATTCACACCTGCTAAAGTTATCCATCACAATTGGTATATTAGAAATCTTATCAAAGAACTTCCCAAACCAGTGAACAAGAATAAGTTGGAGAGGTGGATAGAAAATCAACCTATCCTGCTTCTTACACCAATACAACCTCAACCCACCCCTTATTGATAAAATAACTAAAGAACACACTTATTTATTTCTTTATTTATATAACTAAAGAACACAAATTAGTTTATCTTGAGATTTTGGTCATAACAAAGCTATTAATCCCTTACGACTTGTGGTAGATTGCAAAAATGGTGCAAATTCTCCACTTTTCTTTATCTCTATGCCCTATTTTTCAGTGACTTTGTAAATCCTCAAGAGATGAAGTCATTTTCCCACTGTTTAAATCTGCCCTGTCTCTAGGACTTGCATTTTCCCATAGGACGTGGTGGATGGGACACCTTGCCAGTTCCAGGTCTAAGCCAAGAAGCATTGCATGCTTCCGTTCACTCCCGGGGAACCCTGCGGAGCTACCATGCAAATAAGCTTAGGCTAGCCTGTAGGAGGATGAGATACTATATGGACTAGAGATGAGCCATCCAAGCTGAGCCCCATCTCCACTTGACCTAGTGGTGACTGCAAACTCATGAGTGGTCCCAGCCTTGATTAGCTGAGCCAGGCTCAGATCAGGAGAATTACCCAGTCACCTCATAGACAGCAAAACATTAATAAAGTGTTGTTGTTTGAAGCCAGTTATGTTTGGGGTGGTCTGTTATGCTGAAAAATTGAACTGACACATGAGACAAGAACCACTTTTATCTAGTGACAGATATCCCTTCCTTCACACACACACACACACACACACACACACACACAAAGAAAGAAAGAAAAAGAGAAGGAGAAGCAGGATGTTTCTGCCTGAGCTGCATCCAGAAACCTGACTCTGCTGTTCCTAATCAAATGAATGGCCATCCCAGCACCTTTAGGATCCTGCCAGTAACCATGGGCTCAGCTCTAGGAAGCTGACAAGTTTTTTCATACATATTATGGCCCACATTCTGCCGCTGCAGCCATCACTTACATGAGAATGCCACAGTCCGTGGATCCCCATCTTCAGCGCACATTTTCTTTTCGAGAAAAAAAAAAAGGGGGGGGGGGAGATTGACTTTCACAGAATGACTCCATTGATATGAAGGAGAAAAAGAAGCCTGCAACTGAGATGATGCAAACGGTGCCATCCAGGCTCACATTTTGTATTCTCAGCCCTAATTAGCCCTTTTGGAGCAGATTGTTTGCAATGAGCTCCAGAAAATTGAGTCTGATTTACTTGAAGCAAGTAGGGTTCAGTGGTTAACCTTTCCGTCTTTAACAAGGCAACATCTTAAGGATGAACAACAGTAAACAAAGAAGCTTGTCAATAAGAATCAAGACTGTGCCAGGATCCAATTTTACACCAAAAACAAAGCACTGGAGAAAAATAACTTTTCTGGCATGAAGTGACAGTGTGGGAAGTGCTGTAAAAGAGTATCATCCCAACTCAAAGCTGATAATTTAATTTTGGGGCGTTTAATATTGAGAGACAAATGTGAAGCCAACAATATTCCCATACTGAGGCATAAAGTAAGGGATAAATGGTAAATAGAACAATGTGACATCAGGGTTTCCGACTCCACAGAAACATGAAGGTTTCTGCTAGAATTGTGAATTTTAAGTACAGTCTCAGACATGAACTATGTCATTAATAAAACAGGTGGTCAGAGTGAGGTGTGGGAGCCTGTGCAGACACTTTTGCATCCGATGGGAGGAGTCCTGTGCTCTGCCCTCGATGGGACTCTATAGCCAATCCTCACTGCTGCTTGGACTCTTCTAGCTGAGCCTTCCACACTGAACCACTCACACTTTGCTGAGTATGATGCATCTTCCTTATTTTTTTACTATGTTGTCCTCTCTATCGGGACTATCTTTCCTGACTGTCATAGTCTGGCAAATTCCTGCTAATCTTTAAAGTCCTAATCAAATCATCACTTTACCGAGGGAGAAGGGATCCCTGCTTCATTTCTGTTTCCCAGGCACCTTTTACCTCTGGGGTTCCCAATAGACTCCAGACCACTAAAAGGCAACAACTTAGCCATTAATTCTGTAGCTTGAGCTCCAAAATCATGGCTGTTTGGAGTAACTTAAGAGGAACATATGCACCTTCTGTAAATCTCAGACCATCATTTTTTTTTTTCTCCATAGGTACATAGAGAAAAATTTACACAGAGAACATGCACTCACCAAAAAGGAAAAAAACCCTTTTTTTTTTAAAAAATCATAGATCCTGGGACAGTCTTATATTGAGTGAGGTGGTATATTGATTATGAAGATGGATACAGTTATTCCTGTCCTGTATCAACATCCCTTTGCAATGTGGCTTTGAAATTCTCTCAATAAGATGTGAAGTCTGTTTCCCCACTGCTTGAATCTGAACTTGGAGCTTGCTTCACAAATAGAACACAGTGGAAGGAGTTGAATTCTTGTGCTTGCTGTCTTGGGAAGTTGCCTAGATGTTCCATGAACCATCTTGAGCTAGCCTCCTGGAGGATGAGGGACCACATAGACCAGAAGCAAGCCATCTCAGCTGGGGCCATCTGAGTCCGGTCAGCTGGTCAGCCCTGGAGATGACCTTGCAGCTGAACATATATGCATGATTAATGCAGATGAGACTGGAGAAACCATCCAACTGAGCCCAACCCAAATGGCTAATCCACTGAGATGTCAACTAAATAAATGGTTGTTGTTCTAAGTCACTATGAATTGAGATGGTTTGTACTCAGGAAAAAATTAACTGATATAAATAGTCAAATATACAAATGTTGGTCTGTTCCTACCCTAGATGGTCCTGAAGATTTTTCTTGACTCTTGGGCTGATGAAGTATCTTCCCTGATCCTGGGCTTTCTGAATTACTCCCTCTTTCTTTTCTTTCCCAGAGAACATTCAGTATCTTAAATCCCTCTGCTTCTTCAGTCTCCAACCGCCCATGTAGCTTTCAGCTTGTGTTATCTACTGTGTTTCAAATTGTGGGGTTTTTTTTTTTCTCCCTGTACATTGTCATTGACGGTTTCCAATTTATTAGAATATAGAAAAGGGATAAATGAAAACTGACTATACTGGGCCAAATAAATGCAAGACTACCTTTGCTATTGCCAAGTATTTTATGCTAAAAAACAGAACAGAAAACCAAAGTAAAACAACAACAGTAACAAACTTCCCAATTCTTGGCTTTCAGTTGCATTGCAACTGCTTTCTGGCTGGATCTGTATATTTTGCCCCAGGAAGAGGTGATAGAATATGTCATATTCCAGGAAGGCAATGAAGTAAGAGATAAAAAAAAAAAATCCTACTTGCCACATTGTACCCTTAGTATAAAATTTGGAGTCATTAGAAGAGAATGGTTTTCTTTTAATATGATTCCCCCTTCCTTGCCACCTCCAACCCCAACCAGTAGGCCGGAAGAGGTTGTGGTCAATCACTGAACTTTACACTCAAGGCTGTGCTTTTTCAGTGTGGAAGTAACTTGGTATGTTTCAGGTCCTACGAATCCATTGAAAAGGAAAAATACATTGTGTCCATCCACAAATATTTTAAATTTTGATAGTGACAAATTGTCCTCCAAGAAGTACCTTCCTGTGTATTAGTATTAATTTCCTCATCTTATAATAACACTGTGGTTTTCCTCAAATTTTTATTACACTAAAATATATATAACATAGAATTTGCCATTTTAAACATTTTAAGTGTACAGTTTAGTGACATTAGTTACATTTACAATGTTATACAACTATTGCCATTATCTGTTTCCAAAACTTTTTCAACACCCCAAACAGAAACGCTGTAACTATTAAACAATACTCCCCATTCTAATGTTACCCCAGCATCCTGACACCCTCTAGCCTACTTTCTCTCTGTATGAATTTACCCATTCTAGATATTTAATATAAGTGAATCTTGCAATATTTGACCTGTGTCTGGCTTATTTAACTTAGCATAAATTTTCAGGATTCTGTGGTATTGTAGCATGTATCACAACTTCATTCCTGAATAATATTCTATTATATGCATGTACCATCCATTCTGTTTATCTGTTCATCTGTTGATGTACACCTGGGTTGTTTCACTTTTTGCCTATAGTGATTAATGCTGCAATGAATATTAATGTACTTTTTGAATCCCTGATTTCAATTCTTTAGTGTGTACTTAGGAGTGTAATTGCTGGGTCATATGGTAATTCTATGTTTAGCTTTTCAAGGAACTGTCAAACTGTTTTCCACAGTAGCTACATTTTACATTCCTACCAACAAAGGATGGGGTTCCAATGTGTCCACATCCTCACTAATATTTAATTTTAATTTTTAAAATTGTAATCATCCTGGTAGGCTTGAAGTGGTATCTCATTGTGTTTTCTTTGCATTTGTCAAATTATTGATTTTTTTCAAAGAATCAGCTTTTAGTTTTGTTAATTATCTCTTGTTTTCTACTTTCCATTGATTTATTTCTAATTTTTAGTATTTCCTTCCTTCTGCTAACTTGAGTTTAGTTTGCTCTTCTTTTTCTATAACATATGGTCTATCCTGTATAATGTACTATGTGCACTTGAGAATGTGTATTCTGCTGTTGTTGAGGGGAATATTCAACATACATCTGTTAGGTCTAGTGATTTATAATATAGTGTCAAGTTTTCTATTTCTTTATTGATTTTCAGTCTAGAACATGAACCCATTATTGAAAGTATGGTTGTTGAAGTCTCCAAATACTATTTTAGAAATGTTTATTTCTAAATTCTATTTTATTTCTGTCAATGTGTGCTTCATATATTTGAGGGCTCAGTTGTTTGGTGCATATATATGTTTATAATTGTCATATCTTCTTGAAGAATGGATTGTTGAAGGCTGCAGTGATCCATTTATTAACTGACTTTACCAAACTATTTTTTTTTTTTTAATGAAAGCTTCTTTATTTTTATTTATTTTTGGCTGTGTTGGGTCTTCGTTTCTGTGCGAGGGCTTTCTCTAGTTGTGGCGAGCGGGGGCCCCTCTTCATCGCGGTGCACGGGCCTCTCACTGTCTCGGCCTCTCTTGTTGCGGAGCACAAGCTCCAGATGCGCAGGCTCAGTAGTTGTGGCTCACAGGCCTAGTTGCTCCGCGGCATATGGGATCTTCCCAGACCAGGGCTCGAACCCGTGTCCCCTGCATTGGCAGGCAGATTCTCAACCACTGCGCCACCAGGGAAGCCCCGAACTATTTTTTGCAAAAACTGTATTCCTTGTCATTTGAGGTCACTGACATCTCTTTACTTTCTCTTATGTTTAGATAGTGTTTTGACAGAAATTTCCTTGAATATCAGCAGCTAAACAAAGAAAGAAACAAATTTCTAGTAGTCCTTATTGCCAATCTAGAGGGTGAAAAATATTATCTCATTGTTTTCGTTTTATTTCCCTGGTAATTTATGAGGTTGTATCTTCGTAAGTTTCTTAAGGCACTTTGCTAGGGATTTAGATTTTTTATTTTTATTCATTTATAGAATTTCTTCAGATGGCCTTCATATGAATTCTTTGTTACATATGTTGCAATTATTTTCTCAGACCTGCCAATTTTATCTTAATACTGTTTATGATGTCTGTATTGGAAAGAATTTTATGACTTTCATAAAATTAAACTTAAGAATATTTTCTCCTAAGACCTTGCTTAATAAGGCCTTTCCTATAAAGATTTTCTATAATAAATCTAATTTCTTATGCATTAGCTTATTAAATATTCATTATTAAATAAATATTACTTAAATAAATAAAATTTCATTAAATTATTTAATAAAATAAATATTATTTATTTACATTTTTATTCCCTTATGTCATACTCTTGATTTTATTCAAAATATGACACTTTTTAATATTTTTTCATCGTTTTTTTCTGGGATTCCACTTCTGTTTATACTGCAGCCTGCTTATAGTGATCATGGGGATGTTATGGGTTAAGCTTATCTGTATGATTCACCAGTGGCTTGTATTTGGAAAGAGCATGTTCTGTGTTCTTTCAGGATGTCACCACCCATCTTGGCACTTTTTGGCCTCTCTCACACAAGTATCTACATCACTGCCCAAAAGTTTCTGTCATGAAAGTAGGAAAGATCAACTGGTATAAATTTAGTTCCACAAAAAATCACCTTGATAGTTGTTCTCAGCATACCTTCCTGCTTCTTATATCTTTTAAATCTGACTTAGAGAACCCCTAGAAATGCTCCTGCTTTTTACAGCTGTCCTTTCCTTTGTGTTCTTTGATCTGTGGTCTTCTTTGTCAAGCTGATTCTTCCTGCATTTTACTTTCAAGGATTCTTCAACAAGTTTGATTCACTGAAGAGACTGTTTTTTACTGCTAATGTTATAATTTTGTTTTCTCTAATACAATTTTTTTATGTCTCCTCCTGGGAAGTAAATGATATAGGCATGCGTTCTCAGACTAATATCTTAATCTAATTTCCTATGTATATTTTTATTCTTACCATATATTTTTGTAATAAAATTTGAGGTTATTTGAAAGATTGCATTTAGTAGAAGATGGTTAAAAAAAATACTTAAAGGATTGGAAATAGGGGTATGAGTAAGAAAAAGAAAAATCAAGAAATCAGTTTGATATCTGTAGGAATTCAGACCTTTGGCAGGCTTGGGGAACTGAATTTTTACTTACCCAGAAGTAAGTTTTCCAGGTTTGGTTTTTCGTAGTCATTAGAACCTAGTGGGTAGAAAGATACTTAGCCAGATTTTCCAGAAGATTATAAATCTCCCTTGAGAATGGGAAAGTGATGGTTCTCACTGTGGTCAGAACTTCATTCTACAAGGATGGAATCACTGGCAACTGGGCATCTCAGAGAGGACTTTAGGAATCACTTCTACCTGGGTATGTACAGCAAGGTCTCCTCACTGGTATGTTTCCATATCCTTTGCTGGTCAATATAATACACAACCTTAAGTGTGTCTGTGGGCATCTTTTGGTATTTCCACAACTGTCCCATGATAAGACTACCTAAACCACTTGGTGTAAAACACTCTCTTCTTTACAACAGAGGATATGAAAATATGAATCTTATGTCCCTATTATTCAGAAAATACTATTTCATAATAGAAATATAAGCTAGAAATAAACTGATAATTCAGAGTTTGACTCTTACTGGAAAAAAAAAAAACACTTGATGTTTTAGAGACAAATCCCAATCTTACAGATATTCTTTGTAACTACTATGGTAGACACCTTGACATCTTTTCCTGTTTTAGCTCTGAATCACACTCTGACATTTATAACATGTTTATACTCTTATTAGTCTATGTTGATAGTTCTCTCACTATATTCTCTGGGTACCATTTGTCTCCACACTAGATTAGAAGTTCTGTAAGAGAAGGCCATGTGCCAAACTTTCTTTCAAGTATTCTGGACAAGATTGTACCTATGTCAGGACTGGTGAAGTGATCAATAAGTAACCCATGAATTTTCTTGCCAGTAAATGAGCAATTGATTATGTCACCTTTTGTGAGTATCAAGGTGAGGTTCTCCAGCTGCTTATCTGTATTCTAGGGCTTTTGACTTGACCTCTTGTGAAGGTAACTAAACTCTGATGAGCAGCAGCTGCAGACACTGGATGATATAGAAAGAACAAGGAAAACGGCCATGATGAACCTCAGACTTCCAGCCCTCTTAATAAGGCATGATAAAATACAACCCTCAACCAATGAGTTAAAGACCCTTTGATCAGGAATTTTCCATTCTAATTAAAGGCCTTTAGTTATCCCCTGAATAACTCCTAGAAATTCAATTATCCTTTTATTAATTCATCTATAAAAGAGAGTGAAAGAACACACTAATGTTTCCTTTAATAGGGTTAAAAAGAGTTAAGAGAAAAATTAGAGGCTAAATAAAACTTCTGAAATGGGAAGTAACCCAGATGTAGTTCTTCACATACTCATGTTCATTTAACAATAGCTCACCAGTTCAAATCTCTGTCTACTTTCAGGTATGGCTCATTGCTTTCAGGACTCAGTGGCTTTATGATTTATTATTTTTCCTAGGTTCTAATCCACATCATATCCCTGAGTCACTTCTGAGCAAATGTCTTTTCTGTTCTGTGCTTCAGTAAATCCCACCACAGAATTGGGTTTACAACAGAAACTGCTTGAAAGAAGAAATGAGTTCAAAACTTGAATTAAGTTTCCTCGGGTAAAAACAAGTTTTTTTTCCTCCCTAAAGAACCTTGTTGAGCATGGGCCCACTCTTAAGGCAAGTAAGCTTGGACTTGAAAATAATTGACCAAGCTAGAAAATGAGGAACTGCCGAGAACCCAGAGGGAAATCGATCAAGGGCTATTGTGAGGTTGTGATGTGCTTACTTCTCCTGGGAGCATGGAGGGTATTTTCTGAATCATGGAGGGAGATCAGTTTTTTTTGTTCATCCCTTTCCATGCCGATCCTTAACAGAGGCATTACTTCTTCACTCTCCCTAAACAGAATTGATCTCTTCTTGGTCCACATTTAACCAGAACTTTGAACATCCCGTGTTTCAGCCTTCTTGAGATGCAAGGACATGTAGGAGGAAGACTGTGGGCCTTGGAGAGAGAGACATGTGTCTTCAAATTCTGCTTCTGCTACTAATTAACCATATAACAAAGACAAGTTATTTTCTAGGCTTCATCAGTAGATTGGGGATAATAACAATGATTTCTTACGCTTGTTGTGATTGTTAAATGTGCCAGCGAAGTGTCTGACACCTGATAAGCATACAGTTGATAACGGGATGGCATTTCTGCCAGAGGATGAATGAGAAAGACCTTGGGTCACAGTCTCCATCCATGTAGCCTAAAATATCTAACAGAAATGGATACCCCACTGCTGCTTGGGCCACAGTCAAACACAGGGAGTGACACAGCTTCACACAACAGTCTTTGAAAAGTGTAAGCCAGAGAAAGAAGAGTGCAAAAATGCCCAAGTCTTGGAGATGTTCCTAATAATGTTTCCACCCCATAAGCACTGCAAAGGGAAAAGTAGGTGAGTGGGACAAATTCTGAAAAACCTTGCCCATATGCTCTAAGTAAAAAGTAAATTAAAGTCAGGTGGTTGTCAGGAGGTCAATATAATGGCTATCATAGCTCTGAAAGTGTTAACTAGTGCAGTTATATGGCAGGAAAAGAACTATAAAAGTGAGAATGGTGGACATTTAGTTATTGTTATTTGCAGATGATATGATTGTATACTATTAGAACTCATGAGAATTGTCTGGAAAACTGTTAGAAATAAAAAGAGTTCACAAAATTCCCTGGTTGCAAAATTTATATCAAAATTATTAGTTTTCTTATATACTAACTATAAACAGAGAATTTAATGAAGGAAATATCCCCTTTACAATACCAAGAAAAGCAGATTTTAAAAACCTAGGAACAAGAAATATTCAAGGTTTATGTGAAGAAAACTTTAAAACTCTTGTGAGGATTATTAAAAAAGACTTAGAAAAATAGTCATAACTTATTCTTAGATAAATAGTCTCAATATCATAAAGATATTACCTTTGAAAAGTAATCTGTAGAGCCTATGCCAACCAAATTAGAATACCAATGAAATGTTTTTTGTAAAACTTTTCAAAATGAAGTTTTTTGAGCAATACATGTAAAAATTGCTATGCTGATTCTGAAAAAAAATAAAAAAGAAAAAAATAGTTTCAGTGGAACAAAATCAGGAATCTAGAAAATATTCATCCATATATACATGAATATGATGTATATACTAAAGATATTTTATTCAGTGGGAAAAGATGGCTTAGCTAAAAACTGGTGTTGTAAAAATGGAATTGACATTTGTGGAAAAAATAAACCTGGGTGGCTGCTTCAGTGCTAATATGAATATGAGGTGTTTTAATTGTATAAATGTAAAAATTAAAACCTTACAAATATTATGGTGGTAAAAATATAATATTAAAAAATGTTAAGAGCAGACATGGGTGGTAAAAAAAAGTCACTGAAATTATAAAGGGAATATTGATAAAAATGATTACTTAAAATTAAAAGCTAGGAGAGGATTGGTTCAAGATGGCAGAGTAGAAGGACGTGTGCTCACTCTCTCTTGCAAGAATCACTAGAATCACAACTAACTGCTGAACAATCATTGACAGGAAGACACTGGAACTCACCAAAAAAGATACCCCACATCCAAAGACAAAGGAGAAACCACAATGAGATGGTAGGAGGGACACAATCAGAGTAAAATCAAATCCCATAACTGGTGGGTGGGTGACTCACAGACTGGTGAACACTTATACCACAGAAGTCCACCCACTGGAGTGAAGGTTCTGAGCCCCACGTCAGGCTTCCCAACCTGGGGGTCCGGCAACAGGAGGAGGACTTCATAGAGAATCAGACTTTGAAGCCTAGTGGGAATTGATTGCAGGACTTCGACAGGACTGGGGGAAGCAGAGACCCAGTTCTGGAGGGTGCACACAAAATAGTGTGTGCATCGGGACCCAGGAGAAGGAGCAGTGACCCCAGGGGAGACTGAACCAGACCTACCTGCTAGTGTTGGAGGGTCTCCTGCAGAGACAGGGGGTGGCTGTGGCTCACCGTGGGGACAAAGACACTGCCAGTAGAAGTTCAGGGAAGTACTCCTTGGCGTGAGCCCTCCCAGAGTCAGCCATTAGCCCCACCAAAGAGCATGTAGGCTCCAGTGCTTGGTCGCCTCAGGCCAAACAACCAACAGGGAGGGAACTCAGCCCCAACCATCAGCAGACAAGTGGATTAAAGTTTTACTGAGCTCTGTCCACCAGAGCACACCCAGCTCTACCCGCCACCAGTCCCTTCCCATTAGGAAACTTGCACAGGCCTCTTAGATAACGTCATCCACCAGTGGGCAGACAGCAGAAGCAAGAAGAACTACAATCCTGCAGGCTGTGGAATGAAAACCACATTCACAGGAAGACTGACAAAATGAAAAGGCAGAGGGCTATGTACCAGATGAAGGAACAAGATAAAACCCCAGAAAATCAACTAAATGAAGTGGAGATAGGCAACCTTCCAGAAAAAGAATTCAGAATAATGATAGTGAACATGATCCAGGACCTCGGAAAAAGAATGGAGGCAAAGATTGAGAAGATGCAAGAAATGTTTAATAAAGACCTAGAAGAATTAAAGAACAAACACCTAGAAGAATTAAAGAACAAACAAACAGAGATGAACAATACAATACTGAAATGAAAAATACACCAGAAAGTATCAATAGCAGAATAACTGAGGCAGAAGAATGGATAAGTGACCTGGAAGACAGAATGGTGGAATTCACTGCCACAAAACAGAATAAAGAAAAAAAAATGAAGAGAAATGAAGACAGCCTAAGAGACCTCTGGGACAACATTAAATACACCAACATTCGCATTATAGGGGTCCCAAGAGGAGAAGAGAGAGAGAAAGAACCGAAGAAAATATTTGAAGAGACGATAGTCGAAAACTTCCCTAACATGGGGAAGGAAATCGCCACCCAAGTTCAGGAAGCACAGAGAGTCCCAGGCAGGATAAACCCAAGGAGAAACACGTCAAGACACATAGTAATCAAATGGACAAGAATTAAAGACAAAGAAAAATTATTAAAAGCAACAAGGGGGAAACAACAAATAACATACAAGGGAACCTCCCATAAGGTTAACAGCTGATTTCTCAGCAGAAACTCTACAAGCCAGAAGGGAGTGGCATGATATATTTAAAGTGATGAAAGGGAAGAACCTACAACCAAGGTTACTCTACCTGGCAAGGATCTCATTCAGATTTGACGGAGAAATCAAAAGCTTTACAGACAAGCCAAAGCTAAGAGAATTCAGCACCACCAAACCAGCTCTACAATAAATGCTGAAGGAACTTCTCTAAGTGGGAAACACAAGAGAAGAAAAGAACCTACAAAAACAAACCCAAAACAATTAAGAAAACGGTAATAGGAACATACATATCGATAATTACCTTAAACGTGAATGGATTAAATGCTCCAACCAAAAGACACGGGCTTGCTGAATGGATAAAGAAAAAAAAGACCCATGTATATGCTGTCTACAAGCGACCCACTTAAGACCTAGGGACACATATAGACTGAAAGTGAGGGGATGGAAAGAGATATTCCATGCAAATGGAAATCAAAAGAAAGCTGGAGTAGCAATACAAATATCAGATAAATTAGACTTTAAAATAAAGATTGTTACAAGAGACAAGGAAGGACACGATATAATGATCAAGGGATCAATCCAAGGAGAAGATATAAGAATTATAAATATTTATGTACCCAACAGAGGAGCACCTCAATACATAAGGCAAATACTAACAACCATAAAAGGGGAAATTGACAGTAACACAATAATAGTGGGGGACTTTAACACCTCACTTACAACAATGGACATATCCAGACAGAAAATTAATAAGGAAACACAAGCTTTAAGTGACACAATAGACCAGATAGATTTCATTGATATTTATAGGACATTCCATCTGAAAACAGCAGATTACACTTTCTTCTCAAGTGCACATGGAACATTCTCCAGGATAGAACACATCTTAGGTCACAAATCAAGCCTCAGTATATTTAAGAAAACTGAAATCATATCAAGCATCTTTTCCAACCACAACCCTATGAGATTAGAAATCAATTACAGGGAAAAAAATGTTAAAAACACAAAAACATGGAGGCTAAACAATACGTTACTAAATAACCAAGTGATCCTGAAGACATCAAAGAGGAAACAAAAGAATACCTAGAGACAAATGACAATGAAAACATGAAGATCCAAAACCTGTGGGATGCAGCAAAAGCAGTTGTAAGAGGAAAGTTTATAGCAATACAATCCTACCTCAGGAAACAAGAAAAGTCTCAAATAAACAATCTAACTTTACACCTAAAGGAACTAGAGAAAGAAGAACAAACAAAACCCACAGTTAATAGAAGGAAAGATATAATGAAGATCAGAGCAGAAATAAATGAAATAGAAAAAAAGAAAACAGTAGCAAAGATCAATAAAACTAAAAGCTGGTAATCTGAGAAGATAAACAAAATTGATAAACCTTTAGCCAGACTCATCAAGCAAAAGAGGGAGAGGACTCAAATCATAAAATTAGAAATGAAAAAGGAGACATTACAATGGATACCACAGAAATACAAAGCATCACAAGAGACTACTACAAGCAACTCTATGCCAATAAAACGGACAACCTGGATGAAATGAACAAATTCTTAGAAAGGTATAACCTTCCAAGACTGAACCAGGAAGAAATAGAAAATATGAACAGACCAATCACAAGTAATGAAATTGAAACTGTGATTAAAAATCTTCCAACAAACAAAAGTCCAGGACCAGATGGCTTCACAGGTAAATTCTATCAAACATTTAGAGAAAAGTTAGCACCCATCCTTCTCAAACTCTTCCAAAAAATTGCAGAGGAAGGAACACTACCAAGCTCATTCTGTGAGGCCACCATCACCCTGATACCAAAACCAGACAAAGAGACTTAAAAAAAAGAAAATTAGAGACCAGTATCACTGATGAATATGGATGCAACAATCCTCAACAAAATACTAGCAACCAGAATCCAACAACACATTAAAAGTATCATACACCATGATCAAGTGGGATTTATCCCAGGGAGGCAAGGATTCTTCAATATATGCAAATCAATCAATGTGATACACCATATTAACAAACTGAAGAATAAAAACCATATGATCATCTCAATAGATGCAGAAAAAGCTTTTGACACAATTCAATACCAATTTATGATAAAAATTTTCCAGAAAGTGGGCATAGAGGGAACCTACCTCAACATAATAAAGGCCATACACGACAAACCCACAGCAAACATTATTCTCCATGGTGAAAAACTGAAAGAACTTCCTCTAAGATCAGGAACAAGACAAGGATGTCCGCTCTCACCACTATTATTCAACATAGTTTTGGAAGTCGAAGCCATGTCAATCAGAGAAAAAAAAGATATAAAAGGAATACAAATGGGAAAAGAAGTAGTAAAACTGTCACTGTTTGCAGATGACATGATACTATATAGAGAGAGTCCTAAAGATGTTACCAGAAAACTACTAGAGCTAATCAATGAATTTGGTAAGGTAGCAGGATACAAAATTAATGCACAGAAATCTCTTGCATTCCTATACACTAACAACGAAAAATCAGAAAGAGAAATTAAGGAAACAATCCCATTCACCATTGCAACAAAAAGAATAAAATACCTAAGAATGAACCTACCTAAGGCGACAAAAGACCTGTGCTCAAAAAATTATAAGACACTGATGAAAGAAATCAAAGATGACACAAACAGATGGAGAGATATACCATGTTCTTGGATTAGAAGAATCAATATTGTGAAAATGACTATACTACCCAAAGCAATCTACAGATTCAGTGCAATCCCTATCAAATTACCTGTGGCATTTTTTACAGAACTAGAACAAAAAATCTTAAAATTTGTATGGAGACACAAAAGACCTCAAATAGCGAAAGTAATCTTGAGGGAAAAAAACAGAGCTGGAGGAATCAGACTCCCTGACTTCAGACTATACTACAAAGCTACAGTAAACAAGACAATATGGTACTAGCACAAAAACAGAAACATAGATCAATGGAACAGGATAGAAAGCCCAGAGATAATCCCATGCACCTATGGTCAACTAATCTATGGCAAAGGAGGCAAGGATATACAATGGAGAAAAGACAGTCTCTTCAATAAGTGGTGCTGGGAAAACTGGACAGCTACATGTAAAAGAATGAAACTAGAACACTCCCTAACACCATACATAAAAATAAACTCAAAATGGATTAGAGACCTAAATGTAAGATGGGACACTATAAAACTCTTAGAGGAAAACATAGGAAGAACACTCTTTGACATAAATCACAGCAAGATCTTTTTTGACCCACCTCCTAGAGTAATGGAAATAAAAACAAAAATAGACAATTGGGACCTAATGAAACTTAAAAGCTTTTGCACAGCAAAGGAAACCAGAAACAAGACGAAAAGACAGCCCTCAGAATGGGAGAAAATATTTGCAAACAAATCAACAGACAAAGGATTATTTCCAAAATATACAAACAGCTCATGCAGCTCAATATAAAAAAAACAAACAACCCAATCAAAAAATGGGCAGAAGACCTAAATAGACATTTCTCCAAAGAAGACTTACAGGTGGCCAAGAGGCACATGAAAAGCTGCTCAACATCACTAATTATTAGAGAAATGCAAATCAAAACTGCAATGAGGTATCACCTCACACTGGTTAGAATGAGCATCATCAGAAAATCTACAAAAAACAAATGCTGGACAGGGTATGGAGAAAAGGGGACCCTCTTGCACTGTTGGTGGGAATGTAAATTGATACAGCCACTCTGGAGAACCATATGGAGGTTCCTTAAAAAACTAAAAATAGAATTACCATATGATCCAGCAATCCCACTACTAGGCATATAGCCAAAGAAAACTATAATTCAAAAAGACACTTGCACCCCAATGTTCATTACAGTAGTATTTACAATAGCCAAGTCATGAAAGCTACCTAAGTGCCCATTGGCAGATGGATGGATAAAGATGCGGTACACATATACAATGGAATATTACTCAGCCATAAAAAGGAACAAAATTGGGTCATTTGTAGAGACGTGGATGGACTTAGAGACTGTCATACAGAGTGAAGTAAGTGAGAAAGAGAAAAATAAATATCGTATATTAATGCATATATGTGGAATCTAGAAAAATATACAGATGTATATGTACCAAGAACCAGTTTGCAAGGCAGAAATGGAGACACAGATGTAGAGAACAAATGTATGGACACCAAGGGAGGAAAGGGGGAGTGGTATGAATTGGGAGATTGGGATTGACAAATATACACTAATATGTATAAAATGGATAACTAATAAAAACCTGCTCTATTAAAAAAAAAAGCAGTTTTAGACATAAAAAAATAAAAATAAAATTCATGATGTTAGTTGATAATAGACATATTAATATGATGTTTTTGTGGTAACCAAATAAAAAATAATTCACAGATAAAAAAATTAAAATCTAGATCATGGCAAAACATAGTGATATTGGAAAATCAAAATAAAGTGCATAAAATGTTTGCAATATATACAATAGTCTTGTAAAAATGATTTAAATGATTAATAATATTTAATTATTAAATATTCCTCTCATATATTAAGTAATTATTTTGCAGAAAATAAGATAAGCTACTAATAAACATAAAAGTACTCAGCCTCACTTGTTTTAAGTGAATAAAAATAAAATTAGATAGCATTTACAGTTATCTAATTGGAAAAAGTGAATATCATTGATAATACAATTGATATAGGTAAAATAATTCCAACAAAGATCTTTGGAATATGGGCTCTCTCGTTTGATTGAAGTCCAAACTATACCATTTCGGGGAGTGATTTGGCAATATCTAAAATGATTTTAAATTTACATACCCTTTCACCCAACAATTCCATTACTAGAATTTGCCCCAGGGACATTCTTTCAGAACTACACCATGATATGGAATATAATTATTAACATTTAAAAAATCAACATAAATATAATCTATGGGGTATTGGTTAAATAAAATATAATACATCCAAACAACAAAATTCTATACAGATTTCAAAAGTGTGCTACATTTGTATCTAGTATTATTAATAGATTTTCAAAATATATTAATAAATGATTAAAGCAGGGTGCAGATCAGTTGCATTGACTGATCTCATTTGTGTAGATAAACTTTGTGTGGGTGTGTGTATTTTGTACTTGCATATTTAATTGGAAGAAGACTCAAGAAAATTTTGTAATTCCTTGTTTATGTTTCAAATGTTAGTGGGGACTGGAGGAACAAGAAACTGAGTTTCAAAAAATATTTAGACTTTATTTTTTACAGCAGTTTTAGGTTAACAGCAAAACTGAATGAAAAGTATAGAGATGTCCCATTTACCCTCTTACCGCAAGTACACACGATCTCCCCCACCTTCATGATTTCACATCAGAGTGATACATTTGTTACAACTGATGAACCAACACTGACACATTATTATCAACCAAAGTCCATAGTTTACATTAGGGTTCACGCACAGCGTTGGATGTTATGTGGATTTTATACAAGTATATAATGACATGTATCCATAATTACAGTGTCATAGAGCATAGTTTCACTGCCATATAGTCCCCCGTACTCCATCTATTCATCCCTCCCTGTCCCCAAACCCCTGGTAATCACAGATCGTTTTACTGTCTCCAAAGTTTTACCTTTTCCAGCATGTCTTATGGTTAGAATCCTACAGTATGTACTCTCCTGAGGTGGTTTTCTTTCTGTTTAAATCGTTTGTTCATTTTAAAATCATGTAGTTCATTTTCTTATTTTTGAGTTTTAAGAGTTCTTTGAATATTTTGGATCACAGTCCTTTATCAGTATGTCTTTTGCAAATATTTTCTCCCAGTCTGTGGCTGGTCTTCTTATTCTTTTGACAGTATCTTTCACAGAGCTTAAGTTTTAAGTTTTAATGAAGTTCAGCTTATCAATTCTTTTTTCATAGCTCAAGCCTTTGGTGCTATATCTAAAAAGTCATCACCAAACCCAAGGTCATCTAGATTCTCTCTTACATAATCTAGGAGTTTCATAGTTTTGCACTTTACACTTAAGTTCATTTTGAGTTAATTTTTGCGAAGAGTCTAAGGTCTGTGACAAATTCCTTCCTTTTCTTTTCTTTTATTGCATATGGGTATCAAGTTGTTCCAGTACCATTTGTTGGAGAGACTATCTTTTCTCCATTTAATTGCCTTTGCTCTTTTGTCAAAGATCAATTTACTATATCCGTGTTTATTGATTTTGGGGCTCTCTGTTTTGTTGCATTGACTTATTTGTCCATTCTTTCACCAATACCACACTGTCTTTATTGCTGTAACTTTAGCGTATATCTTGAAGTCAGGTAGTCAGTCCTCTGATTTGTTTTATTTTTATAATTTTAAAATTTTTTTTAGTACTTTTTAAAATTTTTATTTATTTATTTTGTTGTTGAGGTATAGTTGTTTTACAATGTTGTGTTAGTTTCTACTGTACAGTGAAGTGGAGTTCCCTGTGCTATACAGCAGGTTATTACCTATTTATTTTATACATATTAGTGTATATATGTCAATCCCAATCTCCCAATTCATCCCACCACCGCCACCACCCCCCACCGCTTTCCCCCCTTGGTGTCCATACGTTTGTTCTCTATATCTGTGTCTCCATTTCTGCCTTGCAAACTGGTTCATCTGTACCATTTTTCTAGATTCCACATATATGCGTTAATATACAATATTTGTTTTTCTCTTTCTGACTTACTTCACTCTGTATGACGGTCTCTAAGTCCATCCACGTCTCTACAAATGACTCAGTTTTGTTCCTTTTTATGGCTAATATTCCATTCTATATATGTACCACATCTTCTTTATCCATTCGCCTGTCGATGGGCATTTAGGTTGCTTCCATGTCCTGCCTATTGTAAATAGTGCTGCAGTGCAGTCCTCTGACTTTGTTTTACTTCTTCAATATTGTGTTGGCTATTATGTTACTTCACTAGGGCTGCCATGGCAAAATACCACAGACTGGGTGGCTTAGAATACAGATATTTATTATCTCATAGTTCTGGACCCTGGAAATCCAAGATCAAGGCGCCAGCAGGGTTGCTTTCCTTTGAGACCTCTTGCCTTGGCTTGCAAATGGCCGCCATTTTGCTGCGTCTTCTTGTGGTCTTTCATCTGTAAATGCACAGCCCTGGTGTCTCTCCAGATGCCATAATCTCCTCTTGTAAGGACACCAGTCAGATTGGTTTAGGGCCAACTCTAAAGACTTCATTTTCACTTAATTACCTCTTTAATGGCGCTTAGAAGAAATTTGGACCCACTGAGAGACTCCAAGGATGTGTGTGCACAGAGGAGAGACCATGTGAGGATGCAGCAAACAGGTGGCCCTATGTAAGTTAAAGAGTGCAGTCTCAGAATAAACCAATCCTGCCGGCACCTTGATCTTGGACTTCCAGCCTCCAGAACTGTAGAAAATAAATATCTGTTGTTTAAGCCACCCAGTCTGTGGTATTTCGTTATGGCAGCCAGAGCAAACTAATGTACCTTATATCCTGCAAACTTGCTATAATTGCTTATTAGTTCTGGAGGATTTTTTTTCTTTTGGTCAATTCTTTTGAATTTTCTACTTTTGTTTTGAATGTTTTATGATTTACACAAATTAAAAAAAAATATATATATATATATATATTTTTTTTTTAAAGTAAATAATAATAGACATCATTCTTCTTCCCTGAATGGGATGTGGATCTCCTCCATAGTATGTACATGTTAAGGGTAGCATATAGTTAGGTACTAGTACAGTTCATGGAATGACACATAACATGCCCCCAATATGTGTTTAATGAATAAATTAGAGTTCAGATAGACTGTTTGCTCCCAGTGTTCTGAGAAGTTTTTTGGAAAATGACCCTTATGGAGATAAGATAGAATTGCTGAAATATGCAGAAAACAAATGGTGAGAGAATGGAAGCTATTGCATAAAGGGCTGTCTTTTGCCAGCTGATCCTGGAGAGGAAACCCTCCCATGAGCTCTGTTCCACAGATGAAGACTACATTTTACAGAGCATAAAAAATGGAGATTGCACTTTATGACCTTTTCAAGTTTACTGTTCTAACCCTCTGCTTCTCCAGTCTTCCATTGTGTTCTTGGCAAGGAGACATAAGCCGAGGAGAGCCTGTGCCTAAGAGGTTTCCTCTGCTGTTAAAGATAAAAGGAAACACATCTAGCACATAGAGAGGGAAGGTAATGGTAGAGGTTTGACTCACTGTATGCATTTTCCTTTTTCCTATTTCGGTAAATTGTTTCTTCTAGAGCTAGATTGTTTGTATCCTTGTGCTCTCAAAGGTTAATGGTTAATTGGGAAGTAGTCCAGAGTTTGACACACAGTTGGTGCTTAAAATTATGAATCGGTGTGTGAATGAATCACCTAATGCAGGAACAATGCCTATTACGTTTGGGCTATTTTTGTTTTTAAGCTTTATTCTTTTAAAGACATCTATCTAGATTTGTCACCTCTAGGGCTGATGAAGCAGACATCTCATAGTTTGTCACAGATGACTAAAATAAATGTCTGCCTTAATAAAATGAGAAATTATTTATATGACTAAAAATAATCTGGAAGCCACAAAATCATTTCCTGGTGAAGAAAGATCTTATGAATTATTGTCAATGTGAAGCATCTTTACTGTATAATCCCTTCCCTGCTTTTTGAGAGAGTAAGAGAGTGAAAAGAATATGGCAGATTTAATGGCCTTTTTAATCTACTAGACTGAAAAATGGTGTTTTCTGAAATATAATTCCCTGGATTTTGAAGTTAAAGCACATTAAAAAGGAACTGTGGTTGAAAGTTTTCTGGGGAAAGCAAATTGTACCCACAGAAAGGCAATACACACTGCAGTGCTCTGAAAATAAAACCATTCACTCACCCAGCCTCAGGCATCTAAGTATGTCTTCTGTGTAAAAACCCAGCTCCAACCAAATACTTGAAGACTTTAAGACCTTTTCTTTACAATCCATCCTCTTGTCCATCAGTGCAAAGTAAGTCTATATGTGAAATCTCTTCTCAGAAGAACTGAGTACCAATGAGGCACAAGCATCTATGCTAGATATTTTTTATGGAGATGCAGAGAAAAATCAAGATAAGATGAGGCCTCATCACTCCACGAAACTTACAATGTAGTTGGAGAGTCAATGCTTCTAACTTCTTTCTAATAGCAGGTACCAGGGGAAGAACCCTCCTCCCCAGGGGTCTGTGAGATTCTCTGGTAGAACGCAGTGAGAAAATATTACATTTCTATTGGTATTTGTTTTTATGTAATTTTTAACATTTCTATTTTTGTGTTTATTTAAAAATTCATGTGTTATATTAATACACTAGCAAATGTTGGTAATTTGTAATAGGCATGAATTGGGGGTATGGACTTATTTTGTGGGGCTTTTGTCTTACTGATAGAGACACATGTTAAGGTCATTCTGGAGACCACTGGACATAACTGGCACTGTGCCTTATGAACTAGTCTTCTAAAAAGTCATCAGTCCATAGCAAAGGGCCTGGGACAGTGTAGCATTCTAGAAGGTGTATAGATAGAGGGCCCATATTTAGGGAAAGAGGTTGTCCAAGTTTGTTTCCAGGTGTCAGATAAACCGTGACAAAATGTGGTGCTAATAGAGTACTTGAAATCAAAATTCCATCTGGTAACAGCAGAATTACATGCAAAGCAAAACAGAGACATTATCTTTCTCGTTATATAACCTGGCAACCAGAAGTTTCTTTTCCCCTCTTATTTATTCAGTTGTTTTTTTTTTTTCAAAATTATAGAAAGCTACTGGTGGGTAAATGGTATTTTGCTTTGGACTTTTGTGACCTTTATGCCAATTATATGATTCTGAATGCAAAAGTTAATGAGATATATGCTTGCAAAAGAGAGTGGGAATTTTAGATACCAACATAAGTGCTCCACTGCTCATCCATGAAATATTGTCAAAGAAATAGCTTTAGCAGCAGCTTTTTTGCTGGGAATACCATACAACATTTACAAAACTGTTATCAGCAATGCAAAGGGAATAAAAAAGCAAAAATCACCTTGATCTAATTTAAAATAATTTATGAAAGTGTATTTTTCTACTTCTCCATGTGGCTTAATTCCTGCACCTCTTATTTATTCTCTCTGGGTGTTAGTGTCCTCTTCTGTAAAACAAAATTTGGTTGAGCCGAACTCTAAGTTCCTTTGCTCTGAAGTGCTATGGTTTTATGACAACATGTTTAGATATTTGTTTCAGATATGTAGGGAATATTCTTGGCAGTATTTCAACTTATATCTACTAAAATTTTCATTAAACATGTCTCTTTACCAAGTTTTTAATATCTCCAAATATTTGTAGGGTTGCACCATCATCCTCCAGCTCCTGGCACCATTTGGCTAACAACATTTTTACTTCCTTTCATATTTTTCATAAGTCATTTATGCCTCAATAAATCTTTTTATTCATTCAACCAAAGCTTAATCAATTTATATCTCAATAAATGTATGTTGACAACCAACCTTGAGGCTGATCCATGCCTTCTGCAACATACACACAGAGAAGGCTCAATCATTCCCTTCTTCAGGCTCTCTTACTATTTTCTTCATATAACTTATATAGCAAATGCTTATCACTTAATTTTATTGTTAAATGTATGGGTGTTTCTCTCCTTAAAAGGGAAGGTCTGCTTCATTTATCTTGTAGCAGTGGCTAGCATAGTGTCATAGCAGGTACTAGATGGATATTTGTTAAATTGAATCTTCGTCTTCCATAACCACACAACAATGATGACATAACTCTTATTGACTCATAACATTGCTGTTAATTATCAGAGATCAATGCAATTATCTTCAGAATACAAACCTGACAAATGCAGGGAAATGAGATAAGTTTATGATTACTTTCAGTGGTAAATATTAGACATACTCTCTAATCCCCCCAAGTTATTGCTATTTTTCAAGGGTTAAATTTAAATTAATAAAGACAACCACAAATAATCTACCTCTGATGATTATAGTTCAGTAAGTTTTATTATTTAGAAAGGTTACCACTTGGAAATGGATCATTTGACATTTCTCAGGGACTAAGTCAGCTGCTGACTATGTCTTAGAAGGAGTCCCTTAAATAGAGTAACAAAAACTGAAGTGGGGAAAAACCAAATATATGTTAATGAATCAACTCTGTCAATTCTTACTGAGGATCTCCAACTTTAACCCTACATGAGGTAAAGAAAGTTGAGAAGAAAAAGAAAGGTGGGGGACTTCCTTGGTGGTCCAGTGGGTAGGACTCTGCGCTCCCAATGCGGTGGGCCCAGGTTCGATCTCTGGTCGGGGAACTAGATCCCACAAGCATGCTGCGACGAAGATCCCACATGCTGCAATGAATACCCAGCACAGCCAAACAAACAAACAAATAAATAAATAAATAAATATTTTTTTAAAAAAAGAAAAAGAAGAAAAGTGACGATAGGGAAGGAAAAGTGGTGGTAGGAAGAAGCCAGGACTGTGAAAGGTCATAAAGTTATAAAGAAGAGAACTTGGGGAACATCTGGTCTACCCCCACAATTTATACATATTAAAGATGGCCAGTCCTGTTTCAGTTCCCCTTCTCCCAATCCCAAGCTCGGGGTCCATCAATGTGTACTGTCCATCTGCAGAGTTCGGAACTCAAGTCTCCATCCAGAACAGCCAAGAGAACTGGCAAAAGGCCGTTCTGAAATTTGGAATGAATGAGGCTCCCTCTCAGAGAGTGGCCCAGATGACCAGCCAAAGGGGTGGTGGAACACAGATAACAGATTGGCCAAGGCAGGCTGCACCTGGATGATGCTGGCTGCATCTTCTATTCCAGGAGCTGGAATAAAGCACAGCACCCATTCTGGCAGCAGACATTTTTTTCCCCCAGGCTGGTTCCATCTAACCTAGAGACAGGGTGGTGATGGGTTCTAGCATTATTCCTTTCTAGAAGCAAAATCAAGCCTGGCTTCCTTTCTTCCAAGTTCCCCCTTTAAGGTCCTGTCACCTCTACTTTTAAGTCCTTTGACCTGGTAATGGTCAAAACCATTTTCTTTCTCAGAAAAGAAAGAAAAATGCAAACAAAATTACCTTTTAAAGGACTCAATATTCATGACACAAAAAGTCTGGAGGAGGAAGATTGTTTGGAAGCTCACTTCGCATCTTCTTATTTTCTCAGCTTAACATAAAAGGCAAATTATTCCCCATTCTCTCTCCCATGGAACTCAGCTGCTTTAAAGGAGTTTTGGACTAATGAAATACCAAAGATATTTTTAAAATATTTAAGATAGAGCATATATAGAAAAAAATGCATAACCTGTAAACAAACAGATTAATGATTTATTATGTCTCAAACACCCATGTATCATGACTCAGGTCAAGATGTGGGACATATCTGTAGCCCAGAAGCCCTCTCAATGCCCTTTATAATCACAAATTTATTCTCTAAATTGCCTCTTTCAAAATTGGCAAATGCCCCCAGAAGAAAGGCAGACTCCACAATTGAAACTGTAATTCCCCACTATCATATGAAAGTATTTTTAAGTTGATGTTTTTGGTCCAGGTCTTAAGTTGTCTGCAATGGGAAAGTCATTCCAAATGATCTATCTAACGTTCCATTATTGAAATGGAACCTGCACAAGTCTCTCCTTTTGGTATTTATTCTTTTGGTGTCTCACAGTGATTCTTCCTCTCAAAGATAATCAAGGTGTGTCTCTGACAGCTTTTCTGCTCAATCAGTATCAATAATGCACATTTTTATTTATGATAGGGCTTTCTATTACCTGGAGAAAAGAAAATGAATGTCCAAAGAGATGTGGTAAAATGTCTATTTTTAGAGGAACTCGTATTTCGTGATTACTATGGACCTCCTGACACTGTAAAATTCAGTCAGAATTTGAAAAATGAGATTAAAGTTACTGAGATAATTTAATGGTTATTTTCCTTCTAGCCCCAACTCCAGTTCTGTGGAAAAGTCTGAAAGTACAGTTAGTTAGGCATATCCAGATTTTTTTGTATTCCAATTCCTATTTGAGATAGAAATTCACAGAGGGGTTAGGGCAGAATGAAAGATAAAAGGATTTAGGTTATGTGGGGTTCTCCTGAATAAGGCTCTTATGAGTGACTCTCTGTTTATTTCATGAAAGAGATAAAAATGAATGCTTCTTATTGGAATTGCCTCCATTATTAAACTCAGGCGGTTTGCAAAACTGGAAATTTTTTCTGAGAAGGCTGCTGAAGCTCTGTGGAGCTTCTATAGGAAAAGCTTCCCTAAAAATTTAATAATGAGCCTCAGATAATTGTTGACACCCCTCTAGCTTCTTCCTGAAATCTTCCTGAAAGGAGAAGAGAAAATGAGTTCCAATCCTACTAAGGAATTTTCCTTTGCAATTTTGAGGAGAAGAGACATGGACAAGAGAAGGTATTAAAAAGTGCCTTTACAATTTCAGTACACACAGTATTTGTCCATTTTGGCATCGGGCATCTTTTTTTGTGTGTGAGGTGGGGCATTTCCACCTGACCTAGAGGCAGGGTGGTGATGGACTCCAGCATCACCCCTTTGTAGATGCAAAATCAAGCCTCACTTTCTTTCTTCCAAATTTCTCCCTTAGCGTCCCACCACCTCTGCTTTTAGGTCTTTGACCCTAAAAGAGAATGTCACCTTCTTTCTCAGAATAAAAATGTGAGCAAAATTACCTTTTAATGGTAATATACACAATATAAGAAGTCTGGAGAAAGAGGGGTGGTAGAGGGGACGACAACATGGAGATTCAGTGACTGGTTCACTCCCGACGGCCCAAGACACTGTGGTGACGGGGGACAACCAGAGATTGCGTTGAGGAAGGGCATGGAAGAGGGTCTGGGGATGGACATGGCCACCAGTCCAGAAAACCATGTGCCCACAAACCAGCTGAATCATATGCACAACTTAAAGCTAAAAGACCCTGGGACTTCCCTGGTGGTCCAGTGGTTAAGACTCTGAGCTTTCACTGCAGGGGGCCCGGGTTCGATCCCTGGTCAGGGAACTAAGATCCTACATGCCGTGCAGCAACAGTCCATGAGAGTCCATTACTATTTTCTTCACCAACAGTGTCTACATTTAAACATTTACCTTTTACCAACCTAACCTTGATGAAAGTCATAAAGATTTGAAAAGCATCTTTAGGATGGGACGGGATATAATCAGGGACGTGTAAATAAATCACTACCTGATTACAGGGCAGAACTGTTTAATGGCCACTCTCTTCATGCTTATGATATTTTGTTCACTACAACCTAAAAATTGAATTAGAAGAGAGGGCTATTGGACTGATCCAAGATGAGGGCCCTTTGAGTATATGTAAGAAAAGAAAAAGAGAGGGAGAGGTTGAGAGAGAAAGAACTAGTGAGGGAGAACAGGGATGTCAATAATAATACCATAGATTAAAAGATTTATTCTGAAGTACATGCTGCAGAGGAAACAAAACTGCTCCGACCCCAGTTTAACTTACTGTCTCCCCGGGGAAAGATGATGTGACTGCAATATAAAATGGGATGTGATAAGTGTTGCAAGAGGTACATATGTGGTATTTTGAGAACATGATCGAGGGAGAATTAATGTTGTAATGTTGTAATGTTGAGGTAACAAGAGAGGGGCAGGCAATAGTGGATAGAATTTAAAGTGATCTTTGGGGTTTTGATGGTAGTCCCAGGACCACTCTCAAGTTGAAGTCAGCCACAAATGTGTTCACTTAATCATTCCTTCTCCAAATACTTACTGAGCATCTACTGAGCCAGATGCTATTCTAGATCTCTGGGCAGATTATAATAGACAAAAAAGCCCATTTCCATGGAGCTTACATTATAGTAGGGAAAAACAGACAATAAACAAGGCAAAAAAATTAAAATATATTGGTGGTGTGAAGTGCTAAGGAGAAAAAAGGATAAAGCCAGGAAAGAGGATTGGGTGTTGGTGGTGGGTGGTGTGGGTACGTCACTGAATAGATCATGTGGGTCCTTACGTGTCAGGTGAACAGAGCCTGCACCTCAGAAACGTTGGTTCTCAGACCAGAGCAGTTGCCTGGTCTTGATCACAGCACCGACCTGAAGGAGAGTCGTTTAATCATAGAGAATGCCACCAGGTGCTCTATGAGTTAACAGACACTATTTTGAAAGGTTGTCAAATATTCTCTGAATCTCTAACCAATTGAAATGGGGGACCCCTAAGTGCAGCCATGAGATTCTTTTAACAGAGCTATAGACTATTAAAGATGAAAGAAGTGCTACCCATGAACTGACGCAACCTTCTCATTTCAGAGTAGTGTGTGGGGTTAAGTGGCTTGCTCAAGGGCACACAGAGCCTTGGTGGCAGGCCTGATGCTCGAGTCTAGATCGGCTGCTCCTGGTCCCCTTCTGCTTCCATTTAACCAACTTTTCACTTCGCTTCAGGCAGACCACAGGCCTCAGAGAGAGGGAGCATGACCTTGAAGAAATAGGACTGGATGGAAAGTCAGAGGAAGAACATTTAGTAAGGGGCCACTTTGTGTTAGGCGCAATTCCAGGATTTCCACTTTTATTGTCTTACTTACAACCACTTAAGCAAGGTTTTATGACTCTATGCCTTCTGATTTTTTTGTAAGAATGAAATATGACATATATTAATTGCAGACTCCTGGGTGCCCATCCTTAATTCCATATCCCTCTTATTTTTCTGGAAAAATCCACCATCTTGTACCTGATATTTCTTTAGCCCTTGCATGACTTCATATTATTACACTTCATAAGTATACTTTAAAGCAATAATGTTATTTCTCAATTTTCAAAAATTTTAAATAATTTTACTCTAAATGTAGGATTCTGCAATATATTTTGCACTCGCAAAACATTTTGGACATTTATCCAAATCAATACATGAATTCTATTTCATTTATTTTTCCCTTTTAAATAGACCTTTATTATTTAAAGCCCTCTCAGGTTCACAGAAAAATTGAGCAGAAAGTACAGTGGGTTCCTCTACACCCCCTGCCCCCACACGTGCACAGCCTCCCAGAATATCAATTCCAGTACCAGGGTGGTACATTTCTTACAACTGATGAACCAATATAAGTATATTATTGTTATATGAAGTCTATAGTGTACTTTAGATTCGCCCTTTGGGTTGTTGGTTCTGTGGGTTTTGACAAATGCATAATGTCATGTATCTACCATGACAATATCATACAGATAGTTTCACTGCTATAAAAATCCTATTCATCCCTCCTTCTCTCCCCACCAAACTCCTAGCAACCACTGATCTTTTCACTATCTCCATAGTTTTGCCTTTTCCAGAATGTCATCTAGTTGGAATCAAACAGTATATAGCTTTTTCAGATTGGCTTCTTTCACTTAGTAATATGAATTTAAGGTGTCTCTGTGTCTTTTCATGGCTTGACAGCTCATTTCTTTTTAGCACTGAATAATATTCCATTGTCTGGATGTACTACAGTTTATTTATCCATTCACTTACTGAAGGACATCTTGGTTGTTTACAAGTTTTGGCAATTATGAATAAAGCTGCGATAAACATCCATGTGCAGATTTTTGTGTAGACATAAGTTTTCAACATCTTTGGGTAAATACCAAGGAGCATGATTGCTGGATTGTATTGTAAGAGTATGTTTAGTTTCGTAAGAAACTGCCAAATTGTCTTCCAAAGTGGCTGCACTATATTTCATTTATTTTAATCATGGTTTGAAATTCTATTATTTGAATATTTCAAAATCTATTTCTATATCTATATATCTATCTATAGATATATCTATCTATATAGATATCTATCTATATCTATTTCCCATTGATAGACAATTAGGTGGTCTCTAGTCTAATTTTGTATTCTTGTGTATATTTTCTTTAGCACATTGTGAAATTTTCTACGTTATGAACCTAGATGTGGGGTTTCTGGGTTACGAATAATATACATCTCCAACTACTTAACTGTGTATTTTCAAAGTCATTTCCAAAGACATTTTGTCAATTTACGTGTCCTCTATCAATATATATCTCTATCATAATATACTGGGCCAGCACTTGGTATTGTCAGACCTAAAAAGTTTTTCATTCAACCTGAGAGCTATGAACTAGAAATTCAGTGTTCTTTCAACTTGTATTTGTCTGATTATGGAGGCTTGAGGATATTCTTATGTATATTGGCCATTTGATTTTTGTCTTCCGTGAATTGCATATTCATATGCTTTGACCATGTTAAGGCTGAGATTCTTTATATTTTTCTTACTCATCTGTAGGAATTCTTTATATATTCTGGATAATAACAATAATGACTAACCTCTATTGAGCTTTGTTTCTGGTGTTTCTGAGTATTTTGAATATATTAATACAGTAATTGTCTCAATAACCTTATGAGGTAGGTAGTATCTGCATTTTGCAGATGAGGAAATTCAGGTATTGAAGAATTAAGTTACTTGCTTAAGATCACACAGCTCGCAGTTATAAATCTGTAATTTTTAACCAGTTTGGCTGGCTCCAGAAAAGCTTATACTAGAATACACCTTTGTCTTTTATGTGAATAGCCAGAGTGGATGACTTTCCATTTCACTTGCTTACTGGTGTTTTATATAATTAAAATATTTTAATTTAATTGAGATTAATTGCAATACCCTATAAAATTTATGATTATTTTCTATGTTTTGTTAAATGAATCTTACAGGATGTCAAGATCATAAAGATATTGTCCTATATTGCCTTCTAAAATAGGTTTTACATTTCAAATTATGGAATTTGGTGTCCCTGGAATTTGCTTCTGTGTACCATGTGAAGTAGCTATTTTATTTTACTTTTTTTTCCCATGTGGATATGGAAATATGTTAGCAAAGTATACCAAGGAGTTTATTCTTTCTTCACATTTTTTAAAGTCAACTCTCGTTTATCTAGTCACCTCGGGTCTGCTTCTGGACTTCCTTTTTTATATATAAATTTATTTATTTTATTTATTTTTATTTTTGGCTGTGTTGGATCTTCATTGCTGTGCATGGGCTTTCTCTAGTTGCAGTGAGCGGGGGCTACTCTTCATTGCAGTGCGTGGGCTCCTCATTGCGGGGCTCTAGGCGCGTGGGCTTCAATAGATGTGGCACGCAGGCTCAGTAGTTGTGGCGCACGGGCTTAGTTGCTCCGTGGCATCTTCCGGACCAGGGCTCAAACCCGTGTCCCGTGCATTGGCAGGTGGATTCTTAACCACTGTGCCACCAGGGAAGCCCTTCTGAACTTTCTATCCTATTTACTGATCAGTTCATTTATTCTTTTGCCTTTCTCTTTCTCGCTGAGATAATAAATTGTCTCCCCTCCCCCGTTTTCCTTCTTCTAAAATATCTTTGTTATTCTTGGTCCTTTTTTCTGTATGAACTTTAGGTTGAGCTTATTAAATTTCATGAAGACTCCTGTGTGATTCTGAATGGAATTATACTGGGATTATATCAATATATTAAGGTTTGAAAATTTTATGTTTTCAGCCTATTATGTCTTTCCATCCATGAGAATAGTACATTTACTCTTTTATTCAGGTTTGCTCTTACGATATGTAATTATCTCTGAATTTCTATGTGTTCACACAAAGAAATATATTCAACCTTTGATTTTATGCATCTTCTCTAATTTCTAAAAAATTTTTCGGAAAGATCTGCTCTTTATTATTATTCTCGTTCCTCTATTCTATAGAAGTACCTCATTTCTTTTTAAAGCTTTTGAATTAAAATATTAACTCATTTGTTTTCACTGTCTTTTGCTTTTGAGTAAACACATTAAAAGCTAAATACCTACCCCAGTATAAGCAACCCTATTATACATCCTACAGATTTTGTTATGTAATAACTTCAGTGCTATTTAGTTCTAAATATTTTGTAGTTTTTATTATTATTTCCTGTTTAACCCAGGGCTTACTTAGATGGGTTATTTTAAAATTTCCAACATATTATTTCCTAATTTTTGTCAGCTATTTTTGGTTATTTTTTCTATTTTAGCTTTATTATGATTAGAAAATGTGGCCAGCATGCTGTCAGTTTTTCACAAGTTTTTGACACTCCTTTTGTGGCTTAGTACATGGTTAATATTTATAATTGTTGCTTATATACTTGAAAACTATGTGTGTGTTACTTCCTGGGGAGAGAGGGAAGGCTGATGTTGAACAATGTTACTTTTGTTTGAATTCCCTATATTTTTCCTAATATTTTGTTTGTTTAAGCTATCAGTTTCTCAGAGATGTATGTTAAAATATCCTAATATGATTGTTGAATAGTGCATTGATCATTATAAACCTCTCAGTTTATGCTTTCTATACTTTTTGAAGCATGAAGCGATTAGGAATCCATGACTCTTTTTCTCCGTGGGTTGTTTCTGTATTACGTAGTGTCTTTCTTCTTGTACGCTAGCCTTTGTGCTTAATACTGATATTTCAGAAGGTTTACTTAGTATTAGTATGATGTATCTTCTCTATTATTGTACTTGAACTCTTGTCTGTGGATTTCTTATAAATGTTTCTCCAGAACCTAGTGTATCCCTTGCTTTAGTACTCCCCGTCTATTGGTTTATTGTTTCTAAAGTTTATTTGGTTTTATTTATTTTGCAATTTGAGAATCTCTGATTTATTAGATGATTGTGATTCATCTATATTGATTATAATCACAGATATATTGGGGCTTATATTTTTATACCAGACATTTGCTTCTTTAATTCTCTAGCTCCAGATTCTTTTGTATTAATTTTTTTTGTTTGTTTAAATTTTTCTCCACCAATGTGGAATATATATGTGTGTGTGTATGTGTGTGCATTTTTAGTTGTTAACTTTAACTTAAAAATTTTAAATACATAACTTCATTTTTTCTAACAAGTATTAGTTCTTTTTTTGAACCTCGGAGGACTTTTAACATGCTTCAATTATCTATTATAACACCACCCTCATGTTTTTAAAGCTATAGAATTTTTTCTTTTTTTAATTGTAGTATAGTTGATTTACAAAGTTGTGTTAATTTCTGCTATCCAGCAAAGTTATACATATATATTCTTTTTCATATTCTTTTCCATACAGTTTATCACAGGATATTGAATATAGTTCCCTGTTAAAGCTATAGGATTTTTAATTTACACTCTCTTAAGCACAAAACCTTATTAATTTTAAGCAGTCAATATTTAGTGACTATACCTATTTTATCAGTTTTGGGGATGATATTTTTAATAACATATTTATTGATATATAATTCACAAAACATATATTTACTCAAAGTGCACACACAGCTCGATGGTTTTCATACATTCACAGAGTTGTGCAATCATCATCACAATCAACTTTAGAATACTTTCATCAATTATCCCAAATAAATTTTGCACCAGTTAGCAGTCACTCCTCATTTATCTTGTCCTTCGGCCACCAGTAATCTATGTGTGTTGTATTTCTATAGATTTGCCTTTTCTGACATTTCCTATAAATGGAATCATACAATATTTGGTCCTTTGTGACTGGCTTCTTTCACTTAGCATAATGTTTTCAGGGATCATTCATGCTGTCATGGTATCAGTACTTTATTCCTTTCTATTGCCAAATAATATTCCATTGTATGGGTATACCATATTTAATTTATAGGTTTATCAGCTGATGGACATTTGGGTTGTTTCCACTTTTAGGCCATTATAAACAATGCTGCTATGAATGTTCATCTAGAAGTTTTTGTGTGAAGATGTTTTATTTCTCTTAAGTATATACTTAGGAGTGGAATTGACGGATCATATAGTGGCTGTGTTTAACATTTTGAGGAATTGCCACTGTTTCCGAAAGCACCTGCAACATGTTACATTCACACAAGCAATGTATCAGTGTTCCAATTTCTCCACATCCTTGCCAGCATTCATTATTATCTGTATGCTTGTCAGGTGAAGTGGTATTTTATAGCAGTCATGATTTGCATTTCCTGATGGTTATTGATGTTGATCATCTTTTCATGTGCCTATTGGCCATTTTTATATCTTCCTTGTAGAAATGTCTGTTTAGCTCCTTTCTCATTTTTTAATTTGTCTTTTTATTTTGCGGTTGTAATTTTTCTTTATATATTCTAGTTACAAATCTTGTATCACATGTAATTTGAAAATATTTTCCCCCATTCTATAGTCTTTTCACTTTTTTGATGGTATCCTTTGAAACAAAAATATTTTTAACTTTGATGAAATCCAGTTTATCCATTTTTTCCTTTTTTGCTTGAGTTTTTGGTTTCATATATCATATGCTTTTGCATTGTTGCCTTCCAACAATGACCCCAATTGTTTACTTCATATATCCATGCCATTTGCAATAAGACTTGCTGTTCCTACCTTCAAGAGGTAAAGCTTCTTTTGTCATGTCACGAATCTGGTCTTGCACTATAACTTGCATTGAACAGAAGAATGGAGTAGAAGCGATGATGTGCCATTCCCAGCCTAGGCTTGACTCTCTTGGGGCCCTTGCAATCACCATATGAGTAATCCTAGGCTATCTTGCTGGAGGATGACAGACTGGTGACCTGTCACCCGACCAATAGCCAGCCACTCACCAGGCATGTGAGCGAGGCCACTCTAGACCAACTGCCCCCTGATAAACACGGACACATGAGTGAGCCCAGCCGAGATCAACTCAATTTGGCCCAGACCAAAAGAACCACCCAGCTTACCCAGAGATTCATGAGCTAAAAATGTCCCTATTGTTTTAAATCACTAAGCTTGGAGTGGTTTATTACGCAGAAACAGCTAAATGACACAGAATTTAAACTACTGTGTTATGAACAAGGATAGTTAAAACACTTGCTCTGAGTAGTAGCCCATGTAAGTCACATTTTCAAAGAAAAATACAGCATTGTTGTTATGCAATTCAAGGTAAATGTGCTGGCCTGAATTTTCATTCCCTTTTGCTCAAGAGGAACTGCAGTCTGCTTTTCAAGGTCATCCTGGTCAAATTATCAAAGCCAAGAATGCCTTAATGATATTTGCAAGTACTAATATAGTTTTATTTAATTCTGTGAATTCATATCAGGAACAATGAAACACTTGCAAATGTCACCATTCTTAAGCTAATTATTTGCACTTTAAAATAAGTAACTTCCTGGTTTTAAAAATATTCCTTGTATTAAAAAAGAAGATGCAAAAAAAAAGTGTAAAGAAGAAACTTTAACAAAAGAGCCTATAATCCCATCAATCCAGAAAGAACTGTATGACATTTAAGCTAACTTAGAGTTTCCCTAAATGGTTTTCCAAATTCAGACAGGGTCCAACTGGCCTCCTGCAGATAGAAATATACTCTATATGTAAATGAGAAAACTTCTGAATATGGTCTGAAAATATAGATATGTGTTACACACACACACAATTAGCTTATCACAGGGGTTTCTTGCAGACTATTTTTTTCTTTTTGAGGGAGAGGGGTGTTTGTATAGGAAATCAGAATGGAAAGCATCGGCAGTAAAAATAAGAGTTATATTGTCTTCTGATTGTCTGTGATTTGAGTGCCAAGTATAATTTTCTAAGTTATTCTTAGAGTAATCAAAATGTTTGGAATTTTTGTCAAAAGCAGATCCACACATTCTAGAATCAAATAACACCAAAAACAATGTTATTTTTTGAGTGCTTAGTATATGTTAGTTCTCTACATTTGTTATTTCCTTTTTCCTTCCAAATAACACTCTTGAGATGGCTATTATTATTACCTTTGTCTTAAAGGAAATAGAGCTTTGGGAGGTTGAAACACCTGTCAAAGTCCTATCATTGGTTAATATTGGAGTTGGGATTTGATCCATCACTAGCCTTATTCTGGCAGGTGCTCTGCTACAGAGAGCATCCAAGGTTCTAAGATCCTGCAGGGGTGTCATTGTTGAACTTTGTGTGACACTTTTATAACAAAGAATATGGGGCTGATGCATAATATTCCTTATCAATATTAGTATGGAAGGACTTCTGCTTCTGTGCCTAATACATCAATTAAATACATTTAATCATAACCATAGACCTAAAATTTGGTATTCCTGTAAAATATGTTTTGATGCCTCTTTTTAATAATAGTAGGAGAATCATATTTCTATAGCCTAAGACACAGGCTGTGGTAGTGAAAATGATACTGAATATGCCGTTTCCCAAACCTAGTTTTAACTAATTCCTAGCAGTGCAATGAGATATGGGCACACATGTTTATCAACTTTCATGGAGGTTAGATCAAACGTATAGATGTACCTCTTAGAAACCCAAAAGTCGATTTTCAGGCGTGGTGTCGTCTGAACCAGAAGTCAAACCAGTTGACCAAAACTTGCAAAATCACTTGGTTTAGCATTTAACATGGAACCATTTGGTGTTAAACCAAAAAAAAAAGGAAGGAAGGATGAAAGAAAGAAATAAAAGAACAGAAATTAATTGAGTTACTTGAACACACTTGAAAATCCAGGCGATTTCATTTAAATATCTGTATGTTCAGGTTCTCTTGGAAAGCAGAATATCAAGCAACATAGAAACCCACAATCCACTTGGCAGAAATAGGCTTGGAAAGAGGCCAGCCCCCTAGACTGGGCATATGATCTCTATTTTGCCACATCTTCTCTATCATTTCCTCTTATCTCCCAGGCCCTAAGACTAAGTGTGGAATGTCATGTATTGCTATGTGTGTGTGTTGTGTGTGTGTGTGTGTGTGTGCGTGCATGTGTAACACCTCTCTTTTCATTGCACACCTCATGATTTGAGGCCTAAATCCTCAAGTAAATTCATAATGAAGAAGGAAGGAGCTATTTCACTGTCTCAGAGTTCCTACTTTCTCCTTTCCTTGGAATTATTAATTCCCATTATTATTCAGAGAGGTGATTAGTCTTTTTTTCTGCCCACCACCAACGCAGACCTGCTAGAATAAGAATTACAAATGTTGCTTTCAGGACTACTTCTAGGCTTCATAAGAGAAGCACTGTCCTTTCTAATAAAAATCCTCATTCAAAATACAATTTTTTTTCCTAATTGATCTGATCTGTGTTACAAACCCACATCCCACTGGAGCATAGGGAGTACTCTATTTTTAATCTAATCCAGTGAGTTTAATCTGATGCAATGGTTTAAATATGTGAATGTTCGTACTTTCAGAATTAAAATTCTTTCCACCTCTCTCCTCTAAGGGGTGGCCTTTGGGCAGGTAAGTGAGGGATATGGACGGAAAAGATCTGCACTTTTTATTCTAGCTCTTCTGATCTCGTCATCAGTTTTCCTTGTCTTCCTGCTCCTCTAGGTTTTGGTCCCACTAAGTACCTTCCCAGTTTAGGTTTCCAGATGGTGTTGTGCTTGAACCAGCTTGTACCAGCTTATGAGAGCCGATTGTGTACATCTCTTCCCAACTCCATGTTTTGTCATTTTGGTTTATCACTTTGGTAGCTTTCATGGGCCATAGTAGGAGTATTTATACCCTGGAAATTGGAAAATGTTACAAGTCAGAGCTGTTTCTCTCAGAGAGCTGGTTGTTAAATACTTACCAACATACCACTATCTCCAGATGAGTCCCCCTTCCATCTTGTATGGTCCCTTCCCACCTTGACTGGGTTGTGTAACTTGGTTACACGGACTGGTTGTATAACTTAGTTCATGCAATTTGACAATAGCAAGTGTGATGCTAGCAAATTCTTAATAAGCCCTGCACCATGGGGCTAGTCCTCTTGATATACTTCTTTTTAGAATCTTGTGAGCACCATGAAGTGAAAAAGTCAAAATTGTATGGAGAAGCCACTTGGAAGAGAACTGAGGAACACGCTGGGCTAGAATGAGCCTCAGACACATACGACCCCATTCAGTAATCCCAGCCAGCCCCCATCTATTTAGGCCATTTCTGCAGAGGTCCTAGACACCATACATTAGAGATGAGATGTCCCCAGGGCACACTTCCTGAATTCCTAACCCACAGAAATTGTGAGCAAATAAGCCATTAAGTTTTGGTGTGGTTTCTTATATAGCAATACAGCCCTTGAAATAGTTATTTTCTTCTAGTTTCTCAGCTTGTTGTCTTGTATCTCTTCCTAGCTGATTCAATCTCGACACCTATTTTACTCATACTATCATACATAATGTCTCTGGGAGTCTTCCATGACTTTCATTCGGTAGCCTTTGTAGGCAGTTTACCCCATTTCTCCTTATCTGGCTTACTGTCACTCAGTTTTGGGGTCAACCCATGTTCAACAGAACCAAGAGCATCTCAGAGAAGCCAACCTCTGAGATTTTGAGATCTGATCACTCTTACCTCCAGGTTTCCTTGGTTGCCTACATCCAGGTTGATGTGGGACAGACTATCAGGTAACCTCATTCTAAGATCCCCAAAGTGATTTGGGTCAAAGTTTCCTGTCTGTACTTCCCTTAACTTTCCCAAGGCACTATTTAATTTCTGGGCTGAGGTTTGAAGAATACCATTTAATGACAAAATGTGTGGGAAAAGATTAGGAAAGCTATTCTTTTCCAAATTAAAATGTTATCACAGTACCTTCCCCCCTTTTTAAGAATCTAACTGAGGCTGATCACCTAAATTGTCAGGCTAGTTATACTAAGGGGTGTGTTCTACAGTATCTTGCGTTTGACATGTAGCTGATCTTCTGCTGACTTGTTGAATAACTTAGTAACCAGACATTTGGATCCATTAACTCACTTTGATGTTAAGAAGAAGATTTTAACTAATTCCATGGATAAAAATCAGTTTAGACATGGATTTTATGGTGCTATATTAAATGTAACATTATGAATTTAAAATATTAGACATAATTCCTTTGTTGTGAATATTCAAATATAACCAATCTTTTCCCATTCTTTGGGTTCATAATTTATAAGTATACTAAGAAGAGAAAAGTTTGAAAAGAAATACAAGGAAGTCAATTTTTAACAAAACTTGAGAGTCTTAGAAACCTTTGAAACAATTATTTTTTTAAATTTTAGCCCTTTAGGTGGAGTTTTAGTGATATCTCACTGTGGTTTTCATAATAAAGTGCGTATTTTCATATGTTTACTGGCAATTTAGATATCCTTCTTTGTGAAGTTTCTATTTACGTCTTTGGCTCATTTTTTTCTACTTAACTGCCTTTTTGAACTGATTTATAAAATTCTTTATACATTTTAGATGAGTCTTTTGTGAGACAGATGCACTCAAATATTTTCTCTCCATCTGCAGCCTACCTTTTTCCTTCCTTAATGGTACCTGGTGATGAAATTGAAGTACATTAATCTTAATAAAATCTGATGTATCAATTTTTATAATTTGCAGATCTTTGCTCTCTTCAAAAAATCTTTGCCTATTCCAAAGACACAAAGATATTCTCCTTTGGTTTCTTCTAAAATTATTTTATTTCTTGACCTTTCATTTAAATCTGCAATCCATCTGGAGTAGCCTTTGTTTGTGGAATGAAGTAAGGATGAAAACACATTTTTTTTTCAACGAGAATATCCAGGTCATGCAATACCATATATTGGAAAAGACCATACTTATCCCACTTCATCTCAGTGTCCCCTTTGTCATAAATCAGTTGATGGTAGAAGTAAGGTTTTCTGGATTCTGTTCTTTTCCAGAGCCCATTTATATACCCTTAAGCTGATACCACATTGTCATAATTACTATAACTATATAATGGGTCTTGATAGTGTGCTTCATTATTTTTGAAATTTATGTATTTTTTAACTAACAGAGCTGAACAGTATTTCAGATATGGGCAATTGACTCTTTCCTTAATGAATTGCTTATTTATTTATTTTAAAAATTTTCTATTATGGTATTTATATTTCTTACTATTTTGTAAAAGCTTTTGATTTAATAACCATATTATTCTTTTGGTTACCAAATATGTTACAAATTATGCACAGTTTGTGGTTTTTCTTTTATTGTGGCTTATTGTATTTTTGACATATGATGGTCTCCAATTTTTTTAAAAATTTTTATTTATTTATTTATTTATTTTTGGCTGTGTTGGGTCTTCACTTCTGTGCGAGGGCTTTCTTTAGTTGTGGCAAACAGGGGCCACTCTTCATTGCAGTGCGCGGGCCTCTCACTATCGCGGCCTCTCTTGTTGAGGAGCACAGGCTCCAGACGCGCAGGCTCAGTAGTCGTGGCTCACGGGCCTAGTTGCTCCGCGGCATGTGGGATCTTCCCAAACCAGGGCTCGAACCCGTGTCCCCTGCATTGGCAGGCAGATTCTCAACCACTGCGCCACCAAGGAAGCCCCAATTTTTTTTTAAATTAATTTATTTATTTTTGGCTGTGTTGGGTCTTCATTTCTGTGCAAGGGCTTTCTCCAGCTGCGGCGAGCAGGGGCCACTCTTCATCGCGGTGCGCAGGCCTCTCACTGTCGCGGCGTCTCCCGTTGCAGAGCACAGGCTCCAGACGCGCAGGCTCAGTAGTTGTGGCTCACGGGCCTAGCCGCTCCGCAGCATGTGGGATCTTCCTGGACCGGGGCACGAACCCGTGTCCCCTGCATTGGCAGGCGGATTCCTAACCACTGTGCCACCAGGGAAGCCCTCCAATTTTTATGTTGTAAGATCAATATATATTTTCCTTTTGTCTTGTGTGTAGAAATATATTTTATATTTGGAAAAGCCTTTTCTCCTATGAAATAAGGTAACACATCTTGTCTAGTTTTTATGGCTTTTTTGATCACATTTAACTTTTAATCTATCTGGAAATTGTTTTATATACCATGTAAGGTGGAGAGAGAAATTCAGTATCTTTTTTCAAATAAGGAAATATTTAATCTCATAGTTATTAATAAATAATAATTTCCTTCACTTATCATTTGACCAAACTTAGATGCCAAATTCAGAAATATACATCTGTGTGTTTTAAGTTTTAAATAAGAATTTTAATATACTTTTTAAGAGAAGAAGGAAAATGTCTCATTAAAGAGTAAAGGTGGAAAAGACCTTCAAGATGGCAGAGGAGTAAGACGCGGAGATCACCTTCTTCCCCACAAATACATCAGAAATACATCTACATGTAGAAGAACACCTACAGAACACCTACTGGACGCTGACAGAAGACCTCAGGCTTCCCAAAAGGCAAGAAACTCCCCACGTACCTGGGCAGGGCAAAAGTTAAAAGGAAAAACAGAGACAAAAGAATAGGGATGGGACCTGCACCTCTGGGAGGAAGCTGTGAAGGAGGAAAGGTTTCCACACACTAGGAAGGCCCTTCGTGGGCGGAGACTGCGAGTGGCAGAGGGGGGGAAGCTTCGGAGCCACGGAGGAGAGCGCAGCAACAGGGGTGCAGAGGGCAAAGTGGAGAGATTCCCGCACAGAGGATAGGTGCCGACCAGCACTCACTAGCCCGAGAGGCTTGTCTGCTCACCCGCCGGGACGGATGGGGGCTGGGAGCTGACGCTCGGGCTTCGGAAGTCCAATCCCAGGGAAAGGACTGGGGTTGGCTGTGTGAACACAGCCTAAAGGGGGCTAGTGCACCACAGCTAGCTGTGAGGGAGTCTGGGAAAAAGTCTGGAACTACCTAAGAGGCAAGAGACCATTGTTTCGGGGTGTGTGAGGAGAGGGGATTCAGAGCACCATGTAAATGAGCTCCAGAGACAGGTGCGAGCCGCTGCTATCAGCGCAGACGCCAGGGAGGGGCATGAAACTCTAAGTCTGCTGCTGCCGCCACCAAGAAGCCTGTGTGCAAGCACAGGTCACCATCCACACCTCCCCTCCTGGGAGCCTGTGCAGCCCACCACTGCCAAGGTCCCATGATCCAGGGACAACTTCCCTGGGAGAAAACATGGCACACCTCAGGCTGGTGCAATGTCACGCCGGCCTCTGCCACCACGGGGTCGCCCCCCATTCCATACCTCTCCCTCCCCCCGGCCTGAGTGAGCCAGAGCCCCCGAATCAGCTGCTCCTTCAACCCTGTCCTGTCTGGGCGGGAACAGATGCCCTCAGGTGACCTACATGCAGAGGTGGGGCCAAAGCCAAAGCTGAACCCCAGGAGATGTGCGAACAAAGAACAGAAAGGGAAATATCTCCCAGCAGCCTCAGGAGCAGCGGATTAAATCTCCACAATCAACTTGATGTACCCTGCATCTGTGGAATACCTGAATAGACAACGAATCATCCCAAAATTAAGGTGGTGGACTTTGAGAGCAACTGTAGACTTGGGGTTTGCTTTCTGCATCTAATTTGTTTCTGGTTTTATGTTTATCTTAGTTCAGTATTTAGAGTTTATTATCATTAGTGGATTTGTTTATTGATTTGGTTGCTCTTTTCCTTCTTTTATTTTATATACACACATATTTTTTTTTTCCTTTTTCTCTTTTTGTGAGTGTGTATGTGTATGCTTCCTTGTGTGATTCGGTCTGTATAGCTTTGCTTTTACCATTTGTCCTAGGGTTCTGTCTGTCCGTTTTTTTTTTGGTTTTTGTTTATTTATTTATTTTAGTATAGTTTTTAGCACTTGTTATCATTGGTGGATCTGTTTATTTGTTTGGTTGCTCTCATCTTTCTTTTTTTTTTTAATGACTTTTAAATTTTTTATTTTTAATAATTTTTTTTTTATTTTACTAACTTTCATTATTTTTTTCTTTATTTATTTTATTTTTCCTAACTTTTCTTCTGAGCCGTGTGGTGGACAGGGTCTTGGTGCTCCCACCGGGTGTCAGGCCTGTGCCTCCGAGGTGGGAGAGCTGAGTTCAGGGCACTGGTCCAACAGAGATCTCCCGTCTCCATGTAATATCAAATGGTAAGAGCTCTCCCAGAGATCTCCATCTCAATGCTAAGACACAGCTCCACTCAACGACCAGCAAGCTACTGTGTTGGACACCCTATGCCAAACAACTAGCAAGACAGGAACACAACCCCACCCACTAGCAGAGAGTCTGCCTAAAATCATAATAAGTTCACAGACACCCCAAAACACACCACTGGACACAGTCCTGCCCACCAGAAAGACAAGATCCAGCCTCATCCACCTTAACACAGGCAACAGTCCCCACCACCAGGAAGCCTACACAACCCACTGAACCAACCTTACCTACTGAGAGCAGACACCAAAAACAACGGGAACTACGAACCTGCAGCCTGCGAAAAGGAGACCCCAAGCACAGTAAGTGAACCAAAATAAGAAGGCAGAGAAACACACAGCAGATGAAGGAGCAAGGTAAAAACCCACCAGACCAAACAAATGAAGAGGAAATAGGCAGTCTACCTGAAAAAGAATTAAGAGTAATGATAATAAAGATGATGCAAAATCTTGGAAATAAAATGGAGAAAATACAGAAACGTTTAACAAGGACCAAGAAGAACTAAAGAGCAAACAAACAGTGACAAACAACACAATAAATGAAATTAAAAATTCTCTAGAAGGAATCCATAGCAGAATAACTGAGGCAAAAGAACAGATAAGTGACTTGGAAGATAAATTAGTGGAAATAACTACCGCAGAGCAGAATAAAGAAAAAAGAATGAAAACAATTGAGGACAGTCTCACAGACCTCTGGGACAACATTAAACACACCAACATTCAAATTTTAGGAGTCGCAAAAGAAGAAGAGAAAAGGAAAGGAACTGAGAAAATATTTGAAGAGATTATAGTTGAAAACTTCCCTAATATGGAAAAGGAAATAGTCAATCAAGTCCAGGAAGCACAGAGAGTCCCATACAGGAAATATCCAATGAGAAACACACCAAGACACATATTAATCAAACTATCAAAAATTAAATAAAAGAAAAAATATTAAAAGCAGCAAGGGAAAAACAACAAATAACATACAAGGGGATCCCCATAAGGTTAACAGCTGATCTTTCAGCAGAAACTCTGCAAGCCAGAAGGGAGTGACAGGACATATTTAAAGTGACGAAAGGGAAAAACCTACAACCAAGATTACTCTACCCAGCAGTGATCTCATTCAGATTTGACGGAGAAATTGAAACCTTAACAGACAAGCAAAAGCTAAGAGAATTCAGCAACACCAAACCAGCTCTACAACAAATGCTAAAGGAACTTCTCTAGGTAGGAAACACAAGAGAAGGAAAAGACCTACAATAACAAACCCAAAACAATTAAGAGAATGGTAATAGGAACATACATATTGATAACTACCTTAAATGTAATGGATTAAATGCTCCAACCAAAAGACATAGACTGGCTGAATGTATACAAAAACAAGACCCATATATATGCTGTCTACAAGAGACCGACTTCAGACCTAGGGATACATACAGACTGAAAGTGAGGGGATGGAGAAAGATATTCAATGCAAATGGAAATCAAAAGAAAGCTGGCGTAGCAATTCTAATATCAGACAAAGTAGACTTTCAAATAAAGACTATTACAAGAGACAAAGAAGGACACTACATAATGATCAAGGGGTCAATCCAAGAAGAAGATATAACAACTGTAAATCTTTATGCACCCTCATAGGAGCACCTCAATACATAAGGCAAATGCTAACAGCCATAAAAGTGGAAATCGACAGTAACACAATCATAGTAGGGGGCTTTAACACCCCACTTTCACCAGTGGACAGATCATCCAAAATGAAAATAAATAAGGAAACACAAGTTTTAAATGATACATTAAACAAGATGGACTTAATTGATATTTATAGGACATTCCATCCAAAAACAACAGAATACACTTTCTTCTCAAGTTCTCATGGAACATTGTCCAGGATAGATCATATCTTGGGTCACAATTCAAGCATTGGTAAATTTAAGAAAATTGAAATCATATCAAGTATCTTTTCCGACCACAATGCTTTGAGACTAGATATCAATTACAGGAAAAATCTGTAAAAAATGCAAACACATGGAGGTTAAACAATACACTACTAAATAACCGAGAGATCACTGAAGAAATCAAAGAGGAAATATAAAAATACCTAGACAAAAATGACAATGAAAACACGACGACCCAAAACCCATGGGATGCAGGAAAAGCAGTTCTAAGAGGGAACTTTATAGCAATACAATCCTACCTCAAGAAAGAAGAAACATCTCAAATAACCTAACCTTACACCTAAAGCAATTCGAGAAAGAAGAACAAAAAAACCCCAAAGTTAACTGGAGGAAAGATATCATAAAGATCAGATCAGAAATAAAACGAAATGAAGGAAACAATAGATCAATGAAAGTAAAAGCTGGTTTGTTGAGAAGATAAACAAAATTCATAAACAATTAGCGAGATAATCAAGAAAAAAAGGGAGAAGCCTCAAATCAACTGAATTAGAAATGAAAAAGGAGAAGTAACAAATGACACTGCAGAAATACAAAGATCCATGAGAAATTACTACAAGCAACTATATGCCAATAAAATGGACAACCTGGAAGAAATGGACAAATTCTTAGAAAAGCACAACCTTCCGAGACTGAACCAGGAAGAAATAGAAAATATAAACAGACCAATCACAAGCACTGAAATTGAGACTGTGACTAAAAACCTTCCAACAAACAAAAGCCCAGGACCAGATGGCTTCACAGGCGAATTCTATCAAACATTCAGAGAGGAGCTAACACCTATCATTCTCAAACTCTTCCAAAATATAGCAGAGGGAGGAACACTCCCTAACTCATTCTACAAGGCCACAATCAACCTGATACCAAAACCAGACAAAGATGTCACAAAAAAAGAAAACTACAGGCCAATATCACTGATGAACATAGATACAAAAATCCTCAACAAAATACTAGCAAACGAATCCAACAGCACATTAACAGGATGATACACCATGATCAAGTGGGATTTTTCCCGGAATGCAAGGATTCTTCAGTATACGCAAATCAGTCAATGTGATAAACCATATTAACAAATTGAAGGAGAAAAACCATATGATCATCTCAATAGATGCAGAAAAAGCTTTCAACAAAATTCAACACCCATTTATGGTAATAACCCTCCAGAAAGTAGGCATAGAGGGAACTTACCTCAAAATAATAAAGGTTGTATATGACAAACCCACAGCGAACATCATTCTCAATGGTGAAAAACTGAAACCATTTCCTCTACAATGAGGAACAAGATAAGGTTGTCCACTCTCACCACTGTTATTCAACATAGTTTTGGAAGTTTTAGCCACAGCAATCAGAGAAAAAAGAGAAATAAAAGGAATACAAATCAGAAAAGGAAAAGTAAAGCTGTCACTGTTTGTAGATGAAATGATACTATACATAGAGAATCCTAAAGACTCTACCAGAAAACTACTAGAGCTAATCAATGAATTTGGTAAAGTAGCTGGATACAAAATTAATGCACAGAAATCTCTTGCATTCCTATACACTAATGATCAAAAATCTGAAAGTGAAATTAATGAAACACTCCCATTTACCTTTGCAACAAAAAGAATAAAATACCTAGAAATAAACGTACCTAAGGAGACAAAAGACCTGTATGCAGAAAACCATAAGACACTGATGTAACAGATGGAGAGATATACCATGTTCTTTGATTGGAAGAATCAACATTGTGAAAATGACTATACTACCCTAAGCAATCTACAGATTTAATGCAATCCCTATCAAATGGCATTTTTCACAGAACTAGGACCAAAAATTTCACACTTTGTATGGGAACAAAAAGACCCTGAATAGCCAAAGCAATCTTGAGAATTAAAAACAGAGCTGGAGTAATCAGGCTCCTGGACTTCAGACTATACTACAAAGCTACAGTAATCAAGACAGTATGGTACTGGCACAAAAACAGAAATATAGATCAATGGAACAGGATAGAAAGCCCAGAGATAAACCCACGCACATATGGTCACCTTATCTTTGATACAGGAGGCAAGCATATACAGTGGAGAAAAGACAGCCTCTTCAACAAGTGGTGCTGGGAAAACTGGACAGCTACATGTAAAAGAATGAAATTAGAACACTCCCTAACACCATACACAAAAATAAACTCAAAATGAATTAAAGACCTAAATGTAAGGCCAGACACTATAAAACTCTTAGAGGAAAACATAGGGGGAACACTTTATGACATAAATCGCAGCAAGATCCTTTTTGACTCACCTCCTAGAGAAATGGAAATAAAAACAAAAATAAACAAATGGGACCTAATGAATCTTACAAGCTTTTGCACAGTAAAGGAAACCATAAACAAGACAAAAAGACAACCCTCAGAATGGGAGAAAATATTTGCAAACGAAGCAACTGACAAAGGATTACTCTCCAAAATATACAAGCAGCTCATGCAGCTCAATATTCAAAAAACAAACAACCCAATCCAAAAATGGGCAGAAGACCTAAATAGACATTTCTCCAAAGAAGATATACAGATTTCCAAGAAACACGTGGAAGGATGCTCAACATCACTAATCATTAGAGAAATGCAAATCCAAACTACAGTGAGGTATCACTTCACACCAATCAGAATGGCCATCATCAAAAATTCTGTAAACAATAAATGTTGGAGGGGGTGTGGAGAAAAGGGAACCCCCTTGCACTGTTGGTGGGAATGTAAATTGATACAGTCACTGTGGAGAACAGTATGGAGGTTCCTTACAAAACTAAAAATAGAACTACCATACGACCCAGCAATCCCTCTACTGGGCATATATCCTGAGAAGACCATAATTCAAAAAGAGTCCTGTACCACAATGTTCATTGCAGCACTATTTACAATAGCCAGGACATGGAAGCAACCTAAATATCCATCGACAGATGAATGGATACTGAAGATGTGGGACAGATATACAATGGAATATTACTCAGCCGTAAAAAGAAACGAAATTGAGTTATTTTTAGCAAGGTGAGTGGACCTACTGTGTGTCATGCAGAGTGAAGTAAGTCAGAAAGAGAAAAACAAGTACCATATGCTAACACATATGTATGGAATGTGAAAAAAGAAAAATTGTTCTGCAGAACCTAGGGGCAGGACACGAATAAAGACGCAGAGGTTGAGAATGGACTTGAGGACACAGGGATGGGGAATGGTAAGCGGGAGTGAAGTGAGAGAGTGACATGTATATATATACACTACCAAATGTAAAATAGATAGCTAGTAGGAAGCAGCTGCATAGCACAGAGATCAGCTTGATGCTTTGTGACCACCTAGAGGGGTGAGATAAGGAGTGTGGGAGGGAGATTCAAGAGGGAGGAGATATGGGGATATATGTGTATGTATAGCTGATTCACTTTTTTATAAAGCAGAAACTAACACATCATTGTAAAGCAATTATACTCCAATAAAGATGTTAAAAATAATAAGAGTATAGGTGAAAAAAAAAGTAGTTTTGGGAGAGTAGACAAAAGACCGTGTGTCCAAGGTCATGAATACTGTAATAGCAGAGAGCAGAAGCAGCTTCTTAAAAGCCTGGATAGGAACCAAACAACTAGAGAAGTGCTTCTTAAACCTTCAAGTGCATATGCATCTTTTGGGAGCATGGTTAAATGTAGATTCTGATTCAGTAGCTGTTTAGAGGGGCCGACGTTTCTGCATCTCAAACATGTCCCAGGTGAGAAGGAATCTGTAGACTGACTTTGTTTTTTTTAACATCTTTATTGGAGTATAATTGCTTTACAATGGTGTGTTAGTTTCTGCTGTATAACAAAGTGAATCAGCTATACGTATACATATATCCCCATATCCCCTCCCTCATGTGTCTCTCTCCCACCCTCCGTATCCCACCCCTCTAGGTGGACACAAAGCACCCAGCTGATCTCCCTGTGCTATGCGGCTGCTTCCCACTAGCTATTTATTTTACATTTGGTAGTGTATATATGTCAATGTCACTCTCTCCCTTCGTCCCAGTTTACCCTTCCCTCTCCCCGTGTCCTCAAGTCCATTCTCTACATCTGCGTCTCTATTTCTGTGTAGACTGACTTTTGAGTTGTATGAGAGACTACATATCTGGGTCTTCCTGCTTTCTCCCACTTCCTTCTGTTCTTTGGTGAGATCTGTTTCTGGAACCTGGCTTATGCTCATGAATTCAATTCATTACATCCTCCTGGTAGACTTTCCCTGTTTACTTGTAATTATTCTGCATTTGCCTTCATCTTATTTGCTTTGCCCATAAACGATAGACACTTGTGTCTTTCCTGACCCAAGTGGAACTATTTTGTCCTCCTGAGCAGGTTTTGTACCGTACCCTGGCCCTTTCACCTGCTCCATTCCATGTTGCCAGTACTTTTCAATGAAGCCAGACATCACTTTCTTACTGTTTCCAATAACATTGCGTTGCACTTAGTGGAAAGCCTGACATCTAATTCTGCATTTTTTAAAAGTTACAGTTTTCTTCCCTTTCAGTGAAAACCTGTATATTATGTTGAATTAGAGAATGCCAAGTTTCTTGGAAAATTTTTTAAAAGTTAGATACTCTCGTAGAAATAAACAACATCCTGTTTCTTTAGAAACTAGCTTCCTAGCCTTTATAATATAGTTAAGGTTGTTACTGTACAAGCTTTTCCTAACAGTTTAGTAATCTGTCAGTAAAACTTGCTTAAAAAAATTCAGTGTGCTAATATGCTGTTTGGCAAAGAAATATGGATTTCATTGCATTTAAATAAGAATGTCTTTTGAAATTAATAGAGGTATTGATATGCATCCTCAACTCTTTTGACATTTGTGTTTTGTTCTTTATTGAAGAACAAAATGAAAATAATAACTGTCTGATATTTTAACTCATTAGTAATTATTGTTTTTATTTTTTGCATGAAACAGAGAACTAGTTTTGGCACAAAATTGCTTTCTCAGAGAGAATATTTGACTGTTAAATAATTCAGGCTAGATACCCAGCCATTTAGCCAAAAATAAAATATCTGGTTCAATCTGGTAACCTTCGTTTCAACTTGGGCAAGGATGGATTTTGTTTAGGAGACCCAGTGAGGGAGTGGCTGAATAGAATAAACCAGGTATTTTTTTCCTGATTCCGATCACTACCTCTGATTGGAATTGGAGTTGAGACCTGAAGAATGAAATGCCACCAGCCTACTGATATGAGTTGGAAGATGCAGGGTAATCACTGTTAGGACCAGTTAAAAAGTAACTAACGAAAGGACATGGCAATTGTCCCAGTTAGTCTCTTCTGAATCATTTCATGAACATGATGAATTACATAGATATTGAATACATAAGCAAGGTTGAATGAATGGGCATTTTTTTTTCTGACTATGAAGTCCTCCCTGAGCTAGAGTCAGAAGTCCAGCTGAATGCATCCTTTGGGTAGTGTTGGAGCTGCTGATAATGGTTTCATATTAAATGCAAGTCTGCCACTGCTGTCGTCCAGCCCACTTCCTCAGCAGAAGTTCTGCTGGGTAGTCAATTCCTCCTTTATGAGTAAGCCAGCTACATAACTTTGTGGGGCCAGTGCAAAATGAAATCACAAGGCTCCTCCTTTAAAAATCATTAAGAATCACAAGACAGTGATAGCAGAGCATTAAACCATTAAACCACTAATTATTAGAGAAATGCAAATCAAAACTACAATGAGGTTCCACCTCACACTGGTCAGAATGGCCATGATTAACATGTATACAATTAACAAATGCTGGAGAGGGTGTGGAGAAAAGGGAACCCTCCTACACTGTTGGTGGGAATGTAAGTTGGTACAAGCGTTATGGAGAACAGTATGGAGGTTCCTCAGAAAACTAAAAATAGAATTACCATATGATTCAGCAATCCCACTTCTGGGAATATGCCCGGACAAAACTATAATTCAAAAAGATACATGCACCCCTATGTTCATAGCTGCACTGTTCACAATAGCCAAAACATGGAAACAACCTAAATGTCCATCGACAGATGAATGGATAAAGAAGATGTGGTACATATATATATAATGGAATACTACTCAGCCATAAAAAAGAATGAAATAATGCTATTTGCAGCAACATGGAGGCAACTAGAAATTATCATAGTAAGTGGAGTGTCACAAAGAGAAAGACAAATACCATATGATATCACTTATACGTGGAATCTAAAATATGGCACAAATGAACCCATTTACAAAACCAAAACTGACTCAACCACATAGACTTGTGGTTGCCGAGGGGGAGGGGGGAGGGAGAGGGTTGGACTGGGAGTTTGGGGTTGGTAAATGCAAACTATTACATTTAGAATGGATAAACAACAAGGTTCTAATGTATAGCACAGGGAACTATATTCAATGTCTTATGATAAACCATAGTGGAAAAGAATATAAAAAATATATATACATGTGTATAACTGAGTCACTTTGCGGTACAGCAGAGGTGGGCACAACATTGTAAATCAACTATACTTCAATAAAAAATTTTTTTTGCCTAAAAAACCCAAAACAAAATAAAACAAGACAGTGATAACAGAGCATTAAACCATGTGTGGGGCTCTTCTGACCAGGGCACGGGTTGCAAGTCCATGAAGCCATCAGTCCTATTATGGATCCTGTTTTTAGTATAAACTATATGAAACTGATTTAAATTTTCTAATAATCAGCAAAGGAGCCTCAAGATGGATGGCTTAGTTTATACAGCTTTTTTTTTTTTTTTTTTGGTTGAGATTTGATAATTCCTGGTTTCTCTAATGGGACTGGAGATGACTTTTCTCAAGACTGTACTTGAATCTCTAATTAGGTACTTCTCTTGAAGCAAACACTTTCCAAAAGATTGCAAAACTTCAAGCCTTTTTGGTTCTATCTGTGAGGATATTTTGGCCTTTTCATAACACTTTTTACATAAATTTTTGCATTTTTCTGGGTCCTGAGATACCTTGGGGGCTCTGAGATAGCTTGACCTTGGGAATCTCATAAATACACACTGATTAGAAAAGATTTCCAGTAATTCTTCTCTTCCTACTTTCAAAAAGAATTCCTCCTCTTTGACATAGAGACTAAAGTTTCTCCAGTCTTTTTCTGAAATACACACATTGAGCTCAGTGCGATATTTGCTTCTAACTGGTACCATTCAGTGTTACATGGCAGTACCCCTCCAATTATTACTGTACATTAATTTTGATTAGACAGGAGGTTGCTCTGTGAGTCTTGACTTTCTGCCGGTGCAATCAAATGTGAGCTGTGAGAATGGTAAACAAATGTTACTTTCAAAACCCTAGTGAGGAATGTATTACTTATACCTTATTTTAAAAGTGAGTTGTTTCAGTTAAGTGATTACAAATGTCTTTAGTGGATATAGGTTCTGTAATGGGCATCTAGTTAAGATTCTGCTCCTTCCTGGTCCATGAACAATGCAATTTCAAAATTTCATCTTTCGACAGCTCCATTGTTATGAACTGAATTATGTTCCCCTCAAAATTCCTATGTTGAAGCCTAACCCTCAGTGTGACTGTATTTGGAGACAGGGCCTTTAAGGAGGTAATTAAGGTAAATGAGGTCATGAGGCTGAGACCCTAATTCAGTAGCCCACAGGACCAGTGTCCTTATAAGAAGAGGAAAATAGACCAGAGATCGCTGTCTCTCCTCAGGCACACCCAGAGGAAAAGGCAAGTGAGTACACAGTGAGAAGGCAACTGTCCTCAAGCCAGGAGGAGAGCCCTCACCAGAAACCAACCCTGAGGGCACCTTGATCTTGGACTTCTCCCCTCTAGAACTGTGAAAAAATTAATTTATATTGTTTAAGTCACCTAGTCTGTGGAATTTCGTTGTGGCAGTCCTAGCAGATGAGTACTCATTTTCCACATTTTATTAATTTTACAATGATTCTTCTTTTTAGAATCAACTGTTATAAAAACTTAGGTGCAAGAGCAAATGCAAATGGAAAAAAAAAAGACTGAGTGTATTGGTTTGTTCTAAGATTCGGCTTGCACTAACGTACAGCATGCTGGATTGAGGATTGCCGCCCCACCATGTATACTGAGTTAGCTGTGATTTATAGTCAGGATGTATATAGTATAGTCAGGCTGAATTCCCCTAATATTTACTAACACCATTCTTTAACTGATTTTCAAACTGGAATAATAGTTTTTTTTACTTATTTGTTCATATAACCAGCTGTCCTCTCAAGAGGAAACATACCTGAATACACTTAAAGCCCTTTTAAAACCAGAAGTATATTCTGTTTGTTTTAGTATCTGCAATACTTTGTCTAACACCTGGCATACAGGAGCTTTCTAATATATATTTGAATAATGAAGTGAGTAAATGAATAAATGATTCTCCAATTAAATCTTCTGGAGACATTTCAATGTTACCTCTTTGAAACAGATTGCAACAGTGCAATGAGGTATGTTGAGTTTCAATAATTTGGTGAAACCACTGTGACATACATTATAGCTCTTGCTATGGATCCTACTATACTCAATGCCTATGCTGAAACAGCCATGACTATAAAAGCCCTGAAAATTAGCTTTCCAAAAACTGGGTAATTTATATATTTCATTCATGTTCAAATAATACATTTTTGTTATTTGATTAATACCGACCTCATGTCAAACTATTCACTTTACCAAACAAAGTCCCCCTCAGTCAAGTTCCCCTGCTCCCCCCAAAAGATTTATAGGATTCTAGTGGTTCCTGACATAAATATCAGTTCTAAGGTCTTCTCTCTCTTTCTCTCTGTCTCTGTCTTTCTGTCTCTCCCTTCATTTTACACAGAAAACTCTCAAGATGTTGTCAAAGGGAACAGTTAAGTTTCATGCAGCCAGAGCAGTATTGCTATTTAACTGCAAATTATTTTAGTACTATGGCATCAACATGAATCAGACTCCCTTTTCTTTTTATTATGTTATTGTAATGTACAGTTAAACTTTTCATTTTTTCTTTGCTCCAGTGGAATAAATGCTTAGGCTTCTGTAGGGCTTCCCTCCATACTATTAAGATGTACTCTTTTTAGTTTTATTTCAAAATGAGAGATACGGTCTTCAATCCTTGACAAGGGAGAAGTTGACTGTAGGATTGGAGGGTGTTAAATGTTTTTGTCTATCTGGAATCTCTTTCTCTGAATACTGAACGTTGCAGATGTAGAATACTTCCATCATCATTGAAAGTTTCATTGGGCAGCTCTGTTTTAGAGCTTTGATTTTCTAGAGAAGATATCCTTGAATGAATGTTATTGTAGATAATATTAATTTTCATGGTATTCCTTGCCCCTCCATTGTATGTCTCTTGATGGAGTACCCTGCATATAGTGATACTCCTTACAAGAGGATTATATATACCTTTGCTCCATAGCCAGCAAGTTTGGCCATATGACTTGCTTTGCCCAATGAACTATGAACATAAGCAATGTGTGTAACGTCTAACAGGAAACTTTAATAGCCAGTGTGTACTTCACCATGAGGTCTTTTCCTTCAGTCATTAGCCAAGCAGTGTTTGAAAATGGGGCTGCTTCTGGGTCCTTGAGTGAAGGTTACATAGAGCAGAGCTGAACACATTCATAATCAATATATAATGTGGAGGGAAAATAACCTTTTAATGTCTCAACTCACTATTTTTAGTATCATTTATTATTATACCCAGTTGACTTAAGCTGACTGATAGGAATATGGACTCTTCTTTCAATACTTTAAAGATGAAACCAGGGATACCAAGTGATTTTCATCAGTGATATTCTGTGTAGGACAGGGCTGGAAGCCATTGTAACAGGAACAGACCATACAGACGATGCAGTTGACAACAGGTTCACATATTATACAAAGAACAAAAGTTTTGTGCCTGGGTGAATTGGTTAAGACATGTGACAGGACAAGAGCTGATATTTTTGGAGTTTATTCTATTATCAAGTGCCCAAAACCTAAGTGATTTTTATCCCTAGGGTGTGAATAGCCCTCAGATGAAGAGCCCTCTGTGTCAAAAGACGTGCTTTCTGCAGTCAAGTGACTCTTTTCATTTATTGTAATAGCCTCTCTGGTGTCTGCATGGGGGAGGTTTTCCTTTTATTCTAGAGTATTTTTTTCCATTTCAATACTATCTTTACACTTTGCAGTTAGATCAGTGGAGTAATAATAAATATGAGTCACAGTTAGGAGTTGAGGAGTTGGAGATAAAATAGGCAATAAGTTAACAACTTGCCCAGCCTAAGGAAGAGATGTAGGAGGAAAAGGAAGCTCAGGTTCTCAACTTGATAATTTATTTTACTATTTTACTTTTATCCTTGGATTCTTTTTTTTTTTTTTAGCCTTCTGTAAATTTTATTTTTTTTAATTTTTAAATTAATTTTTATTGGACTTAGTTGATTTAAAATGTTGTGTTACTTTCAGGTGTACAGCAAAGTGAATCAGTTATACATATACATATATCCACTCTTTTTTACATTCTATTCCCATATAGGTCATTACAGAGTATTGAGTAGAGTTCCCTGTGCTATACAGTAGGTTCTTATTAGTTATCGATTTTATGTATAGTAGTGTGAATATGTCAGTCCCAATCTCACAATTTATTCCTCCCCCCCTTTCCCCCTTGGTAACCATAAATTTGTTTTCTACATCTGTGACTCTATTTCTCTTTTGTAATTAAGTTCATTTGTACCATTTTTTTAGATTCCACATATAAGTGATATATGATATTTGCCTTTCTCTGTCTGACTTACTTCACTCAGTATGACAATCTCTAGGTCCATCCATGTCGCTGCAAACACCATTATTTTGTTCTTTTTTATGGCTGAGAAATATTTCATTGTATATATGTAACACGTCTTCTTTATCCATTCATCTGTTGATGGACATTTAGGTTGCTTCCATGTCCTGGCTATTGTAAGTAGTGTTGCAATGAACATTGGGGTGCATGTATCTTTTCAAATTATGGTTTTCTCCAGATATATGCCCAGGAGTGGGATTGCTGGGTCACATGGTAGCTCTATTTTTAGTTTTCTAAGGAACCTCAATACTGTTCTCCATATATGCACCTAAAAACGGAGCCCCAAGTACATGAAGCAAACCCTGAGAGAACTGAAGAAAGAAAAAGTGAATTCAACAATAGTAGTTGGAGATTTCAACACTCCACTTTCAATAATAGAACATCTAGGCAGAAGACCAACAGGGAAATAGAAGACTTGAACAACACTATAAACAAACTAGACCTAACAGACATCTGTACAACACTCCACACAGCAACAGTAGAATACACATGCTTCTGTGTAAGAGAAGATGAAGTCAGTGGCTCTTTCATTCTAATGCATATGAAACTTTATGCAGGCTAGTCCATATCCTAGGCCATAAAAGAAAAAGAAGCCTAAAGAAATTTAAAACATTGTTAAATAAAAGAATTATATAAAGTATTGTCTCTGACCACAATGAAATTAAATTAGAAATCAATAATAGGCACATTTGAGATTTGAACCCAGATGACCTAGTGAGAAAAACACTGCATATGTTATTTTCATGGTCAACAGGCCTAATTCATGTCTAGTATTGTGCTCTGGGGCCGAACAATATTGATGGAAGAGAAATACCCACTGACATTTGAATACCTCTTCAAGTGTATATATACATATATTACAGTTTTTGATTGGCTTGACTGATCAGCTCAGATCGTCATAAGGTGTGCATTTAAGACATGGAGAAGAATTTCCTCAGTTTTGGGTTTTCACTAGTTTTAAATGGCTTCTGGCTACTTCTACTTAATGTAGATCATTAGCTGTAAGAGCTGGATGCCAGATACTCTTCTAATAGAGGCAGAAGGTACAAAACTCATTCAAGACAGCTGGTTAGAGTTAGCAAAGTTGTAAGCTAAGGGAAAGAGAGAGAGAGAGGAGAGAGAAAGAGAAATAAAGCTCTTACCATGATTAAAACAGTATTAGAGTAATCATGACTAAAGTAAATTATTTTGGATTAGGGTCATAAATATAATGGAGTTAAACACCTTTGGAGGTAGGGATTTCCTTTTTTCCCAAAGGAAAGTAATGAGACTCAGTGACTGTCATATTGTGCAGCAGATTTGTTTTATCTACATGAGTGATAACTGAACTGGATTAATCAGTTTACAGCACTTTTCAGCACACTTTTCTCATTACCATTAATGAGAGAGCACACAGAGTTTGAGGGAAGATTTGTTCGTCAGCTTGTACTTCTGGTCTTATCCTCTTGATCCTCTTAATATTACCTTGTACAGTTAAAAGAATTCAAATTAGAGGTAAAGGAAATTGAATTTCTTGAGTAACCTTTTAAATAATGAAGTGTCCCTAAGTTTTGTGGCTCAATCTTTTTAGTCTAAGAAAAATCCCATATCCTCTCTTAGCGTTCATTCATCTGTGATGTTTCCCCAGAATATCATTAGAGTAGATTTTCACTGGTTTCTCCAAACTAAAGAATCCAATTCCACCTTGTCATATTTCTTGGCACACTGAAGCCAAGTAATTAAGTAATGTCTTTCAAGTTTGTGAAGTAAACATTTCTCCTTCCTCTCCTACATTCTTGATGCTATTAAAAATTATATAAAATAAAATTTCACTTTAAGATAGAAATGGGAAATATAGCTAGTAAAGAATAATAGATCTTGAGGCAGTTTATTCATATATTTTTATTGTTTTATTTATAGCACATGGAATCTGATCCAGCTAACTTTGTCTCTTCATCATTCCCTAGATTTTCCCCCTTTTTTTCATTCCCACTCCGTAAATAATTATGATAGTTAATACTAACTGAATGGCAGTCATGTGTCTGACATTTTTTTACATATTATTTCGAATCATTTCTAGATCCTGCCATTTGTGTAGTATGGTGTCCACCCAACAGATGAAAGAGCAGTGTTTCAGAAATGTCAGCTGTATGTTGGTTCAGGAAGCAAGAACATTCTTCAGTTGCTCAAGAGTCACCTCCATGTTGGGAAATATTGGTATATATGGATAGCAAAGATAGGGTCAAATTTTGTGTGCCTTCAAGCGTCTAGTCTAGAGGAGAGGAGTTTTTTCTTCCAGGCAATAGGTCTTTCAGGTAAACAGTAATGATATCTGATTGGGGTAGGATGATAGTGATAAGATTCAAGTGATGCCTTGGAGAGTTTTACGCTGCAACAATATGCATATTGGACTCATTTAGGACAGAAAAGAAAGCAGGGAGGCCAGTTAACAGAATAAAGCCAGGAAATAGGTAATGAGAACTTAGATAAGCATGGTGGCAAAGAAAACTTAAAGATACATACAGGGAGGATATTTAGAGAGAAGATTTGGTTATAGAGGAATCAGAAAGAACTTTGAATCAGAAGATACTAAGCTAACACTAGAAAGATTATTTTATCTATTTTATCACTCAGTGATTTAATTTAATTATTTAAAAAGTTCACTGGTTCTTTGTGTTCTCTTCTTATATATAATCTAGATCCTGCATTTGGTAATTTGTCTGTTTTCTGGTTATTGGATTTTAGCGGGGGCAGAGAAGAGTTGAATCAATATCTATTGAGATAGAATGGTCAAAGGTTCAACTGTTCTTCTTTCTTAATGATTAATTCATTCATCCAACTCTTATGTAGTGTTTCTTTTACACTCTGTATTCTAGATCAGGAACAAATAAACAATTATGAACAACTATAAATGCATGGGATAGCATAATTTATACAGAAGCATGAATTTGTGTAGAAAGAGTGGCATCTGGGGAAGTCTAACCCAGGAGTTAATGGGGAGAAATCAGGGATGCCTTCCTTCAGAAAGTGACTTTGGACACAGAATGGATGAATAGTGACTAAACATTTCAAGAGATGGGGAAAGATTAAGATGTTCAAAGTCACAGAGTTAAGGTCTTATAGGAATTTTGAACTGGCTTGAGTATTTTTGTGCAGCACGTTATGAGATATATGATGAGATACATAAAGATAGTTTTACCCCAGACTGAGGAGTTGGAGCTTTATTGTGAGACTCAGGATTCCAACCAGGATAATGATAGGATCAATTCAAACTTTGAAAGATCAGCATTGTACCAGTGAAGAGCAAAGCGTGGGCAACTGCAGAATCATGGTAAGAATTTTGAGGATCTTAACTAAAGAATTGGCAATGTAGAATAGAAAATAGCAGTATCTCTAAGGTGTTACAGAGGAATAATGCACAGGACCACATAAATGATTAGATATGAGGTGAAGAAAGAGGGGGAGAGCAAGACAGTGTGGTAGACACTGGTTAGATGCTCGCCAAGCCTGTTCCTCTTCCTTTCCACAGAGTTAATTGATGTTTTTAATTATCTTGCAGCAGGATGGAGCCTCATGAAAAATTCTTGCCAGTGGACTATAAACCAAAGTGATGTGTGGGTAAGGGAGTTAAAGAGGGCATGCTTTTTCCATGCTGTCTTTGATTTCCCAGTTAGTGGGCTGGATGATGTCAGGATGACCTTGGAGCCACATTTAGAAAACAGTAGACCCAACAGATCAAAGTAGCCTGCATTCCCAAATGAATGAATGGAGCAGAGACCCCACTGCTCTATATTGACTCTAATATCAATGAGAAATGGCATAGGAGGGTGCATGTGTGTGTTTGTGTGTGTGTGTGTTGAACCTTAGAATTTTGACTTGTATTATTTTTATAGCAGCATAATGTAATTACCCTGACTAATACAGATGTCATTCAGATTTATGGGTTGAGAATATAAGTGGTTCAATAATATCTTTCACCAAACTCTGGAACACAGTAGGATGAGTTTTTTGGGGTGGGAGATGACTTAAGATTTTTTAAAACTTTTATTGAAGTATAGTTGATTTGCAGTGTTGTGTTAATTTCTGCTGTACAGCAAAGTGATTCAGTTATACATATATATATATTCTTTTTCATATTCTTTTCCATTATGGTTTATCACAGGATATTGAATATAGTTCCCTGTACTATACAGTAGGACCTTGTTGTTTGTCCATCCTGTATATACTAGTTTGCATCTGCTAATCCCAAACTCCCCATCCTTCCCTCACCACCCCCCTTCCCCTTGACAACCACAAGTCTGTTCTCTATGGAGATGACTTTAGATTTAATCAACTAATTTTGATATGACTGTGGTTCATTAAAAAGTAGATGCCAATTGGGAATGTGGGTATGATTCTGGAACTCAAAGAAAAAGATAAACCTGGAAACAGTTATAGGAGTTATTGGCATACATTAAAATTGAAGCTATGAGAGTGAATGATAATACCCAAGAGTTCGTGTGCTAAGAGCTCGAGAAATTGTCCAGCACCAATACCTTAGGGACATGAACACTGAAGAAATGGAAAGAAGAAAAAGAACCTGTAACGACACTGGGGGGAGGCAACAAAATAGTTGGGGGAAAATCCAGGAAAATGGATTGTCTCATACGGTAAAGGAGGATAGAGCTGCATACAGCCAATAAAATCAGTATTTGCAGAAAGGTCAAGGACTAATCAGTCTATCAGATTTTACTGCCAGGAGGTCATGTGTGTGTGTTGTGACCTTATGCCCTATTTGTTCAGGGCAGTCCAAGTTGATGATTAATTTTTAATAATTTCCTTTTTTATTCTCATCCTGGGTTGAATGATAAGATATAGTCACATTAGTCATAAACACAGTTGATAAGAATAGTTTCAGTGGTGACCAAATCTTTGCTGTAGGTCGAGAAGTTCATGGGTCAGAGAGTGAAGAGGAAGGGTTTCTTTTCATAAGTTTAACTGTGAAGGGAAAGACAGAACTGAGGTAGTTGGGTGAGGAATCAGTAGAGGGATTTTTGTTGTTTTGTTTTCAAGTTAGGAGAAGCCTGAGCATCTTTTGTGCTGAGGGGAAAGAAAACTGTAAATAGGGAGAAATTTTAGCTTTCTTGGTAATAAAGGAGAGTTCCTAGAATAGGTTCTAAATGAGGCAAGATGGACTAAAATGTCAGTTCTTCATCTGCTTTATTAGCCTTCGGTTCTTTCTTTTGTGACTCAGCATCACCACTTGCCTATTTCAGGCCTGCATTGTGAGTGACATCTCCTGAAAAATGGGGCCGGTATTTTAGCAAAGGCAGCTGCATTTGTGGTCCTGCAAGTAAGTCACATCTTCTTTAGCTTCAACATGTGTTCAGATGCTTTGTCAGTGTTTTTACCTGATAATCGCTATAATCAAATCATGGACTATAAAGCTAACACATTTTATTTAATATCTGAGGTATAAACAGGAGCCTGCTTATTAACCAATACATCTTTTCTCTTCTCCCTTGGGAATCATCATCACTATTCAGTCTTTCACTATATATTAATGCCCATTAGAAGTCCACCATCCACAATATAGAAGTAAATATTCATTTATCTGTATTATGCTACTAAATAATCAGTATTAACTATACACATATGAGGAAGATGTAAGATTTAAAACTGGTAAGATAAAGTCAGACTAACCATTATTAGGCTTCTTATCCACTTAGGAGAATGAGGAGATGCAGCCTTCAGTATCATTGAATCATGCATTTCCAATAGGATATGTTGTTTAGCAGAGAACTTCATTGCAACAAGAACCATCTTTTTAATAACAGAAATCTTTCTGTTATGGAAAAAAAATGAAACTACTTTAAAACAAATTAGATTTTTTTTTTAAGTTTAAAAAAGTAATGCTGCTTGCATTGATGACAGGCTTAAAGGCCAGCAGGCACTAACTCAATGGTTCATGTATAATAGCGAGCCAGTAGACTTGGCTGGAATGTGGAAGTTGGGATCTCATTATAAGAAGGAACTTACTGCTGTTGAAGATCTGTTCCACTAGAGTTAATATTTGGCCCAAGAGAAGCCATTTTTCAGAGGGATGTCAGTCGTAATTGTGATTTTTCCCAAAGTATTAACATTGTATATAAATGATCATGTCTCATTCCCACTGTGAAACTACTGTATTAAAAATATTTTCATTTAAGAACAGTGTGACTCATCTACTTCAACAGTCAAACAATACTTGCATTAGACATTGCTGACACTTTTTTCCCCAGGTCTCTGGAAATTTAGACCTGTTGGAGAGTATTTATGTATTTCCTCATGAAGATGACTGAAACCTGGAGAAAGGAGAGATAGCCTTAGCAAAACTAACGTTACATAGTGTCGATGAAAAAATTAATCAGTCAATCTAAGAAAGAATTGGAAAGTTTTATTCAAGCCAAATTTGAGGATTATAACCTGGAAAGAGCATCTCAGAAAGCTCTGAGAACTCTTCTGCCGGTTAGAAATCAAGGCACAGTTATGAAAGGTTTCTGAGACACAGGGCTATACATCAAATGATGTATTATTGACAGTTGACATAATCCAGATCTAAGCATCATCCTGGTGGGTCATGTGACCCCTTACAAGCTCTAGAAGGAATGTTATCTCTTAAGGAGTTGTCTTGTTGATGCTGGGAGAATGTTGTTCTTTATGGTTGAGCAGGTATTCCTGTTGATGGGGGAGGTTTGGTCCATGCGTAATGCAGATACACAATGCACGGTTGGGGGAGAGGGGAGGCCAAAGGGGAGAGAAGAATTTTTATGTTTAAATTTGTCCTGTCTTGCCATAAAACATGAATTTTATTTCATAGTAGTATTGAATGGGGAGGAAAAGATTAACTTAAGTGGACAGAAATATGCAAGTTAACATATGGGAGGCGGGCAGTCTTGACTGCGCTGAAATGAGGGAAGTCTAGAGAAAGAAGACGAGAAGCATGCAGGTCAGCCTACACAGGAGGAGCTGCGGACGGGTCCCCAGGATGTGGGTGTGGAGCGCCATATGCAAGGAGAGGAGAGTGGGTCACTGTGTTTAGTATCAGGCTTTATTGTCGGTGGATTGGTGGGTAACAACCTTATGAATCCTTTGTTTCTATAATCTGCACTTAAGCTAGATTTGATATGTTTCTGGTCCTAAGAGCCAGATTACTATTCACATTAAATTTGTCTTCTTCCAGTCTTGTCCATCTCATTGAATGAATCTACCGAATTCCAAGAAATCTGGAAATCATTCCTAATTTCTCTCTTCCATTTTCTTTTATAGCCAGTCAATACCCAAGTCAGGTAAATCCCATTTCCTAGAGGTATTTAAATCCATAAACTTCTTTTTTTGTTTTTTTTAAAGATATTTTCTTTTTTAAAAAATAATTATTTATTATTTGTTTGTTTTTGGCTGCATTGGATCCTCGTTGCTGCGCGCAGGTTTTCTCTAGTTGTGGCGAGCTGGGGCTACTCTTCGTTGCAGTGCAGGGCTTCTCATTGTGGTGGCTTCTCTTGTTGCGGAGCACGGTCTCTAGGCATGCGGGCTTCAGTAGTTGTGGCTCGTGGGCTCTAGAGCGCAGGCTCAGTAGTTGTGGCGCACGGGCTTAGTTGTTCCGTGGCATGTGAGATCTCCCTGGACCAGGGCTCGAACCCATGTCCCCTGCATTGGCAGGCAGATTCTTAACCACTGCACCACCAGGGAAGTCCCAATCCATAAACTTCTTACCTTCTCCATTGCTACCGCTCTAATCTATACCCTGGTATCTCTAAATTGGACTTCTGTAACTACCTCTTCATGTTTATTTTTTCTTCTACAAAACACTCTGTAGATAGCATTTACTCTCCACACAGCAGCCAGAGAATATTTGAACAATGCATATCTAATCAAGTCAGCTCCCTTCTTATAGTCCTTTAATTGTTTCCCATTTTCTTTACAATGTTTTCTAACACTCTTAACTACATGACCTTTTCCTTTCTGTCTGATGTCTCTCTTTGGAACATTTCCCCCTTTTCTATGCAATCCTTTCAGCCAGCCAATTTATAATCCCCCTTTTGGCCTCAGCTTAAATGCCTCTCTCACAAGGGAAGTTTTCCCTGATGTCACTCAACTAGGTAAGAACCTGATCTTTTATATTCTTACAACACCCCCTCCATAGCATGCATCACAGTATAGTTAACTATGTTTGTTACTTGTGTAAAATTGTGTTACTATTTCTCTTCCAGTTGGACTGTAAAATCCACAAGGGCAGGGTCTGTACAATGTTGAATTCCCCAGTACCTACAACTGTGCCTGGCTCTTGGTAGACTTTTGTTATTGAATGAGTAAATCAATGAATGTTTGGCTAAAGAAATTAATACCAACAAATCTTTTTGTGATCTTGAAATTATTTTATTTGACAAGAGTCACTTTGACAAGGATTCAAGATTAATCTGATTTATATTTTAAAAATTCCATTCTGTCATTCTCTTATGCTGGATTTTTTTAACTTCTTAGGATGAAATCCTGTATGTTTTCATATCCTAAACAGCATTTTTTTTAAAATTAATTAATTAATTAATTTTTGGCTGCCTTGGGTCTTTGTTGCTGTGCACGGGCTTTCTCTAGTTGCGGCGAGTGGGAGCTACTCTTCGTTGTGGTGAGCAGGCTTCTCATTGTGGTGGGTTCTCTTGTTGCAGAACACGGGCTCTAGGGTGCGCGGGCTTCAGTAGTTGTGGTGCATGGGCTTAGTTGCTCCACGGCATGTGAGATCTTCCCGGACCAGGGTTCGAACCCATGTCCCATGCGTTGGCAGGCAGATTCTTAACCACTGCGCCACCAGGGAAGCCCCTAAATAGCATTTTGATTCTTGGTAAAACTGAGGGTTTATGTGTTAGTATGTGTGTGTGAATGTTAAGAATGGTTTTGCTGACAGAAATATAGATCAATGGAACAGGATAGAAAGCCCAGAGATAATCCCATGCACCTATGGTCAACTAATCTATGACAGAGGAGGCAAGGATACACAATGGAGAAAAGACAGTCTCTTCAATAAGTGGTGCTGGGAAAACTGGACAGCTACATGTAAAAGAATGATATTAGAACACTTCCTAACACCATACACAAAAATAAACTCAAAATGGATTAAAGACCTAAATGTAAGACTGTATACTATAAAACTCTTAGAGGAAAAAATAAGCAGTACACTCTATGACATAAGTCACAGCAAGATCTTTTATGATCCACCTAGAGAAATGGAAATAAAAACAAAAATAAACAAACAGGACCTAATGAAACTTAAAGCTTTTGCATAGCAAAGGAAGCCATAAACAAGACAAAAAGACATCCTTCAGAATGGGAGAAAATATTTGCAAATGAATCAATGGACAAAGGATTAATCTCCAAAATATACAAACAGCTCATGCAGCTCAATATCAAAAAGACAAACAACCCAATCAAAAAATGCATGAAGACCTAAATAGACATTTTTCCAAAGAAGACATACAGATGGCCAAGGGGCACATGAAAAGATGCTCAACATCACTAATTATTAGAGAAATACAAATCAAAACTACAATGAGGTATCATCTCACACTGGTCAGAATGGCCATCATCAAAAAATCTACAAACAATAAATGCTGGAGACGGTGTGGAGAAAAGGGAACCCTCTTGCACTGTTGGTGGGAATGTAAATTGATACGGCCACTATGGAGAACAGTATGGAGGTTCCTTAAAAAGCTAAAAACAGAATTACCATATGACCCAGCAATCCCACTACTGGGCATATACCCAAAGAAAACCATAATTCAAAAAGGCACTTACACCCCAATGTTCATTGCAACACTATTTACAATAGCCAGGTCATGGAAGCAACCTAAGTGCCCATTGGCAGACGAATGGATAAAGATGATGTGGTACATATACACAATGGAATATTACTCAGCCATAAAAAGGAACGAAATTGGGTCATTTGTAGAGATGTGGATCGACCTAGAGACTGTCATACAGAGTAAGTCAGAAAGAGAAAAACAAATATCATATACTGACATATATATATATATATATATATATATATATGAAATCTAGAAAAATGGTACCGATGAACTGGTATGTGTGGCAGAAATAGAGTCACATTTGGACTTCTGACCTCCAGAAATGTATGATAATAAATTTGTGTTGTTTGAAGTCACAAAAAAAAAAAAAAAAGAGAAAAGAAATAGAGTCACAGACGTAGAGAACAAATGTATGGACACCAAGGGAGGAAAGGGGGAGTGGGATGAATTGGGAGATTGGGATTGACATATATACACTAATATGCATAAAATAGATAACTAATGAGAACCTGCTGTAGAGCACAGGGAACTCCACTTTGCTATACAGTAGAAACTAACACAACATTGTAAAACAACCATACCTCAATTAAAAAGAAAAAAAGACACATTTCCTATAAGTATCAATTCCATTAATAAATCCAGAAATAAAACATGGAAAAAAAAAAGAATGGTTTTTCTGGATTTTCCCAGGGTTTTTTCTCTGGATATAAAGATATTTTACAAGAGAAAGTTGCTTTAAAGGCAGCAACTTTCCAGATGTTAGAGGACTTTCTCAATGCCATAAAAGATGGTTGGTTATAGGCAGGGCTTCCTACTCCTAGCTCAGTGATTTTTTCCTATGGCAGCATCCTGACTCTGTTGGTTCTGTCGTATAAAATACAGCCACACAAAGACATTGTAGATAAATGGGATACTAATTCTCTAAGCCAAACGGGTGACGGTTTTAAGAACCATGATACAGTGTAAAGTATTTTAGCAAATTGGCCTATTAAAATGGAAAAGATCATGGGCTTGAAGTCTAGGACAAATTGGGCTCACATCTTGCATTGGCCGTGATCCTTCCTGTTATATTTCTCTGTTTTGGGAACTGGGGTACAAGGGGTGTTTCTCATTCTTCTTAGTTCATAGCACATAATTATTACTTGCCTAGTCAAGTTTACTCTCTTATTTTATTTTATTTACTTTTTTTCCCTTCATTCCTGATCCCCAGTCTGACTATGAGCATCAACTCTTATGTGTCTGACACGTGTCTGTTAATATGCATTCATGTCTTGAGTAAGAAGAGTATTATTTTGTGTTTGTTTCAAAAGTATGTATTGGTCTTTCTCTTTCTGACTTACTTCACTCTGTTTGACAGACTCTAAGTCCATCCACCTCACTACAAATAACTCAATTTCGTTTCTTTTTATGGCTGGGTAATATTCCATTGTATATATGTGCCACATCTTCTTTATCCATTCATCTGTCGATGGACACTTAGGTTGCTTCCATGTCCTGGCTATTGTAAATAGAGCTGCAGCACAGGGAGATCAGCTCGGTGCTGTGTGACCACCTAGAGGGGTGTGATAGGGAGGGTGGGAGGGAGATGCAAGAGGGAGGAGATATAGAGATACATGTATATGTATAGCTGATTCACTTTGTTATAAAGCAGAAACTAACACACCATTGTAAAGCAATTTTACTCCAATAAAGATGTTTAAAAAAAAGTATGTATTGGTATTATGCTATAAATCACCTCTGTTTCTTTGTAAAAACTTCAACTATATTTAAGATCTATTCATCTTACTGTTTGTCTAGTCTTTATTTCCAACTACTGGTTTTCTGTAACATAAAATTACCACATTTTATTTTTCCATTCCTTAACTGACGGCAGCTAGGGGGCTTCCAGTGTTCTGCTATGAAAAATTAAGACTGTTATATTAAACATCCATCTAAATGCATTCTTACAAAATTGAGTTATTTGTAGTGAGGCGGATGGACCTAGAGACTGTCATATAGAATGAAGTAAGTCAGAAAGAGAAAGACAAATACCATATGCTAACACATATATTTGGAATCTAAAAAACAATTGGTTCTGAAGAACCTAGGGGCAGGACAGGAATAAAGACGCAGAAGTAGAGAATGGACTTGAGGACACGGAGAGGGGAAAGGGTAAGCTGGGACAAAGTGAGAGAGTGGCATGGACATATACACACTACCAAATGTAAAATAGATAGCTAGTGGGAAGCAGCCCCATAGCACAGGGAGATCAGAGCTCGATGCTGTGTCCATCTAGAGGGGTGGGGTATGGAGGGTGGGAGGGAGACGCAAGAGGGAGGAGATATGGGGATATATGTATACATATAACTGATTCAATTTGTTATACAGCAGTAACTAACACAACATTGTAAAGCAATTATACTCCAGTAAAGATGTTAAAACAAATAAATAAATGCATTCTTATAGATCTCTGAGAGTATTTATTTAGAATATATGTCCAGGTGAGAAATATCTGGGTTAGTACATATGCACACTTAAAGTCATTTGATTCTTCCAGAATTATTTTCAGAACAGCTATGCTACTTCACATTACTGCCAATAAATAGTACACAAGAGTTCTTGTTTACACGTTTGCTATGTCTGAATATTAGCTACCTTTTTCATCTTTCATAAACTCACAGGTTTAATATCATATCTGGGTTTTTTTTCTCATTTTTTATCGAGGTGTAATTTGCCGACAATGTGAAGTGCAGATTTCAAATGTGCATTCAAAGAGTTTGACAAATGAATTAACCTGTGTAACCACCAACCCAATCAAGACATCCAGCATTTCCATCACTGCAGTTTTCTTGATTCTCTCTTATTTGTGTTTTTATGTGAATTCTCATTGTTTTTAATGAATTTCTGTATCTTTTCACACATTATTATAATATTTCTTGATGGTTACAGTTTCTATGTTAAATAATATTGTATTTTCTATCTTGTTTTCCGGTTGAGTTTTGTTGGAGTAGAGAATATTTATTCTATGCTGATTACATCTGGCAGTAGTAATGAATTCTTCTATTAGTTTAGATACTGTGTTTATTCTATTGAGATTTTTATGTAGGAGATCAAATTATCTGCTAATAATGAGAGTTTTATCCCTTCCTTTCCAAATTTGACACTTCTGCCATGTTTTCAGATTTGTAGCACTGACTCAGACATCTAATATTATGTTAAACAACAGCAGTGTGTAAGGTCGCTTTTGTTTTGTTATCTTAAATGGGAACGTATGCAGAATTTCTCTACTAAGTATTTTGCTTGAGGTAGGGTGGGCTTTTTAATCACTATTAAGTTAAAGATGTTCATTTATACTACTAGCTCTCTGATAGTTCGTTTATACGTGTTTAGATTGTTAGGTCCTGTAATTATCTCATTTGTTCTGGGTCTCGATTTAGGATACGAATGGGTGAACAAGGAATCGGTGTTATGAAAACTCACTGAATCATTGAAAGTGTGTGGAATATGGGAAAGATGGGAATAGGGTAGCCCATTTGGGGTAAGGTTAAAGGAGTGGCATCAGTTTCGGACAAAGAAGCCTCCAGTGGTACGTTCTGAAGAAGAGGCATGTGATTCTGGTCAGGAGCACATGTGGGTTCAGGATTGGCTTGGATAAGGTGGATAGAGTTTGGTAGTCTGTACACAGAGTGCGTTATTTTCTCTATCAGAACAACGGATTGAATTGATAACAGAGGGCCCTTACTGTGTTATATAAGATGATAGAAAATCCCTTACATTTTAAGGATGTTATATATAGTTGTTGGGTGTGCAAATAATAACATAAAGAACATGACTGAATGACATAAATCACATTTGAAACAGAAAATGGAAGAAGAGGTGATTTTTATTTACCTAGTATAGAGTATGATCATGCACCAAATTTAGTAGAAGACATGAACTGATTGATTTCTCAAGTTTTGGGAGTCAACATCAGAGTGATATTCATGAAGTTAGGAGGACTTGCATCCCGTATGTCATTGGTCCCAGGTAGTTGCACGGGAGCAGGGGGAGGATGTAAGAATCAATTTAATAAAATATACTCACTTTTTATGATAACCTGCTAATATGTTCCCCTCCCCATAACAGCCTCAGTTTTGGCTGATCACGGGAAAAAGAACACATAACAATGGAGCGTTAGGGACTTGCTCCAAATTCCACGATGAGCACAAAATTCCTCCATCCCCTTAGCCTACACATAGTAGAGGAGACTTGTTGGTAAAGATCAAGGCCACAGGTGAAGTCGATCCATGCTTCATGGGTGTGTGACCCGTGAACACTTGGTTTAATGCTCTGCTGTCACCATCTTGACATTCTTAATGATTTTTGAACAAGGGGCTTTGCACTGTCACTTTGCACTGGGTGCTGAAAATTGTGTAGCTGGTCCTGGCCATAGCATAACAGATGCACATCCCTTTGTGTCTAGGGGTGTTAGAAGCTCTGGGGACTTCTTTGATCATTCTTTTTTGCATACTTTTCATTGAAGATCAGGCTTTTGGGTTCTTCCTATTCTCATGATTTCGGGTGATAATATTAGAGGCCAGGGACCCTCCCCCATGACAGAGGAATTTGATAGGAAGGGAAGAGAAGCTCAGGAAGAGGGATAGGGCAACCTAGGCTTACAATTTATCAGGAAATGAGAACCTATTGGAAATAATAAGGTGAGACCATATGGCCCAGCCAAGATAGTCTCTGAGCATTCATAAGAAAACAAGGAAATTCATCTAAATGTTTAATATTACTAAGTCTTTAGACCCAAACTCCAGTATAGATCTCCAGTGATCTGGAAGAGCACAAATGGAAGCTCTTTTCAACCACTCCCCTCACTAAATTCAGACACTTTGCAGAACCTACACATTTCTCAGCAACAAGAGAAAATTTGCAATATAGTTGTTTTTTTTTTTGAATTTGATCATTATATTTTATTTTCTTATACAAGGTGTTTAATTGTGTCTTGGTAACATTTTATATCATGGATTAAAATTCAAGCACATTACATTTATTGTGCACTTTATTTCTATTATTATTACAGATGCAGCTTAATTGTCACTTGCCACTCACTGATAGGTTAGTTTTTTTTTTTAACATCTTTATTGGAGTATAATTGCTTTACAATGGTGTGTTAGTTTCTGCTTTATAACAAAGTGAATCAGTTATACATATACATATATTCCCATATCTCTTCCCTCTTGCATCTCCCTCCCTCCCACCCTCCCCATCCCACACCTCTCGGTGATCACAAAGCACAGAGCTGATCTCCCTGTGCTATGCAGTTGCTTCCCACTAGCTATTTTACACTTGGTAGTGTATATATGTCCATGACACTCTCTCACCCTGTCACATCTCAACCCCTCCCCCTCCCCATATCCTCAAGTCCATTCTCTAGTAGGTCTGTGTCTTTATTCCCGTCTTGCCACTAGGTTCTTCATGACCCTTTTTTTTTTTTTCCTTAGATTCCATATATATGTGTTAGCATACTGTATTTGTTTTTCTCTTTCTGACTTACTTCACTCTGTATGACAGACTCTAACTCCATCCACCTCACTACAAATAACTCCATTTCGTTTCTTTTTATGGCCGAGTAATATTCCATTGTATATATGTGCCACATATAGTTTTATTTATAACTCATTCAAGAAGGTAGCCCAATCAGTGTTTTGCAGTCTGAACAAAGAGAGGAACACTCCGGGAGGTAACTTAATTAGGCATCTTGAGGGAAGAAAGCAAGCATGTTCTAGAATCTTTCCTCCAGAGGCAGAAATATCCTATTCAAATATACATAATTTTTAAAAGCTTCAGTTGTCATCAATAATACAAATTTGATAGGTGACTGCATTTCTTGCCTCTCCCCAGTCTAATAGCTATAGTCCAAAAATTGGAGCAAGTTTCCCCAAGGGCTAAAACTGTTAGGATCACCAAACAAGAATGTCCGCTGTGAAATGCAGTGAACTCAGGCAGTTTACAGCTTTCATTTTCCCTTTCCAGAAACGGCACTTCATTGCTCCTCCATAGGCTGGGGGGAAATGGGTTTATTGCATTCATTTCAAGAAATATTCCTACACCTCTTTTGTGGGCCTCCCTACAAGTTCAGTTATATTTCATCTTCTAAGAAGTTTGCTAAATGCAGCTTCAAGCAGCTCACTCTGGTAGGTGTGCTTGAACCATTATCATCCATTTTTCAATAAAGCTGTGGGTGAAAGTGTCATTGATTCTTTTTCATCAGGAGAGAATATTAACTTTTTATCCTCATCATATTATCTCTCTGCTTGACTGATAAAACTGCCATGCTGAAGGAAAGGTCAGGAATTATCGAGTGGGTGTTCATTTCATTCATCTCTCACCCCCCTCTTTCAACAAATGTATTGGGAATGTAACAGAAAATTTGTGTTTATGAAATGAGACTAGAGGAGAGAGATAAATGGGTGAAGTCCTCATGGATTAATGACTTCATTTTGTTGCCTAGAAATATGTGAGCTTTAAAGGGTCTTCATTTATAACTTATACTCACCCCTTATTTCATTTTCTTATTTTGATAGAAAGAATTCTCAAATGACATTTTGCTGAGCAGTAAGGCTTCTTTGATGGGTTAACCATTCCTGGACGTGGGGGTGGGGGGACAGGAGAGGACAGATGGTTCTCGTGGCAGGAAAAAGATGACAGCACTCTCATTATTCAATGTAGCCAAAGAAGTTATAATTAGTGTGAGTTAACTTCTAATTATATTTCATTTTCCATGTCGCTGTGATGAGAGTCAAAGGATGAAGAGAATCAAAACAGAAAAGATTTGTGAGGCCACTGGTGGGTAATTCCAAGGAAACCAAACTGTAAACATAGGTAGTAAAATGAATGGGCCAGCTCGGGGGGCCTCTTCCCTTCCCTTCCCTTAGGTTTTTTTCCTTCACTCTGTTGCTACTCGCTAACTCTAGAACAGCAGTCTCACTGAACCCCTAGGGGAAAGCGTGATTTTAGTCAGTGAGATCTAGCTTGGGTTTTTTTGTTTTGTTTTTTTGGTTTTTTTGCCCGCACCGCATGGCATGCAGATCTTCCCCGACCAGGAATTGAACCCTCACCCCCTGCACTGGAAGCACGGAGTCTTAACCACTGGACCGCCAGGGAAGTCCAGTGAGATCTAGTTTGAATCCCAAATTGGCCATTTAATAATGGCACGACATCAGGCAAACAATCCTCTTCATCTTGTTGTTCTTGAAAAGAAAAAAGGAGTGGGGGTGAGAGGTGATTATACTATGAAGTTTCACTTTGTCTCTGTTTTCTATCCCTCCCACCCAATTGGTCAGTAAGACTTTTCCAGTTATATCCAGTCAATATCTTCTGAGTCTACGATCTGCTCATTTTTTCATGCCATTACTTTACACCAGACCCTCACCATATCTTACTTGGACTATTGAAATGGCCTTTGAGTTGGTTTCCCCTCCTCTAATCTCACACTCCTTTCCCACTTATTTTTCACCTGTTCAAGACTATATTCTTCCCAGTTGCATATTTGATTCAATTCCTAGCCCCTCAATATGCTATCAAAGTTATAGTAAAGTCTACGTGGCTTTTCATGACATGTAAACTTTTTCACAATCTGGCTATTGCCTACAACTCTAACTTTTCCTCCCTGTCTCTCCATTTAATGAACCTTATTGAGCTAACTATTTAATTTCTTTGTCCATGCATATCCCGAGGCCTAAAAAGTCTCTCCACATGCCATTTCCTTACTCCTCGTGGGGACTTGCTATTTATCTTTGAAACTCAGCTTAAATATATTCTTCCTCTCCCTCATTCCTTTGAGTAATCTTTATACTTTAAACATATTTCTATTGTTATTTATGCCTATTATACTAAGTCAAATTGGTTTTATATGTGCTAGGTTGTTAGGACATGAATTAATGTGTTAATGAAGTCACAAGCATTTATAATTATTTAAACTTTCAGGGTCACAGTTCACGTTAGATGCCCAATAAATGTTAGCCTCCCTTTTTCTTTCCCCTTTTCTTCTTTCTTAATGTCAGTGTTTTACTTACACACACACACACACACACACACACACACACACACACACACGATGTTGTGGAAAAGCCTAAAAGACATCCTTGAGAAACGCTGGCTTTAGGGAAACCGAGTGAATAATAATTTCCCTAGGAAATAGCAGCACACTAGGTGCAAGAAAGCCCCCAAAGGTGCCGTGAATGATATGGAGCAATTCATTTAGATGACCTTCTCATTGGTATGAATCTTGGGAGGAAAAAAAGTCTGTCTCCTATTTTCCAGCCCTGAGTTTTACTAAGCTCCTGGAGGTTCACTGAAAGTGCCTTTCTGTAAGCTACTGTCTCTCTCTGGGATAGTTTCTCCCTTTCTTCAGCCAACTGTCTCCAATTTGAACCATAAATTAAGGCTCCCTTCCTCTGGGAAGCAGCCCTAACTTGCTGAGGCTGGTTTCATTACCTCTTCTCCGTTTTGTCCTATCCCCTGAGCTTTCTACCTTCCACTCTGTCTTATAATCATCTGTTTATACATTATTCTTCCCCATCTGGTTGTGAGCTTCCTGAAGACAGGGTTGGTGGTTCATTGGTCCCTATGTTCCCGTGACCTGTACAATGCAGACATTCAATAAATATTTGAATGAATTATTGAGTCACAGAAGGAGGTCTTTGCCTGTCATTGTTTTTTCTATGTTCCCCTTTCCAGAGTGTATCCCTCTAGGTGGCAGTGACTGTTCTTTGTATTCTGTGTATGCAACAGCGCTTTGCATGTTATTCAGACTGAGTGGAGGCAAAAACCCTAAAAGCCAGGAGTACCTACCCTACCTCTTCCCATCCAAGAGAAGTGGGGGTTGTAAAAAAATCAATTTGGAAAGACTCAGAGATACAAGCCTACACTTTTTTTAAAAAATTTTTTTAATTTATTTATTTATGGCTGCATTGGGCCTTCATTGCTGTGCACAGGCTTTCTCTAGTTGCGGCGAGCAGGGGCTACTCACGGGCTTCTCATTGCGGTGGCTTCTCTTGTTGCGGAGCACAGGCTCTAGGAGCGCAGGCTCAGTAGTTGTGGCGCACGGGCTTAGTTGCTCTACGGCATGTGGGATCTTCCTGGACCAGGACTCGAACCCGTGTCCCCTGCATTGGCAGGCGGATTCTTAACCACTGTGCCACCAGGGAAGCCCCAAGCCTACACTTGATCTTGACATCCACTTGCAAACATTTGCAATGTCTTTCTCTTTTTGGCCTCTCATTAAACCTGCAGAAATTATGGGAAAGTTAAACAGCTCTTGGCTGGCACTTAACTTTTTCCTCTTTGAAATCTGCAAGTTCTCGTTATTTCTTGCCCTCAGGTGGGTCAGAGTTCCCTTCTCTGCTGGAAACAGCCTGCCCACTGATGCCCCAGCCCACCCCCACTCCTGCCTTTCTGCTTGCATTTTTAGAATGCTCTAACACTTAGGGAAACTTCTTCTGATTAAAAAGGTTTAAAATGAGTCAAGATGGCAGGTTAAAAATAACGGAAATGCTCCTGCTGTCCCAGTTATTAAACGATGTCCTGGCAGTTAAAACCTCCAGGCAGTGCCTCCAGCGTACTGAGTCCAGCACCTCATCATTTTCCTCCAGAAATCCTTGGGTCGATTGAATCTGCAGCCATTAGCTAGAATGGAAAGGTTTTGACCTGTCATTTAAACAAGAAAAGTCAACCAAGCCAAGTTCTTAATTACAGGGAAGATTTTTAGCGTTATAAGACTAAATGGCCTCTCTAATTTGTAAAGGAATAATAGGGGAGCATCTTACGGCTTCCCTGACTATCCACCTTTCATTTGCATCACTGACAGTCTGGATTAGGTGTCCTTCCCATGCATTCTGAAAACACTTCCATGATCTGTGTATCACAGCTCTCACTGATGTGACATGTACCTCAGAGTGGTAGCTGGGAAGGCAGCGTCTGGAGTTGAATTGCTCAAGAGTGGATGTCAGCCCTGCCACTTATTAGCTGTGCCATCTTGGGCAAGTTACTTTACCACTCTGTGCTGCAGTTCAGTTGGAACAGGGGGATGTTTAGCTATTTTTGTGGTTGTAGAGTAACCGTGACTCTGCCTTGTTTTAGACATGGTCCCAGCATGGCCTTGTCTTATTACTGTTTATATGGCATGACCACAGTTTATGCCTGGTTGGGGAATTATGGCCCAGGGTTCTTTTGAACTGCTGATTCCATAGGAAGTTAAAAGTCCCCTCTCTCTACTTCTCCAGTGATTTCATTCACATGGTCACCTCAGGGAGCCTCCAGTACTCTCATTCCTATCCACCCCAACCAACCAATAGCAATTCATGTGCCCCACCTCCTCATTCTGACCACTATTGTGTCAGTTTAGAAATTTAACACTTCTTTTCTCTGTTATGAAAATATATTTTAAACAGTTTCTATATCTTCCTGTTTGTCACTACAACATCCTTAATTTATCTGAACATTGAGAACATAATAAAACTTCTAAATATAAATCTGATTATGACACCAGCTTGTTTAACAATGTTCCCTCCAGCACTGAGGAAATTCAACTATTCTTGGATTGGCTTATGAGACCTTCCTGATAGGGTCCTTGCCAGTCTGCATTGGAAATACAGCTCAACCCATGCCCTCAGGCAGCTACCGTTTGTAGGACACGGAGATCGATCCTCTCCCCATGTGTGAGCTTCTTCGAGTTATATCCATTATACCAGAAACATCTCATTGGCTGAAAGTGAAACTAAGCAGGACCCTGCAGGGCCTTCACAGGGACAGAAGTCCCCCCGGTCCAAGTCCCCCACACCTTGTTTGTAAAAGAGCTTTAGCCTCCTAGGCCTTCCTCGAGTTCCAAAGAGCAAATTTAATCAGAGAAATGAAAAAAAAATGCAGAAACTAAGGAAAACAGTCAAGCAAGACAAAATAGTTTAGCCATGAAACAAAGTCAGAGACCTTTAGTTACTTATCAAGTGGTACAGATAATACCCTGAGCCGTTGAGTTGTTTGCAGAGACTAAAACCCCTACCAGGTGGAAGAAGTTAACTACATGCTGACCACCAGCACGTAGACCCCAGACAGGTTGGAACCAGAAGGTTGATGATTGAGATTCCGCAAATATCACCCTGTTACATCACCACCAATCAATCAGAGAATTGTGCACGAGCTGATCACGCACCCTGTGACCCTCTCCCTCACACTATCTTTAAAAACTCTTCCCTGAAAGCCATCAAGGAATTGGGTCTTTTGAGCATGAGCTTCCCGGTTTCCTTGCTTGGTGTCTTGCCATAAACTCTGTACTTTTCTTCACAACAACCAGGTGTCAGTAGATGGGCTTTGCTGCACATTGGGAGAGCAGACCCAAGTTCGGTTCTGTTACAGAAGAAAGCTTTGATGAAAACATAGATGGATGGAAAGATTAATGATGAAATTTACACTTGGGGACAGAGTATGAGGGGGGAAGGAAATAGGAAATGGGAAAATTCGGTCGAGAATTGGAAGATGGAGAAGAAAAACAAAAAAAGAGGATTTGTGAAAGGAAGAAAGATAAAAAGCCCAGGGAAAGTAAGAAAAAAAAAAAACCCTGTATTGTGTCCCAGGTGTGAGTTCTTTGACTCTGACCATCCTATTGTTTCAGGTGGGCATCTTTATATTCCCACCAGATGATGCAAAGACTTGGCAGCAGGCAGACTTTGGGAATGACGGCTGTGTCTGCTACAGGGTTTGGGGCATGCTTTCTTGACAACCAAACTTTTTAATATAATTGGATTGATCTTTCTTATCACTTGCCGTGTAAATTACTTGTAGTAATTTACACTGAAAAATTTAAAAGAAGGTAGTTTTGTACTATGCTGTGAAATTCAACCAGAGGGTATTTTCTGTTGGGTGGCTGGCTTACAAAAATTATCCCCAAATGATTCAAACACAGTGTTGCACTGCAGGTCCAAAAGAGGCTTTGAACAGAGCAATATTTTTCCTTACCATCGCAAAAATCTTGTGGTCCACTAAAAAAAAAGTGAAAGCAGTGACATAGATTGGGTCATAACTGCTAAACACGTGTTAATCCCTTGACCATTTTGACACTCTATCAGATTCTATGAAACGTGTTCAAAACACAGTTCTGGGAAAGAGGAACATAATACCATCCAGATTTCCAAACCTGTGATGTGTTACTGGCTAGAGAAATAATTGAACTCTCTAAAAAATGTGTTTCTGATAGTTAGTTTTGCATTCACACTGGAAATAACAAGTGTGATATAACTAAACGTGTAGGATTTGATGCATGTTTCAGTTATAATTACCATCAGTAATCCAATTAACATTGCGAACTAGAAAAATTCATTAAAATTCGTGCAGTACAGTCTTCTCTCACTGAAAATTATACTTCTTGGGAAGATGCTTTTATCTTGATTATCAAATATTGGTGGAATAAATAAAATTGGTGAATAGATGTTGCCATACCTGCAAGAGTCTGCTGTGGAAAAGTTCCATTCCATTAATTTCATCACTTATTGTCTGAACACTTGTATATGCAAGATGTAGTCAGGTTTTGAGGGGGGGGTACAGATCTCTTATGAGGAATTTATTAACCGTCAGAGAGATAAGAAAACTTATAAATAGCCATGGTTGGGTAAACAACAGGACACAAGAGACACACAGATGACACTGTGGAGCTTCAGGAGATGTAGATTAAGACAGTCTCTTCAATAAGTGGTGCTGGGAAAACTAGACAGCTACAGTAAAAGAATGAAACTAGAACACTCCCTAACACCATACACAAAAATAAACTCAAAATGGATTAAAGACCTAAATGTAAGACTGGACACTATAAAACTCTTAGAGGAAAACATAGGAAGAACACTCTTTGGCATAAATCACAGCAAGATCTTTTTTGACCCACCTCCTAGAGTAATGGAAATAAAAACAAAAATAAACAAATGGGACCTAATAAAATTTAAAAGCTTTTGCGCAGCAAAGGAAACCATAAACGAGATGAAAAGACAACCCTCAAATGGGAGAAAATGTTTGCAAACGAAGCAACGACAAGGGATTAATCTCCAGAATATACAAACGGGTCATGCAGCTCAATATTAAAAAGACAAACAATCCAATCAAAAAATGGGTGAAGGCCTAAGTAGACATTTCTCCACAGAAGACATACAGATGGCCGAGAGACATGTGAAAAGATGTTCAACATCACTAATCATTAGAGAAATACAAATCAAAACTACAATGAGGTATCACCTCACACCAGTCAGAATGGCCAGCATCAAAATATGTACAAACAATAAATGCTGGAGAGGGTGTGGTGAAAAGGGAACCCTCTTGCACTGTTAGTGGGAATGTAAATTGATACAGCCACTGTGGAGAACAGTATGGAGGTTCCTTAAAAATCTAAAAATAGAATTACCATATGACCCAGCAATCCCATTACTGGGCATATACCCAGAGAAAACCATAATTCAAAAAGACACATGCACCCCAATGTTCATAGCAGCACTATTTACAATAGCCAGGTCATGGAAGCCACCTAAATGCCCATCGACAGACGAATGCATAAAGAAGATGTGGTACAGGGACTTCCCTGGTAGCCCAGTGGTTGGGAATCTGCCTGCCAATGCAGGGGACATGAGTTTGAGCCCTGGTCCGGGAGGATCCCACATGCCGCGGAGCAACTAAGCCCATGCGCCACAACTGCTGAGCCTGTGCTCTAGAGCCTGGGAGCCACAACTGCTGAGCCCACATGCCACAACTGCTGAAGCCCACGTGCCTAGAGCCCATACTCCACAACAAGAGAAGCCACTGCAATGAGAAGCCCGCACACTGCAACAAAGAGTAACCCCCGCTTGCTGCAACTAGAGAAAGCCCGTGCACAGTAATGAAGACCCAATGCAGCCAAAAATAAAAAGATAAATAAATAAATTAATTAATTAAAAAAAGAAAAGTAGGTGTGGTACATATATACAATGTAATATTACTCAGCCATAAAAAGGAATGAAATTGGGTCATTTGTAGAGATGTGGATGGGCCTAGAGACTGTCATACAGAGTGAAGTTAAGTCAGAAAGAGAATTCTATTAACATATATATATAGAATGTAGAAAAATGGTACAGATGAACCAGTTTGCAAGGCAGAAATAGAGACACAGACATAGAGAACAAACGTATGGACACCAAGTTGGGGAAGGGGGAGTGGGATGAATTGGGATATTGGGATTGACAAATATACACTAATATGTATACAACAGATAACTAATGAGAACCTGCTGTATAGCACAGGGAACTCTACTCAGTGCTCTGTGGTGACCTAAATGGGAAGGAAATCCAAAAAAGAGGGGATATATGTATACATAGAGCTGATTCACTTCTCTGTACAGCAGAAACTAACACAATATTGTAAAGCAACTATACCCCAATTAAAAAATAGAAAGAAGAAGATGTAGATTCTGTTCCTTTGGTGTCAGAGATAGGAAGAGGCTGTGCAGAGGCGGTGGCACTGAGCTGAGACCTGAAAGGCAGAGACTAGAGTATAGGATATTTGAGGGGAAGGGTAGAGGGTGGGCAAAACCACCACGTTGGAATCATTTCCAGGTATCTGCTCTTTGATGACTTCGCTCATCTTGACTGCTTGCAGGGAATCACCTGACATTTAAAACTGCACTCCTTGAAAAAAAGCTCACAAATTAAGACAAAACTAACACTACACAACTCACAGCATGGCTGGTAAATTGAAAGTTTAGATACAATGGCATTATAGAGGAAGGATTGGTAGAACATAGGGATAGTGTGAGTTGGAAATGGCTGGTTGGAGATAAAAGATGCCAAATTGGTCCAAGATAGTTCTAAGGATATGAGTAATAATACTTCACACCTTCAGCAAGTGTGAGTGAGTGCCTACCATGTATCATGGCAATTCTAAAAGCCTGGGAAATGAAAATGATGCGATATAGTCCTTATTATTGAGAAGGAAAGAACCTTTGCCTTTTCTGAGCCACACTTGTCTGTTTACATACTAGATATTTCCTGTGAATTGATTTCCATTTACCAGCCATGCTGTGAGTTGAGTATAATGTTAGTTTTGTCCAACAGCGAGTATGCAAGTGTGGCCCACTGTTATAGTAACGTAGTTAACTGTGGTAGGTTGGTTCATTCAAGATGCCATGTTACACATTCCCTTCGGGAAAGAGACGGACGTGACTAACAATTCCGATGTTAGCTAACAAGACCCACAATTATGACCACGGGGGTCTTTATCCAGATCTCAGCTTAAATGGTGATTTTCTCAAGTCATCAGGAGAGGAGGCAGGGCTCTGATTCAAGGGCCCCTGCTAAGGTAATGTGATCCTGGAGCCAGCTGCTGGCTCAGAGGTTTCCTGTTTCTCCTGCTTCCTGGTGTGGCTAAGGCAGCAGCTGCTTTGGAAGATCAGCCCTGCACAATTGCTCTGGGAGGATCAAGAGGGTCAACCCAGACCTGGTCTCCAGGTTTTGAATACTTTCTGCTTAAAATCATGACATTGGTTTCTATTATCTGCAACTGTACTCTGATTGGTGAATACAGTAATAAATATAATTCACCATATGAATGCGTCATAAAAGAAAACAACATAATATTACCTACATAAATGCATTTTTCAAAAAATGTCTATGTGTGAGCAATAATCAGGTAGTGAAAATAAAATAAATACAAATTATGCACTTAGCAGTCAAGTATATAAACAGTGCTTTTGTATACACTTAACAAAAATGATTTATATGAAGAAATTTTAAAATTCTGCTAAACACACACACATGCACTCACATACACACTTGTACCTATCATAGTTAAATAGAGAACCATTGTACTTGCAGAAGACTTGTCATTATTTATTAATTTTATTACTTAAAAGTTCTGAATTTTCTAATTGTTTGTACTAGTATATTTTAAAGTTGGATTTCTACCTTGCTTCTTATACCAAAATAACTTTCAGTTTGACACATTTTAACCTAAAAATAAACCACAAAAATGCTAAAATTAAGCATGACTGAATTGACATATCTTGAAGTAGACAAAGTATTTTATGTAAGATTCAGATTTCATAAGATTTAAATTAAAATAATAATAAAAGTAACCCATAAAATCTCTGAACTTTGCATGTTAAAAACATCACAGAATCAAAACATAAATGAGAAACCAGAGAATAAATATTTGCAACATTTATATTTCACTGACTCTATAGCAGTACTATAAAAATCTAGTACAATTAATAAATGAGAAAATATCTTAAATGATTTTCAACTAAATAAATTTAAAAAATAAATAAATGAAAATATGCTAAACATACTCCTAATTAAAGACATCGAAATGAAATTAAAAATAGGATAAATTTTCTAATTTATTCAACTGGAAAAATTTTTGAATTTGATAATATTGATACTGAAAAGATGAGGAGTTATTACTTCTCTTCAGAGGAAATTAAAAAGCTTAGTGCTTAGATTCAGCAATTCCAGTCTCTTTATTTATACTTGGAAAAGTTGGCCAAGTTACTGGAACTAGAATGTTCACCACAGCTTTGTTTATGATATAACAAATAACAGAAAAGAAGGAATGGTCAAATAAAATATATTTTAAAACCTAAATAAATATTATAATAGACTATTTTATAACCATTAAAAAGTATAGGAAGTCTAGGAAGAGGATATAGCTAATATATGCTTTGTGGAAAGATCTCTAACATATATTATTAAGTGCAATAAAGATGTACATTATTATTTGTTGCATAAATATGAACAATTATCTATATATTCACAAACAAGTATACATTGGTGCATGCACAAGAAAAATTGTCTTGAAGGAATTACATGAGCTTGTTATCATGGTGACTTTGGACTAGGGGACTTGGAATGTGCAGAAGGACACTTTGCTTCACTACTTGTATTTTTCTACATTATTTGAATTTTCCAAACTTGACCATGACATGTTTTAATTAGAAAATTTACATACACAGATTATTTAAAATGTGAGATTGTAGGCATTTTTGCCTTTTTTATTTTATACATAGCTTAAAGAGTCTAGTTAGTGGGTATAGTGGATCAGATGTATGTAACCTTTCTTGAGAACTTACTAGGTGACTATGAATTCTCCCTATTCTATGCCACAGTGATGTGAATCACGGGAGACTGATGCCACCCCGCCATATGTGAAGCTTCAGAGACTCAGAAATGTCACCAGGACTTGGCTAATGTCACACACAAGGTAGGAAGTGGAGAAAGGATTTTAACACACACGTTGTCTCCTCACGTTGTGCACATTCTACATAGATTTCACTTCCTACTGACCATAACGAAAATATATTTCCTTCACACAATACATTTCTAATGTTAAAAGTTATTTTAATTTCAAGTATGAATGAATGCTTAATTTTTGCCCATGAATAAAAATGGAAGATAATATGCCGAGATGACACTGCATCAGTAAAAAATGATAATCTATTATCATAGCATGTGTAGGTGTGATATCTTCTCACTAATGACTTTGCTACGCATAAGCACCAGGAGATGAACTTGACATTTGATACTGATACAACCTTAAAGAGGAGACCTTGTATTGTTCTTAAGGAACACTATTATACCTTCCTTAAAGTTTGAAGAGCTTTATTTTCCAAAAATGGAAGTGTAGAATTGGTCCTAGTCAGAATGGAGCAGTCGACAGCCCTCTGACTTTATATTCTGTTCTTCTTCGCTCTGCAAGACCCTTTCCTACCTCTTTATTTCTTAGGCTATGTGTCTCTTTTTCCATCAGTTCTCTCCATTTCTATAGCCTCAGAGTCTCTTAAAGGGGCAGTGGCCCAACACAGGGCCATAGTGATTCGCAACTCCTGTCTGTGGGGTTAAAGTGATGCTTTAATTTGAACCTATATCTGAATTCTGTCATAGGCGTCATTGGTATTTTAAAACATTCTTTCATCTCCCATCAAAAGAACTTCAGGAAAAGGGTGAGGGGTTCTTGTTTGGAACTGGAACCAAGGCATCTGAGTGGGCTGAGGGCTTGAGACACCAGAGGCTGCTTTGGTCTCGTGAGCAGTTGTTTCCATTTCAGTGTTCTTGTAGCCCCAGCAGGGATGCTGGAGGATTAAGCTGGGCTTGATTGAAAGGCTGCAGAAGAGAATGGAGACTAGATATTTCTTGCCCTACTTGTCTCTGTTCTCCTCAGTCTCACATTTATCTTCTTGCCACAGTATCACCTCAAATGTCACCTCTTCCAAGAGGCCCTTGCCTCACCCTCACCTGGCAGAAGCAGAAGAGGAACAAGGAACCAGTCTCTGTAAATGCCATTTCAGTGACCTTCCTAACATAAGACTTTTCCTATACTCTGTGGCTCCAAAGCCTCCTGCAGCATCTCCTATACCTGGGCTTGAATCCTCAGCCTGACAATTCAAACACTCTCCAGTTAGGCCTCCCCTGTCCTTCTAGTGCCTGTTCCTCTGGTACCCGCTCCCATCCTTGGCCCTCAAACACCGTGCTGGATCCCCTAACACCTGAGTGTGTGGAAAAGCCTCCTTCACTCATGTAACTCACACATCCCTCAGGGCACCTTCCTTTTCCATTCCTTAAGTTAATTACATTAAAATGATTTTATAGGTTTGTATTATGAGTCATCAGCCACCATTTAATGGTAATATATAATCTCTCCCCATGGGGTGCTCTAGTCCAATTTCTCTACGGTGGTTTACAGCGCATTCATCACTAGACCATGTCCTGTGGTTACCTGCATAAACATCATTTCTCCGCTAACTTACTGCAAGTTCCTGTTTATGTCTGAATCCCCGCTCCTGAGGGCCTTGTGCATGGCTAAAGAAAACCTTTGTTCATCGGAAATGACTGAGGAAATATAGGAGCTCTTTGTGTTTACTGAGGACCATACTGAGGACTTCTGCATACAGAAGGCATTCATATAGGACCCAGATTTTCTGAGATTTTTCTCAATTTCAAAAATTATGTCTCATTGTCACATCATATGTCTTGACTTCTGGATGCAAAATATAGTGACATCAGTGTATTAACATTTCTCTTTATGTAAAACATAACGCTGAACATGGGAGTATCATTTCTACTTTGAACTCATAACAACATTTACTTTATTTTTTCCTAAATTGTTCTTGATTTGTAGTTGCTCCAACTCACATGCAAGTAAACACACAAATACACAAAAACACAGTTTTGATGTCAGTGTTGTAGTATCTGTGCAAGAGGCTGAAATTAGTCCAGTCTTTCCCGTGACTATCTCAAAGGTCCTTTCCTGCCATCACTTCGCAAGAGCAGATCTGCAGTTCTTTCTTTAATACATGCCTCAAGTACCTGGGACATACCTTTCCAACCACTGGCATACAACTCTCAGAACCAGGACAAGAAAGAAGGCCAAGATGACTAGAGTTAATAATAACAGCTTCATTTAAAGGTTTTCTAAAGTCAAACATCTGGGCATCCTCCGGAGCCCAAGATGTGATGGAGAGAATTTTTTTTTCCCTCGAAAATCTCAAAACTGTGAACTTGATGAGGTTAACACATCCCACAAATCAATGCCTTAAAACCAAATATCTTCTGCTAAGTATGAAAGTGGGTGCATTTCCATGTTCATCTTGCCCTCTCCCAAATCCCCTTCCCTTCATCCTTCCTGTCATACAGTCCCTGCTGGTCCCCTGGTCCCCCGCTGCAAGCTCTTTCTTTACAGGACTGCAGCACTGAAGCAGCACAGTTTTAAAGCAGAATTTAGGACCTGGCACAGAGGAAGGGATCCAGCGAACTCTGCAGAGAGAATCTAATTAGGTAGATGGGATTTGAGGAGCTGGAGTTTTTCTAGGACACCTGGCTCACCCTTCTGTGTAATGGAAGTTGTCACTGGCCCTTTGCTGGCAGCTGAGGCATCAGGACGTGGGTGTCACTTCTCATCTGAATTAAATGCTGCCTCCAGCATGACATTTCAGGCAAACAGGAACTGCTCAGTGCTCAGGCACTGGGACCTTTACCTGAGGTTCTTTTTAACTAAGAGACACTGTGATTTTTGCAGAGGGAGAGAGCTGTCAGCTCAGGATAAGGGAGAACTTCCTAAAACTCAGAACTGCCTCAGACAGACCGTTTGGTTGAGTAGTGGGATATCCACTACTGGCCAAATTCAGCAGAGAGGTGGCTTGCTGGATAGATGAAAGGAGGGTCCACCTCAGAGCCACAGGACTCACTAAGTTACAGCTTTCAGCCTCAGTCTCACACCCATAAAGTGGTGGATATTATATTCATTCATTCACATATTCAAAAAATATTTATTTATTGGGAATCCACTGTATGCCAGGCATTCTTCTAGGGGTGGGGGTAGAATGATTAACAAAAGAGGCGAAGCACTTGTCTTCATGGAGTGTGCGTATTAATGAAGAAAGGCAGAAAGCCAGCCGAACTGGCCGTCGTGGGGTACTATTTGGTATAAGGGGAGAGAGAATGATGGCGGAAATGCTGCCAAACCCACAGACTTAAATAAAATTGATTTTTAAAATTTTCATTTTCTATTGGAGCATAGTTGATTAACAGTGTTGTGTTAGTTTCAGGTGTACAGCAAAGTGATTCAGTCATGCATATACATGCATCTCTTCTTTTTCAAATTCTTTTCCCATTTAGGTTATTGCAGAATATTGAACAGTGTTCCCTGTGCTATACAGTAGGTCCTTGTTGGTTAAAAACTGAATGATGTTAATGAAAATAAATGAGATAATAATGACTAATATCTATTAAGCATGTTCTGGGTTCCTGGCACTATGCAAAGCACCATACCTTAAATAAACCACCTATCGATAAGAACTAATAGTCTCACTCTACAGGCACTGCAGCTGAGACTTTGACTAGCTGTGTAACTTGTCAAGTAAACCTAGATAGTTAGCGGTGAAGCTGGTGATGGAATTCAGGTATGAGCACCGCGCTCATAGGAGGTACCTAATTAATTATGTTGCTGTTGATGAAATTTGTTAATATTCATATGCTATTGAGCTATTATGAAGGTTATGTGAAGTTAAAATTGTATATGTTTAACAAATATTGCCTATGGTGTAAAGCTAGAGGCTATGGTGCTTGCAAGGAAACATAGGACACTGTCCTTGCCTTGCTCTGGCTTTCTGTCTAGTTTGGGGAGTTCTGCCTCAGGAAAAAATAGCTTAAAGCAGCACATGAGTCCAGTATATAATAGTTCTAGACAGTAGAAGTCTATTGGCAGTAGGAGATAAAAGGAGGAAGGTAGCGATGGGGATTCTTGTGGTCAGGAGAGATATCTGGGTTTCGGGTGAGGTCTTGAGAATGATAAATATGCAAAGGAGTGGTGGGAAGGAGAGATTAAAACAGATGGGATGGCTCCTTTGAAAAAATTAATGAAGCTTTAAAAGAAAAAAAAAAAAACTGGAAACAACCCAAATGTCCATCAACAGGACAATGGCTAAACAAATGGTAGTATATTTGCCCAATGGGATATTATTCAGTGATAAAAATGAATAAACTGACACACGCAACAACATTGATGAATCTCAAATGCATTATGATGAGTAAAAGAAGCCAGACACAAAGGGTGTGAACTGTATGATTCCATCTGCATGAAATTCAAAATGAGGCAAGCTAATCTATGGGGACAAAAGTTAGCAAAGTGATTCACTCTTGAGTTGTGGAGGGGATTCATTGGAAATGGGAATTAAAGAACATTTTGGGATAATGGAAGTGCTCTACATCTTGAACTGGGTGATAGCGACATAGGTGTATGCATGTATAAATGTCATTGAGTTTCACATCTCAGATGGTGCATTTTACTGTACATAAATTAAACCTTAATAAATCAAACACAATAGAGGAAAAAAAAAAGATGAGAGTGGGAATACTCTAGAGAGCAGAGATTGGCTCATTTCACCAAGACAGAGATCTACAAAAAGCATTTTGGAAAAAAAATGTTTGGAGTCAGTTTCCAGAAGGCTATGAGTAAAAAAAGTACAGGAATTATGATTTAGTCTATGAACAATAAATATCCTCTGGAGGTTTTGAGTAGAAAGCTAATAAATGATGTTTGTTAAAACGTAAATTTCTAGGTCCCACCACAAAGGTGTTGGTTGGGGCCTGGAAATTTTCATCTGTTACCAGTTCCTAGGTGATGCTGATACTTCAGGTCTGGAGACCACATTTTAAGGACTCTAATGTTAGTCTGCTTCTCAGACATCTACGGGGTGCAGGTTGAAAGAAAGCCTAAGAGCGAGCGAGTTGTTGAGGATTTGTAAATGGTGGAGTTAGAGGCTCCGGAGACAATGAGCCTGGAGCCAAGTTGTGTTTTGAAAGAAGCCATATGGAGGCTACAAGAGAGGAGGGCTGGGCCAGAGGGAAGCCATCCAAGGAGGAGACTTTTGTTGTAATTTAGGAGAGGGATGAGCAGAGTCTAAACCAGAGTGATATCCAAGGGGAAGGATAAGAAGAGATTAATTCAGAGTGATTCAGGAGTTAGAATTAGACGATCTGAGATTGCATATTAGGAATAAAGGTGAGAGGGGAGTCTTAGATGTCTCAAAATTTCTAATTTGGTAGATAAGGTGAGTGAGTGTCATTTGGATCGTGAAACAGGGTAAGAGAATTATAAGAAGCTTAGTCAGGATGTGTGTGAGTACCACAGAGGGGTGGTGTCATGGGCAGCCCCAAGTTCCTGCACAAGGACCAGAGATCCACCGGAACTGATAGCAATGATACCTGGAGGCTTATTGTGACCTCAAGCTGAGAATGATTCTGCCAGAACTGAGACCAAATAGGAAGGTCAGGGAGGAAGGTTTTAAAAGTGGGGTTGATTTTATTTTCAAAGTACATAGTTTTCTGTAAGAATTTTTAGAAAGATTTTGGAAGTTAAGTAAATAAATAATAGCAAGGTCTGGGGCAGCTAGAAAAAAGTGATAAAGAGGCAACTGTGTCAGCGGCAGCTAAAAATTCTCAAGGATAAAATAACAGTCATGAATAAGTCAGAAGCACACACGCGTACATATGAGATAAAAACAGAGAAGAAAGAAAGGCTGGGTTCTTTAAATAGTCTTAGCTTATATCTCAGATAAATAGTAGCAGTTTTAAATATAAATATGAATACATATATGTGTAAATAGATTAAAAACCTGAAAAGAAATATGTTAATACATGAACAGTGAATCTGGGTGTTAGGTTTATGGGCTATATTTATTTTCTCATATAAACCTGGATTTTCTCAATTTTCTATGATCAACATGCTATACTTTTAAAACTTGAGAAAAAGTTATTTAAATGTTTTTTTCTTTTAATTTGTATTTGAATAATGGAAGAGGAAAAGCATGATAGAATTCTCTAGAGAAAGGATTAGAGTTTGGCTTACTGGTTCTCTTCTCTCTGCATCCCAAGACAGATCTTGGCAGTCCCACAAAGAAACGTCTGGATCTCTCATTGCTCAGTGATTGGCAGGCAGTAACCCCCTGAATGCTGCAACCTCACAGGCAATTTGATCCATTCTCACTGGGAAGCCTGGGGCTAGGAGGCAATATTTAGAGTAACACAACATTGAAATCAATCTGAAATACCAAGAAAAATGGTTAGTGATGCATAACAGCCTCAGCCATTGCTCACCCCACCTGCAGCTGCTGGGAGACCGGGACAGAGAGTGGTTCTCTGGCAGATTCCCTCGGGAGCTGTGGGCCTGCCTCACCAGCCTCCCTGGCCCCCACCTCAGGACTCCTGGCAACAAATGGCCCAGGGCAACACTCATGGAAGCCGATAATAGACACAGAAAATTTAAACAAGAAGCAAAACATATACCATTGCTCCTTACTAAAAAGTAAAATAGGTCTGACTTTAAGATCCACTCTTTATATGAGACAGAACATTCATGGGAAAAGGAAAGAAAATACAGATTTTGCTCCATTTCCCACTGACCCTTGTGTTTTTCTTTTCATCCATCCCTTTGCTTGTCAGTTTGTTCTCATTCTGTGGTCTGTGATCTCAGAAATGCAAACACTGGGGTTCAGAGTTATAGGGAATGCCTTCCCTTAGTGATTCATGTTTTCTACCTTCCTTCTCTGTGGAAAGATTTAAGTTAGCCTGACTCTTGGGAACCACAGGTCAATTGCTACCTACAAATATGCACATACTAATCCTCTCCTTTCCTCTCTGTCTTCCATAATCTCTCAAAAATGACCCACAGGACATTTCTAAACCTTTACTCACCTGCATTGAATAATTCTCACTAAGGTCAACACAGAAATCACCTTCAGCCTCTATTTAAACTCTTGTTTCTTTATATTGCACATTTCATAGAGAGCATGCAGTGGCCCACTCCTATCTTTCCTTCAACACTATCATCATAGCTGTGAAGTGGCTGTGATCACACAACAATGGGAAATTGATGAGGGAAGCTTCTTGTCTGTTGCTCTACAAAGATAACATCTTTCTAAATCTCTTTGGGGCTCAAGATTGGCTTTTTTATCATAACAGGTTCTCTGTCATTGGGTAGCCTTGAAGGGAAGGGTGTTATTACCAGAAGGAAAAGAGAGCTGTTATATGTAGCCTTTGGTGGTGGAGGAACACTGCTAGTACCAAATCACAGAGCAGCAGGAAGGGAGCCCAGGAAATAAACATTACTTAACCTCTCCTTCGTCCTCCATCTAATCTCTAAGTAGTACTGCCCACCGGCCTAGACCAGGATCTGGATGGATTGCACTGCATATTTGTACTCACACACATGAAAGTGTACATCTATCTATATAATTTTATTTTATGTAAATATGATTATATTATATATTTTTCTTCAACTTGCTTTCTCCTCTTAATAGTATGTATAAGCAAAATATCCAAGATCTCCACTGAAACGAAATGGGACCGGAGCAGTAAATACTGATAATCAGTTTGTGAGCATAGGTTTATTGCTATAATATTACAAGAGTCAGCCATTAGATCATTCCCTCTGTTAGGTCTATGCTTTGTCCAGTGTTATAAAATCAGATACATAAATGAAGGTTTTCAGGTATCTTAAATCACAAGAATGTTGCAAAATATAGTTATTCTGCAACAAACACCATTTTCCCAGGTGAAATAAAGAAAGGAGAACTTTTCTGGCTAAAAAGGTCATTAGTTAATTTCATAAGCGCTTTACTGAAAACAAGGAAAAATATGTATTTCTGAGCTGACTTACATAACTAAGTAATTTCTGAAGAGGCTGTTGGAGGAGATCATGGAGAGGACAAGACCACTGGTTGACCCAAGAGGGGACTTGGGTCATCAGAGGGTCCTCACCCCTCCCTCCATCCTTGGAAGGTATATTCTGCCCACCCCAGTTCTTGTGGTTTTTTGAGGGCACAGCCTTGAGAGAGTTACTTGTTGTTGACTGAATCCCATACTCCTCTTGGGACTGCCCAAGCCCAGCCTCCTAAGTGAGTTCCTTTGCTTGTTAAAAATGCCACCTACTTAGCTGGAGTGTCCTCTTTCTTAGGTCCCTCCCTACCCTCTGTGTATGGGGCTGGTTTCAGATTCCACCCTGGGAATTCCTGAGTTTTCGAACCAGTGAGGCTACTTGAGGTGGTCAAGGAAGTTACCTTCATTTATCCAAGAGTAATTTGAAAACGGGCCATGATTTTAAATGTTTTTGTGGGGAGAGTGAGGAATCACATTCTAAATATTTTATATCTTTTCTTATGTTCCACCTCAATATCTTATCTTAATATCACAGTGGGTTTTTTTTGTTTCTGTTTTTTGTTTTTCTGGGGTTTTTTTGGCCGTGCCATCTTAGTTCCCCTACCAGGGATTGAACCTGGGCCCTTGGCAATGAAAGAGCTGAGCCCTAACCACTGGACTGCCAGGGAATTTCCAGTATCACAGTATTTTAAATGACTGGAGATTATTCCATATTAGCTCTACACCATAAATTGATTCATCACTAACATACTGGAGGGGATTTACATTTGTTCCAATTTCTAAACTGTATCAAACATCCTTTTAAAAATTACACTGTATCAATATAGAAACATACAGAGAAAAATGCATAAAAATGTATATGAAGTTCAGTGTATTATTATTAACTAGATAAATAGTCCAAGGAATAGAATATGGAGAATCGGAAAGCTGTCCTCACATTCCCTCCCAAACATTCCTCTCTCTCTTATCCAAAGTTTACAAGTACCATGGTTTCTAATACTGCATATTAGTTTTTCTATTTTTAAATTCCCATAAGTAGAATGATCCTGTAAGTAATCTTTTAAGTTTGTGTTATGTGGCTCATAACGTTGGATTTATTTATCTTTTAACATGTACTTGTGGTTTTAACATTTTTATTGTTGTATAGTGTTCCATTGATTTATCATTTAGAATGAGTGGATATTTGTCTGGTTACTAGTTTGTGGCTATTATAATTAACAACACTATAAGTATTCTTACATGCACTAATGTATTTCTGCTAGACATTGCCAGATTATATGTCATGTTCAAATTTAGTTGATAATGCCACTATGTTTTCCAAAATGTTTGAAGCAAATTCTCAGTATTGAAAAGGATGCCATTGGTCCACGTTCTCATCAAACTTAAATTATCAAAACATTTATTTTTAGACATTTTGGTGAACGTGACGTGATATCTCATTATTGATTTATTTTCCACTTTACTGATACTAATATAACTTCATATAGTTAGTGCCCATTTGGTGAAGTACCTTTTTAAATTTCTTGTAATCTTTTATTAGATTGTCTTACTGATTATAATTGATTTTAAGTTAAGCTTTTTTATTAATTTGGAAGTATTCCTTATATATCTTGATAGGAGCCCTTTTTTGTGTATGTATACTGAAAATATGTTTTTTCACTTTGTGGCTTACTTTTTTTTTTTTTGGCCATGCTACGCAGCTTGTGGGATCTTAGTTCCCTAACCAGGGCTTGAACCCAGGCCACGGCACTTAAAGCACCGAGCCCTCACTGCTGGACTCCTAGGGAATTCCTGTGGCTTATTTTTTAATTGTTTTACTGGAATATCATGATGAACAAAAGTTGACAGATAAAGGTAGTCCAATTTTTCCCTGTGGTTGGGCTTTTTTAGGTTCTTTTAAAACTCTGTTCACATACAAGGTTATGAATATATTGTTCTGTGTTATATTCCCCCAAATTTAGTTTTTACTTTTTACATTTAGATCTAAAATCCACTGGAAATTTATTATTTGTGAGTTATGAAATAGGGACCAAGACTTTTTCTAGCCACATGGATATTCCATTTTCCAAGAACCATTATTGAAAACTGTCCTTTCCTCCATTGTTCTTGAATGCTACCACTGTCAAAATCAAGTGATCATATACTGGGCATATACCCTGAGAAAACCATAATTCAAAAAGATGCATGTACCCCAATGTTCATTGCAGCACTATTTACAATGGCCAGGACATAGCAGCAACCTAAATGTCCATTGACAGATGAATGGATAAAGAAGATGTGGTACATAAATACAATGGAATATTACTCAGCCATAAAAAAGGAATGAAATTGAGTCATTTGTAGTGATGTGGATGGACCTAGAGTCTGTCATACAAAGTGAAGTAAGTCAGAAAGATAAAAACAAATACCGTATATTAACACATATACATGGAATCTAGAAAAATGGTACTGATGAACCTAGTGGCAGGGCAGCAATAGAGACCAGACGTAGAGAATGGAATTGTGGACACAAGGGTGGGAAGGGGAGGCTGGGATGAACTGAGAGAGTAGCATTGACATATATACACTACCATGTGTAAAATAGATAGCTAGTGGGAAGCTGCTGTATAGCACAGGGAGCTCAGCTCGGTGCTCTGTGATGACCTAGATGGGTGGGATGAGGAGGGTGGGAGAGAGGCTCAAGAGGGAGGGGATATATGTATACATATAGCTGATTCACTTTGTTGTACAGCAGAAACTAACACAACATTGTAAAGCAATTATAATCCAATAAAGATGTAAAAAAAAAATCAAATGGTCGTATACATGTAAGTCTATTTCTGTACTGTCATTCTGTTCACAGGGTCTATTTTTCTACCTGCTGCTAATAATACAATGTCTTCATTACTGTAAGTGTATAAGACATCTTGCATATACTTTCACTTTTTTGTTCACTTGTCCAGTAGACCAAAAATGAATAAAAATGGTGTAGGTGGGTATGGAAACCTTTTTTTCTCTGATATTAAAAGAAATGTTTTATACAATGCCCATTACATCTAAAGTTTCTCTTCATAATTGTCATTTTTTAAATATACTTTATCAGTTTCCTTCTATTTCTAGCTTCCTAAGAGCTTTCTATCATAAATGGATGTTGACTTTTGTAACACTTTTTCTGCATCTCGAGTAGTCGTATAATATTTTTCATTTATTTTGCTAATATGGAAAATTACCTTGACATATTTTTGGATGCTAAACCAAACTTTCATCCCTGAAATATTTTTAAATTGGTCATGATGTATCCCCAGATATAGATATGAATATGGATAAGGATATAGATATAAGTTAATATACAATTTTTTTGGCTACCAGTAGCTAATGTTTTTAGTATTCTTTGAATCTATGTTTACAAAAGAAAATTTTCCTTTTCGTTAATGCCTTTGAAAGCTTTGGTATCAAGTTCATGAAGGCCTCATACAAATATCTGAAAAATATTTCTTACTTGTCTCTCTACTGGAAGTGTATCCATTAGATTGGTTTTTGCTTCTTCCTTATATATTTAGTAAAATTAACTAGTGAAATCACCAGTACCAGGAACATTTTGTGGGAAGCTTTTTTTTTTAAATCACAAATTAATTTTCTTTACTAGTCGGAAGACTATTGTATTTTTCATCAGCTTTTGTATTCACTTCACTAAATTGCACTTTTCCATGAATTAGTTCATTTCATCTAATCTTTACTCATTATTTTATGCTTTTCTTATCTTCTTGAACATATCATGCTGATTTGTAATAGTTGTTTTATTAGTACTTATATTCTACTTATATACTCTCAGTCATTTCTGGGTCTGTTTCTACTGACTGATGTTTTGCCCTAGGTATGGGCATATATTGCTGCTTTTTTGTGCCCAGTAGTTTGTTACTGAGTTCTGGACATTCTAAATTTTATATTTTGGGGGTGCTGGAATTTACTGTATTCCTTTAAATACTGTTGTACTTTGTTCTGGGGCAGTATATTCATTTCCAGACTTCTTTCAAGCTTTGTTATGGTGAGTCCAGCCTTTATCCTAGGGCTAATTTAAGGCCACTATTAATCAATTATCTTCTGAAGACACTACCCAATGCCATGTATTGTGATATTTTTCCACTCATCGTATATTTGTCACAACTAAGGAATCAAAGTTGGTACATTACTGTTAAGTAAACTCCACACTTCATTTGAGTTTCACAAGTTTTCTACTCAATGTCCATCTGCTGTTCCAGGATCCCATTCAGGAGACCACATTGTACTTAGTCATTATGTTTCCTTGGGCTCCTCTAGACTAGTGACAGTTTTTGATCACTATGACAGCTTTGAAGAGTACTAGTTATTTTATATTTATATTTTTAGAATATTCCTTATTTTGGGTTTGTCTGATGGTTTTCTCAAGGTGGAATAGGGGTTCTGGGCTTTGCGGAGGGGGATAGCTGAGTTAGAGAGCCATTCTCATCACATCACATCAAGGGTACATCCTACTGACCTGACTTACCAATGATGATGTTAACTTTGATCAAATGACCAAGGGGATGGTTGCCATGTTTCTCCACTGTAAAGTTACGTTTCCACCCCTTTCCACCCTGTGCTTTTTTGAAGCAAGTCACAAAGCCCAGCCCACAGTTAAGGACAAAAGGAGTACATTAAGATGGAGGGGGTAGTATGTACATAAAGTATTTGGAAGTTTGATTTTAGGATTGTTTCTGTTCCCTTCACTATATATAGTGATTTTTTAAAAATTTATTTTATTGAAGTATAGTTGATTTACAATGTTGTGTTAACTTCTGCTGTACAGTAAAGTGGTTCAGTTATAGGTATATCTACATTCTTTTTCATATTCTTTTCCATTATGGTTTGTTATAGGATATTGAATATAGTTCCCTGTGCTATACAGTAGGACCGTGTTATTTATCCATCCTTTATATACTATTTTACATCTGCTAATTCCATACTCCCAATCCACCCCTCCCCCATTCCCCCTCCCACTTGGCAACCACAAGTCTGTTTTCTATGTCTGTGAGTCTATTTCTGTTTTGTAGATATGTCCATTTGGGTCATATTTTAGATTCCACATATAAGCAATATCATATGGTATTTGTCTTTCTCTGTCTAACTTACTTCACTTAGTATGATCATCTCCAGCTCCATCCATGTTGCTGCAAATGGCATTATTTCATTCTTTTTTATGGCTGAGTAGTATTCCATTGTGTATATATGTATTGATATATAGTGATTTTAGACATGCCTCTGATTATTTGTCATATAAATTTACTTGGGTTTTATTCTGCTTTGCTTATGATGTTTTGCTTCTTTGTCTGTTTTTTAATTTTATATTGCAAGTGCATTGTCAAAGGGATTTCATCTGTGGTGATTATACATAGCCTGGCATATAAGATACTACTTAGGCTCCACTTCAGAGCCTCTCAGCCTAAACTGCCTGTTATTCCCACTGTCACTATGGTCATCAGCTCTCCCTGGGCTCCTACTGACTTTTGTAGACACAACCCACATCACTTGGCCTCATGCTTACACCCCTTGCCTTTTGCCTCTTGCCCAAGGCTTCCCTTTTGATGTCAGGGTTTGGAACCTTAAAAACCTGGCTCAGCAAGCACTGGGACATTGGGATCTTTAATGCCTCATGGGGCACATGTTTGACAAATGAAATATTGAAGCCAGGAAATGGAGCCATCCCCTTGCTTCTCCTGGAAAGATTGGCGAGATGTAGTTACCTGGTTACTTAAAGGACAGTCCCCGAGGCATCAAGAAAGCAATCGCACTTCTCAGGGGCTGACCCCACAGCCCATCCTCAGATTGGCAGCTTTGCTTTCCTCCCAGCCTGACTCCCTTTTCTCTCACTGACCCTAAAACAATAGTAGCCTATAGGTCCTTTGCCACACGCTCTGCTTTCTAAGGAATCCAGGCTAAGGTAACTGCCTTTGCCTGACCCTCCTGAAGTATTACCAACCTAGAACCACCTTTTGTCTAAATGTATTACATTGGGTTTCTTGGACTATGCAGACATTGCAAATTTCAAACTTAAACCCTTATGAGCAGAGAATTATGTTTATAAGTTCTTAGAGTATTTTTTCTTTTCCCTTATTCAGAATTCACAGCAAAATAGATTTTTTTTCCCTTTCCTTTATGTCTGAGATGCCATTAAAAAAATCCTAGTCTATCATACCACAGGAAGATGAAGCATTTTTAGCATCCCAGGCTTATATGGAGATATTAGTATTCGCCTGTCCTTTTCTCCTAACCATATCTGGATGTTAAAACTCTAATTCTCAGTTATTAGGATTTCAGTTACCCCCAAAATAGCTGAAACCTCAGTGCCTACTCTTGTCTGATTTCAGATTCTTCTTCACTTTAGGTCCCTCAATATTTCCCTTATATTCTTTGGCGTCCTGCTATGCATTCTTTAGAGTTCATCCAATTTTTTCTAGGTGTTTTTATTGGTAGTACTTATATGATATATTGTCTTCCCTATTCCCAAGAACAGAAACCCTGAATATTTGCAATTCTGCCAAGCTTGGAGATCTGTTTTATAAATGCATATCAGCTTGGAAGCAGAAATTCAAGAGGAGAGTTTGCTACAAGCAAACACATGCCTGAGAAATAACATGGAAGTAGAGAAGACAGGAAACATAGATACAGACCAAAATAGTATGCATTGCAGTCCAACAACAGTTAGTGTAGGACAATCATCTCTACATATTTCAATAAGCCTGAGGGTCACACCAGACCTAAATTGTAACTCATGTTAATAATGTTGACATCAAGGAAATGTAGCGTTTAAAAAAATATTCACTGTACTGAGGATGGTAACACTACGTAAAGTATATTTAAAAGCATTTCTTCCTGAAATAATTCTAAATGTTATGTTACTTAAAAGAGTGGATAATAATAAGATTAAATTATAATCATTTCCAATTATTGAGCTTCTCATAGGTGTCTGGTACTGGGCTCTGTTTTTTACCTAATTCTTAACGCATCATCTTAATTCTCACAATAAACCTGCAAGATAACTATTATAAAGCCTTGCTTTGTAATAAGTACGTTAAAGTTACACAATTAGTGAATGGCCAAGACAGAATTATAGTTTCTCTGCTATTTCTATTTTACTGTATTCTTATTCTTTCCCATTCAGGAAAACCTCTTATTCTATAGACACGTTCTAAGAATGTCCCAGATGGCTGAGTCATTATCTATCACGCTTCCTTGCCCAGGAGACCCCCTGACAATTCAGGAAGAGGCAGCCTATACTCAGTGTATCTCTTGACCTCTGTTTATGACTGGTCTCAAGCAGGTTCCCAGGGTGGTCAGAGCCTCTACCTGGAGAGGCAGTGATGGAAGTATTTTGCACACATGCCAAATCTGTGGCATTGAAACCAGTGGGGAGACGAATAAGGGGGCCTGGGTAGTGAGTCAAAAGTGACAAAAATAGCAACAAACAGGAGGGACAAGTTTTCAAAGGTGATAATTCTGTCTGGACAGTTGACAAAGAACAAATGCTCCCTAGCTCCCTGTGGAAATTATCATTTTAAAAAACAGACTGGGGAGCTTAGATAATTATTTAGTCCTTTTAAATATTTATGAGTTCCAGTGTGCTACATACATTTTAAAAGACAGTTGACAACTGCAGCATATATCATCCCGGTCCCTCTGTGAGCTAAAAATAGTTTTCTTTTTTCATGTAAAAACAATACTTTCAGTTTTGGTGTCCACGAAATAAAAGACCGTAAAAATACTAATTTACAGGCATGACAGCAAAGAATTTTCTAAGAAATTCTACTTGTAAACTTGCAGGTGAGTCATCTGGTCTGTCCGTTCTGCCTGGGAGAAAGATTGCAGAGGGCACCCGTGATTAGTGGCCAGGACAGGGGATGAGGGTTTGGTGGGCCTGAGGTTGAGGCAGTCAGTCTCTACCCATGGGGCCCTGGAAGCTTAAGGAACCAGCCCGGCCATTGCCTGGAGGAGTAAACTTAGATTTGCTTCAGAAATGAGAACCAAGCCTGGGATCAAAAAGGCAAAACATTGGCAGGAACAGGAGAAAAAGAACAGAAAGAAAATAGACTGCCAAGATGCAAGTTTTGAGCATTGTTTCCAATCGGGCTAATGTTTCCACTCCTTTCCTAGGGGGCAGATGCAGGTGTGTAGATGAGTCTGGCTGATTTAATGGGGCAACTGGACACCTCCCACTCTTTTCTGTGTCTTCCTGGGGTAGAAAGTGTTCATGAATGCTGTCAGTGCCCCATCCACATCCGCTTCGCCAGCAGGAACCCCCTTTCTACAGCTACTGAGACCACCGGCTATTAGCATCCCACAAGCACTCCTTTCTCTAAAGAATTACCTTTGCTCTAAAAGGAGCTACCTTACTTTATAAGATACTTCCTCCTTGAGTCAGAACTTGATCAGTGATTGACTGACGTAGGGTTCACAATGCCAGCCCCTTTGCCTCCGTGTGGGCCTGACTCTGCAGTACAGTTCGTGCTCCAGAGCTCCCAGTGGGATCAGGCTGAAGTGCGGCTTCCATGGAGACCACATCCTACCCCTGCCCCATTGTGCTACCTTTACTTCTTCACGTATTTTACCTAAGTGCACCCTTTCCAGAAATCTTGTGATGAGAGTCACCATCTCAGGCCCTTCTAGGGAATCCCACTAAGCCAGAAGGATAAGGAGGGCAGTGGTTCTGTCAGCCAAATGGGGAAACCGAATCTGTAACAAGGGAAGTGGCACTTCTCACACTTCTCACACACTTCTCACGTACTATACAAAGTGCAATCTATTATTTGATTTTTTGCACAGGAATGATTGGGTGACCCAGAATACAGCAGGAGCTGAGTAAACTGCACCACCCTCCATGTGTAAAATGCCCTTCTCCTCCTGAACACTCTACTCAGGCTTTAGGACTCAGTTCTCATGTCACTGTCTTGGCAGGTGCTTCCTGCTGGTCCTGACTCCCTCCCGAGCCTGCGCTGTTCCAGTTTCTTCTTCACTTGAGCTTCCATGGTGGTTTGCATTGCTCTCTGTCATTGACATATCATCATGTACCATGAGGTGAGCTCTAATGTTTGTTGAATGCCCCATAAATGCCCTAGCTTGCTTCAGCCAGAGGGGATGAGACAAGGCCATGTTCTATACCTGAGGTCCTGTTTCTGAGGGTGGCTGTTTCTTTTCACTTTCTCCTCCCTAATGAGGGCACCAAACTCCCCATCCACACTTATTTCACACTGTCTGAGGATGGCAGGAATGCCCAGGGTCAACAGCCATTGCATTAGGTCTGTCTCATAGGTGGGTGTAGTGATAGAAGGACACTGGCATCATCCTGGGAACCAGTGTCTCCTTGAACAAGACTAAAGAGGAAGGTAGTTAATCTTCATGAACATCAAGCATCTTTGCTGAATTATGTGCTGAGTCATACCAACACACAAGCAAGGATGTTATCCCATCATGGAGCTGGCTATAAAATTACTAGGGTGCCATGTTGTCTTGGTAACACACCAAGGAGAAGCTTCCAGGCCCAAGAAGGCCTGAGTCAGGGGTAGGTCTGCTGCAGCTGGGCTAGACGAGCAGACTGCAGAGGTGGAGCCAGCTCCTGCAGATTCCAGGGCAGGGAGCTCTGGAGCCGAATGCACGATAACCAGCACACTCCCTTGAGTCCCACTGTGCCCAGGGAGAGTCTACACGTATCGAAAGACACATGCGAGAGCACATGCAGTGGTGTGTGCACGTGCAGTGGTGTGTACACATGCAGTGGTGTGTGCACATGCAAGAGCGGGAAACCCTGCCTGCAAGTCTGAGCTGAGACCTCGGGACTACTCAGTACAGCCCCTAGGGGAGGGGACACCATAAAGCCGGCTTTAGGGAGCTTCCTTGACCCATAGGCTGGAGGCCCTGAACCTGTAGCTACTCCTCCTCCTCACACCAAGGCCTGGAGTCTCAGGCTAAGAAGCCCTCATCCCAAGGTAGCTTGGGTTTTAGGTACACACCCAGAGTCTAGTGGATGGACCAAAAGTGATGAGGAGGCCCGTGGTCACCCCAAAAGCACCTCCTCAGACAAAGAATAGGGCTTGTTAGTGGGAAGGTGCAGACAAACCTGTGAGAAACGCAGACCCACAGAGAGAGGTCAGTGCCAGCATGGGGAAGTGTCCGTCCTCAGCCTCAGTTGCCGCAGTCCTCCTGCAACTGGCCGAAACCCAGGGGCAAGAAGAAGAGTTTGATGAGTGCATGAAAAGGATTCCAGAGAGAAAATCCCTCATGTGCTCTGGAAACAATAAAGAAAGGTCTGTCCCAGTCAACACAGTGTGTGTGAGAACTGAAGTCTTGCATCTCCATCCAGTCTGGAAGGGGAGATTACATCGTGAGCATAGTGCGGTCTCTCTCAGACCCGCAGTTCTTGTTCTGAGCTCCACGCAGGTCAGTTCTGCAGGCAGAACGAGCAACGGAGGGATTAGAACTCTCAGCCAGGGCTTGCAGGTGCTGTGGGAGGTGGCAGGCTCAGGTGCCGCACGGGGGCTCGGACACGAGGCTGCGGTCTTTCCTTGGCGGGTTCAGGGCTTGCAGATGCTGTGGGAGGTGGCAGGGTCAGGTGCTGTACGGGGGCCTGGACACGGGGCTGCAATCATTCCTTGGCGGGTTCAGCCCTTCTCCAGGCCTGAGTCTCAGCCTGCCCGTGGGCCTCTGTGACCATGGGAAGAATAATAGACTTGGAGGCAGAAGACTGAGTGGGACTTCTACTAATGAGACCATTTGTTGGTTGTCAGATTTTAAGAAAGTAACATTAGCCTCTTTCCTCATCTGCAGAAAGGGTACAATGACGCTCCTGTTTCCGGGTTATGGTGAAAACCAAATGAGATCACTTCTGAAAGTGTACGTCGCATTCTGCCAACTACACAGTTAAAAAATTGCAAGCATTTAATAAGCCTCTATTATCTGCTAAATTCTTCATTAAGCGAAGTAGTGGTGATACAAAGATGAATAAGACAAAATCTCTTCCTTCCGATGGCCGTACCACAGCTGCAGGTGATCAGATCACAGGCAGATTAGGACGTATTGCATGATATTTAAGGCCCTGTAAGAAGAATCTCAAATATGCCTGGAGCACAGAGGCCTGACTCTATTTCTCAGGTTTATAGAGTTAGAACTAAAGTCAGTCCGAAGCTGGTCCTCGCCCTCCTGTGGAGGCGTGTGGCTTCCTTAGTGCTGAGGCTGCAACAGGACTCAGACTTTCTGACTCCCAGCACAGAGGTGTTTTCTCTACATCACACTTTTTTGTTTTTCCATCAACAGTAAAGGCAGTAATCTTGGTTTCAGAGTCTAAATGAAAGCACTGGAGTTGACCTTTTGGGAAGCTACTATAGACCAAATACTTTTCCCCCGAAGCATCATTTTTCACAACCCTAATTAGAGTTATTTTATAGCAGCCTAATGCCAAAGCACAGATTCCTAATACACTTTTCCTTTATGATCTAGTAATAAACATCTGATGCTTAGTTAAGTTGACAATCTAGTTCCTTCTCTCAAGAGAGAAAACAATAACATTGCATCTGAAAAGCCGGCTCTCTGGTTTGAGAAAAGTTGATTTTTCATATTAGGCGGTTGAAAAGCTGAATAACGGAATAAACACCCCAGCTCCTTTTTTGGAAGCTGGGGGGCTGCCCAATGGAAATGTGCTGTGGTGTTATCTTCTGCCCCAAATCGCTCTTGGAGAAAGAAAGGTTACAGATTCAAAGCGAATCATAGGGACTTCCCTGGTGGTCCAGTGGTTAAGACTTCACCTTCCACTGCAGTGGGTGCGGGTTTGATCCCTGGCTGGGAATTAAGATCCCACATGCCTTGCGACAAAAAAAAAAAACAAAAAAAAACCAAAAACATAGAACAGAAGTAATATTGTAACAGATTCAAAATTCAAATGGTCCACATCAAAAAAAATCTTTAAAATAAAAAAAGCAAATCATAGTTGTGGCTGACTTCACTTGGAGAGTTGCCCAGGTCAGTGTTGTTTACCCAAAACAAGAAATTATCTGCTGTATCCTTGATGCACCAACCTATTCCTGAGAGAGAGCTCAGGACTAGAAAAGGAGTCACATTATGACTGAAGCAAGAATAGGAACAATATTTAAAACTGATAAGAACAATTCAGCCAAATGGAAGCTGCCTAACACTTTGACACTCACTGTCATCATTCAAAGGGTATCCTTTACTTATGTTAATTAAGAAAAATAAACACCGCTTCACGTTGCCCCATATTGTCAAAGCAAATACACAGTAGGAAGCATAATCCATTTACCTCCCTGCATGTTCTTACTACTGAACCAAGCCATTTGGAGAAATTGTTTAGCTCAGCTGAGGGCGACTTTATCAATTGCTGATTCTAACCCTAATACCAACATTTATTAAGCTTCTACACTGGGCCAAGAACTGTGAATGCAAGGAAAGAGGTAACACTCCATTTCTCGGGGTCTTGCATTGTAACTAGTAATTTCTATGATATTTTATATTTATAGAGAGTATTTTATGTTTATCCATCCACTCAACAAATATTTATTAAGCACCTAATTTCTAGAAGCTAGGGATCAATACTGAACCTGAAAGAGACAGTTACTGCCCTATTTCTAATGCAGGAAGTCTGATAAACAAAATAGTTAAATATGTGGTGTGCTAGAAGCTAATATGTAATAGGAAGAAGAATAAAGGAGTTAAAGAAGGATCCAGAGTACTAAGGATGTGGTTGGGAGTATTATTCCATATTGAGTGGTCTTAGGAAGACCTCTCTGTTAAAAGGCATATGAGAAATCAGAAGAAAAAGAGAAAGTCATGTGACTATGCGGGAAAAGGTATTGTAGGCAGAGAAAACAAGTGAACAGAAAATGAGGGAGGAGTGTTCTTGATCCAGGAGTCTTGGACCAGCAAGGAAGTGGGTGTGGCTGGAGGGGGGTGATGGGAAAAAGGGTGGGGAAGAGTTTATGGAGGCAAAGCAGCCAGATCGAGCCGGGCCTTGCAGCAGCATTAAGATCTTGAAAAATGGTACAGATGAACCGGTTTGCAAGGCAGAAATGGAGACACAGATGTAGAGAACAAACGTTTGGATACCAAGGGGGGAAAATGGAGGGGGGAGTTGGGATGAATTGGGAGATTGGGATTGACATACATACACTAATATGTATAAAATAGATAACAAATAAGAACCTGCTGTATAAATAATAAATAAATTAAATTAAATTAAAAAAAACAAAGATCTTGGCCATGACTCTGAAGGCTCTGGGAATTATAGGAGGGGTTCAGCAGAAGAGTGACATGATCTGGCTTAAATCTGAGAAAGAATGCTCTGGATGCTTTTGAACAATAAATGGTAGGGTGACAGATAAGCAGAGAGACCAGATTAAAAACAAACAAACAAAATAAACAAAAAACCAATCTATTGCAGTAATCCAGGCAAGAGACGCTGGTGGCTAGGACCAGGGTGATAACAAGGGGAGAGGCTAGATTTTGGATGTATTTTTAAGATGGAGACAAGAGGATTTATTGATGGATTTGCTATAGGGATTGGCTTCTAGGTGTGGGTATAAATACCATAACTCCCTTGCGTCCTGGCCATAATAATTATACAATTTTTTTGAAGTGATTAAGCTTCCCATACTCACTGTAGTAGCTGATTGCACCCTTTATGGGTTTCCTTTCCCTTCATTTCCTCATCTCCCTACCAGTGTTACCTTCACGACCTAAGTAAATTTTTGCACGATAGTGGTCTCAGTAATTGTTTCTAGAAGAACCTAAAACTAAAACAGCAGATACAATTTAAATGGAGATTAGACCATCTCTGTTGCCCTTTTATATTAATAGAAGTTCTGGTTTTCGCTGATGATTGCAGCGTTGACCTGTGTGGTGGTGGAGAATGTGCCAGCTCTAATTTTTAATTTGCATTTCCTGTCACCCAGAAGATGAACGCAGGTCTTGCCTTTCCTGCACACCTTCAGGAAAAGTCACTGATTTGTGTCCCTTTGTCATCTCATTTCAACAGCAAGGGCTCAGGTCACTGGGCCTGATGGGGGCACAACTACTGCTAGCAAGGGGCAGTGACAGGCAGTGATACAACTTCACTTTCCTCTTTATTCAGTAGGGAGCACACTAGAGTAAGCAAGGCAACTCTTTCCAATTTTAATTTAAATTAAAGAGCATTTGTGTCTCTGGCCAAGCTCTTGTAGCCATTCTCTCCGAGTTAATAATGGTGGGTTGGGCAAGAGGGGCTCTGATTTTCTGTGCTCCCCTCTTCTCTGGGTAAAGACCTTCCGTGGTCATTACTGATAATCTTATTTCTCGTAGATGGATCCTAATATCAGTATGAAATGCCTCCATAAGAGAAACACCCTCACAGAGAATGCAGTGAGAGGGTCTCCAAGACCTTAACTATTTAAAGAGGTTTTAAGTTGTTCCATCTTTGGTGGTTCAACAGGCACATGACTGAGAAATAAAGTTCTGAGGAAGGGAATTCACGTTTCTTAAGCACCTACCATAAATCATGTGAAGCTTCAGATTCTTTCTTATATTTTATATTACACAATTGCCCTTAAAATTTACAGATGAACAAATAGATCTCAGAGAGATTAAGTGACTTGCCCAAAACAACAACTGGTGGGGCCAATATCTGAATAGAACCTGCTCTGATTTCAAAGCCATGATTTCATAACAACATCATCCTGCTCAAAAGTAGATGGTAAAGAGAAGCAATGTCTCAACATGAATTTTTTTCTACTTTCCCAAAAGTGAAGAGATGCTGAGACAAGGTAACAGGGGACTTTGAGCCCAATGAGAAGGGATGGAGGGTTTTTGTTTTCCTCAGACTCAGAATGCATTCAGGGAAAGGAACGAGTGTCCTAAAAATTAACTCCAATTAAAGGAGACAACAGAGACTGTCCCTTTGGCAGGGAGCTAAGAGTGACACAGGCAGAAGACATGTGTGACCAGAATCCAAGGAGGATGATGCTATCAGACCTGGTGTCCCCAGACAGCAAGAGGTTTCACAGTTTTCTGGACACAGAAGCCATTCCCTGTAGTCCTGGGCATGCAGCCCAGAGGGAGGCTGGTTGGTAAAGACTGTGGCAAACTGGGGAATCTGCTTAACCTCTATACTAGATACTTTATGTAGCATAAAACACTATTGCAAAATTTTGGAGCTTAAAACAACTAGCGTTTATTTAGCTCAATATTCTGTGGATCAGTTGGGTGGTTCTCCAGGACTAGGTTGGCTTGACTGATCTTTACTGGGATCCCTCAGGCATTTGTCATCACCTGGCAGGTGAGCTGGTGGCTGCATAGGATAGCTTCGCTCATACATCTGGCAGTTGGTCAGCTTTTGTCCAGGTTGACAGAGGTGACTGCAGCCTATGTCATTCTTTATTCAGCAGGTTAGTCCAGGATACTTCCACTGATAGCTAAGGTACCAGGAGCAGCAAGAGAGGGCAAGTCTCAATGGTCAAGTTTCCCCCCCCCAAAGATAACATCTTGTAAAACTATAATACAATATCACAACCTGGATAACAACTTCGACACAATCAAGACAGGACTTCATTACCACAAGGATCACTCTTATTGCCCTTTTGGAGCCACATCTTACTGCTCTCCTGCCCCGACTTCTTCCTTAACTCATGACAATCATTGGTCTGTTTTCCATTTCTATCATTTTGTCATTTCAAGAATGTTATATAAATGGAATCACAGAGTTTAAACCTCTGCTTGAGATTCATCCAGGTTGTTGCATGTAGCAATAGATATTTCCTTTTTACTGTTGAGTAGTATTCGTGATATTGCATTTTAACTATTATCCGCTGAAAGACCTCTAGGTTGCTTCCAGATCTGGCATATTTTGAATAATGCTGTTGTAAACTTTTGTGCACAGGTTTCATGTGGACATAGTTTTCACTTCTCTGGGATATTTGCTAAGGAGTGTAATTGCCAAGTCATATGATATTTGCATGTTTAATTTTTAAAGAATATTTCAAAATGTCTTCCAGCATCAATGTACCATTTTACATTCCACCCAACAATGGATAAGTGATCCAGTTTCCCCACATCCTCAACAGCATTTAGTGTTGTCTGAGAGGTCTGTAGTGATATGTTATTTTGGTATTAATTTGCATTTTCCTAATGGTTAATGATGCTGAACATCTTTTCATGGGCTTATTTTCTATTTGCATATCTTCTTTGGTGAAATGTCTCTTTATGTCTTTTTTTATATAAATTTATTTATTTATTTATTTATTTATTTAGTTTTACTTATTTATTTTTGGCTGCGTAGGGTCTTCATTGCTGCGCATGGGCTTTCTCTAGTTGCCGTGAGCAGGGGCTACTCTTTGTTGCGGTGCACGGGCTTCTCATTGTGGTGGCTTCTCTTGTTGTGGAGCACGGGCTCTAGGCACGTGGGCTTCAGTAGTTGTGGCACGTGAGCTCAGTAGTTGTGGTGTGGCATGTAGGATCTTCCTGGACCAGGGCTTGAACCCGTGTCCCCTGCATTGGCAGGCAGATTCTTAACCAGTGAGCCACCACGGAAGTCCCTCTCTTCATGTCTTTTGTCAATATTCTATTTGGATATTCTTAAACCTGTTGAGTTTTGAGAGTTCTTTATGTAGTCTGTATACTAGTCATTGTCAGTTACATGGTTTGCAAATATATTCTCCCAGTATGAAGCTTATCTTTTCATCTTCTTCACAGGGTCTTTTATAGAGCAAAAGTTTTTAATTTTGATGATGTCAAGTTTATCAACTTAAAAGAATACCTAGATGGGTGGGATTGGGGGGGTAGGGTGGGAGGGAGGTCCAAGAGGGAGGGCATATATGTTACCAAGGGCTAAGTTCTGAAGATTCTATTCTATGTTTCTTTCTGGATTGTTTCCTACTAAAAGTGTGGTTTTATGTTTACATGTATGATCTATTTTGAGTTAATTTTTGTATCAGTTGTGGGATTTGGGTCAAGGTTTTATTTTTGGTCTATGGATATCCAGTTGCATCATTTGTTGAAGAGATTATCCTTCCTACACTGAATTAATTTTGCACCTCTTTTTTAGAAAAGCTGTTGGCTGTACTTGTGTTGGTCTATTTCTGAGTTCCCTATTTTCTTGCATTGATATATGTGTCTATCTCTCTGCCAATACCACAGTCTTTATTACTGTAGCTATGTTATATAATAAGTCTGGAAGCCAGGTAGACTTATTCCTCTATTTTTATTATTCTTTTCAGAATTGTTTTAATTATTCTATTTCTTTTGCCTTTCCATATACATTTAAAAACAATATTTATTTTTCTATAAAAAAATCTTGCTGGGATTTTTATTGTAATTTTGTTGACTATAATAATTTGTAGAAAATTAACATCTTCATTGAGTCTTTGAATCTATAAACACTGTATGATTCTTCATTTGTTTAGAACTTCTTTGATCAGCATTTTATAGTTTTAAGCATACAAGTACATGTTTTGTTAGATTTACCCTGAAGTAATTCATTTTATAAGCAATTATAAATTGTATTATGTTTTTAATTTGAGTCCAATTGTTCATTGCTAATATATAGAAATATAATTTGTTTCTGAATATTTATCTTCTACCCTGTGACCTTGCTGAACTCACTTAACTCCTTTATTAGTTCTAGAAGACTTTTTTGTGGGTAGATTTTTGGGAGTTTTCTATGTAGATAATCATGTTATATGCAAATAAGTACAGTTTTATTCCTTTCTTTCTCCTTTGTCTTTCATTTCCTTTTCTTGCATTATTACACTGGCTAAAACATCTAAAACTAGGTTGAATAAATGTGGTGAGAGCAGACATTCTTGTCTTGTTCCCAGTTTTAAAGGGAAAACAATCAGTCTTTCACCATTAAACATATTATATTATTCATACATGTTCCTTATCAAGTTGAGAACATTCTCCTCTATTCCTCATTTTCTGAGAGTTTTTATTATGAATTAGTGTTAATCTTTCATCAGATAGATGCTTTTTCTTTATCAACTTACAGGATCATGTGATTTTTCTTCTTTAGTCTATGAATACGGTGATTACATTGAATGATTTTTGAATTTTGAAACAGTCTTATCACCAAAATTCACCTCACACAGTAATGGTGTGCAATCCTTTTTATATATTTCTGAATTCTGCTTGCTAATATTTGGTTAAAGATTTCTGTCTACATTTCTGAGGGGAACTGGTCTATAGATTCTTTTTTATAAACTTTTGTTTGATTTTGGAGGCAGAGTAATACTAGTTTTCTTGTAAACAGTAGTCACAGAAGCACTTTTAAAGTCTCTGCTTATATCAGGTTTCTACTGTCTCAGGAGTCACAGTCACAAGACCAGTCCTAAATGGTGGAGAACTGACTCTACCACGTGATGGCAGAAGTATGTAGATGCAGGAAGGGGAGGAATTAGAGGAATTAGCAGCCACTTTTATAACCTCTCTTATCTATCCAAACCTCTCTGATAGATAAGAGAGGAGGAGATGAGAAGAGAGTTGTGCAGCAGAATAGAAAGAGAAAGAGAGGGAAAGAGTGGGAGAGAGGAGGAGGGAGAGAGAAAAGAGGTATCAACAAAGTTGTTAGGAAGAACAAAAGAAAAACTATCATCCATAACACAATTGTCAAGAAAAAATAATTCCAGTCAGTTAAAGCTGCATATTGCACAAATGGGTAATAAGAATGTGCGTAACCAGCCATTAAAGATGTGGAATACAGAATTTTGTGTAGGGGGTAAGAAGAACATGGGCATAGGGATACGGCATGGCAAAGGTACCCCTTATGGTCTTTCCCAGTTTCTTATCCCCTAGTATGATGAAAATGTTTCACTGTTTCTAATGTTGCTGAATGAATGGAACAGTAGCTAATTTCGTGTACTTTTAGAATGGATTATGATGTTTTTTAAGTTTCTGAGATCTAATTTTTTTTTCCACTTACAGAATGTCCAAGTTCTCCCACGTTATGTCTGTCAGTGACTGAGAGTAATTAGAGATAAAGTTTGAGATTCCTTGTAACTTTCTTCCTAAAAGCAAACCTCAAACTGTTCTGTTTCCTGTTGATTCATCCATTTTCCAAAACAGTATTTTCTCAGTTCAGTGGGCAGCACGAACATTTCCACAGAAGCTGGGAAGGTTCACTTCAAGTGAGAAGTGACCAACCTCACCACTATGACGTAGCCCAGACTGTCATGTCCAGGGGCATCTTGACACCAGAAACCTCCAGCAAGTGATTATAAAGTGCTGAGTCAACTTCATTCTGCTTCTGGGTTTCAAAATACCATGTGTTAAGTGATATCTTTGTGTTAAATAGTATGCTATGGGGCTTCCCTGGTGGTGCAGTGGTTGAGAATCCGCCTGCCAATGCAGGGGACACGGGTTCGAGCCCTGGTCTGGGAAGATCCCACATGCCGCGGAGCAACTGGGCCCGTGAGCCACAACTACTGAGCCTGCGTGTCTGGAGCTTGTGCTCCGCAACAAGAGAGGCTGTGACAGTGAGAGGCCCACGCACAGCGATGAAGAGTGGCCCCCGCTTGCCACAAGTAGAGAAAGCCCTCGCACAGAAGCAAAGACCCAACACAGCCATAAATAAATAAATAAATAAATTTATAAAAAAATAGTATGCTATGCACTCTAGATAAAATGTCTCACCTACTTTGATGTAAGTATTCTAATCACCATTTCACAGGGAAGGGAACATATTTAGAGGAGTTAATGGCTATCAGAAGGCACATTAACAGTGACATAATTAGGAATAAACCTGAATTCTCTCTGGTCAAAGGTCAAGCCACTTAAGCACAATGTCATATTGTCTCCCCCTATGAATCTCAAATGGCAACAACAGAAAATTCAGGATTCTAGGGCTGAGGGACTTGATTACACAGTTTTTGAAACTTTAAGCCTTGAAGTAAAATTTCTGATAGTGAAGTTGAACATCAAAAATATGAAGAGGTTGGAAAGGCTGCATACTTCCAAGAATGCTCAAACATAGCATTTTAGTGATAGAAGTTTGAGAGAGAAACTTTATCAGAGTTTTCAGCAGTCTTAAGATACCTCTAAATGCTGCAATGCATTCTTATTCTGAGCTTAAATTAATTAATACTGACATACTGCTCCACGATACAAGATTCAGAGTAACTTTACAAATAAAAATCCTTCATCTTATTTCTCTTGATGACTTACTTGTCCTGTTCAGGCCAGTATTAGAGCAAATACATCTTTCTGTAGCATCTCGAGTAATGGCAAATCTTTCACCCAACCAATAAACGCTAACATATTTGAAATTAATAACTACAGAATGTCTGAAGCTTAGCTCTTTCTGAAAATAGATATTACAACTCTTACAATTCTCCTGCAGTTATGAGGGCATCAAAATTGTGAGAAAGGAGTCATTAAATCAACAAATCATAAATTATTGCAGACCAATTGCGGTTATCTGCATATATGTGGGATTTGAGAACTGTCCCTTCTTTCAAAGACCCATTGACAGTGGGGATCCTATGGCAGGGGTGCTTTGGAAAGAGACAGAAAAGAAAATGAACTCCCAAGATTGGGAGATGAAAAGGACCCTAGAGATTATGTTTATTCATTGATTGCTTCATTTATTGGCATGCTCAGTCATGGTAGGCATCATAGCACAGTGGATTCCTGCAGACAATTTTCATATCTAACTCTTCCACCTCCTGTTCATATTGCTCATCCTTTCTGAGCTTGAGTTTTCTCATCTGCAAAATGGATTTTCTTATAGAATGATTCTCTCATCATTATGAGATAATCTTCTTTATCCCTGGTTGTATTCCTTGTCTTGAAGTCTACTTTGTTTAATATCAATATAGCTACATCTGCTTCCTTTTATGCTTAAAGTTTGCATGTATATCAGTTTCCATCCTTTTATTTTCAATCAGTCTATGCCTTTATATTTGAAGTGTGTCTTGTAAACAGCATATAGTTGAGTCTTTCTTTTTATTCATTATGAAAATTTTTGTATTGAATTGAATGTTCAGACTATTTATATTTAATGTAATTATTGTATGGTTGGAGTTAAATCTACCGTCATGTCCTTTGCGTTCTATCAGCTGCTCTTTTTTTTTTCTTTTCTTTTTTCTGCTCCATTGTTGTCTTCCTTTGGGTTAACTAAGTATTTATTTGCTTATTTACTTTTTTAGAAATTATTCTATCTCCTTTACTTTTTTTTAGGCCAAATAGGGATTTAAAAAAAATTTTTTTTTTGAGATGTTTATCTCAGTGATTAGGATGTAACTTATGATAGCTATTTCTTAATCATAAAATTTTCACACAACATAATGAATAATCTACTATTGCTGACATCATGTGGAATCCAAATGGATGGAACATTGTTTTTGCCCTAAAAGGGACTGAGAATTTAATTGGGCAGTATAATATATAGACTACCTACAATGACATATGTCAAAATGGAAGTATATACAAGTATGTTCAAGAAAGCATTGAAACACAGGGTATGTAGGGTTTGGAGAGGAAGGATGAGAAAGAGATTTTTCAGGTGACATATTGAGAAGGATGGTTTATTTGCAAGTGTTCACATACAGAGAGGGAAAGGTCACGTTAGCAAACTCTGATTATTATAACTGGATTAAAATGTGACATATCTGTGCATGTGTGAAGAAGATGGGGCATGAAAATGGCAGATTACAGATCACGTGGTATTCTAATATCAATCTAGGGAATCTGTACTTCATTTTAGTGGTGATGAGGAGTTACTGGAGGATTTTAAATCGTTTGGTTGAGATGACCTGATGTATATTTACAAAAATCACACTGGTGGTTGTGTAATGGATGTTGACTGGAGGGAGAGAAGCAGAAAAGCCACACTCTCTTTTGTACATAAAGAAAATGAGACTCAGAGAACTGATATAATTTACTCAAGTCACACATTACTAAAAGGTGAGCATGGCATAGACAATCCTGATAAGCAAAACATTTTTAACATGGTTGTATTCACCTGGTAATTTTAAAAATTACATATTACATACTCACATAATAAATGCTTTTGATGTTAAAAGTGTTAATATAATATGGTTGCTTCACAAAACAGATACATTGATATTTGCAGTCAAAACTACACTGACCTGAGTGGGAGAGATGTCTTAGTGTATGTTTACATAAGTCCTAAAGGGAAGAAGGAAAAATGGTGGAGTCATCGAAGTCATCCAGTGGCTGGTTTAAGAGGACAAACTTTCTGTTCCAAACCTAACCAAGTATAACGAATACATTTTTATGTTCCCTGAATAGATTTCTTATACATTGTGTCAGCCAAGTCATTTTAACTGCTTTTTGCCCCTCTTCCATCTTAAGCTAGATATATGATTGACTGGAGACTACATTTGATTGACAGATATAACAATTTAAATGTAAACACTTTATTAACCTGCAAAAGCATCTTAATAAAAGAACGTGATGGGGGTAGACATAAAAGGTAGATGAGTTGATTTTGAAGCCAACAGCCTTGTAGCTTAATGTGGCAGAAGCAATGAATCAATTGGAATGCTGTGAACATAGTAGCTCCAAAGATATTTTCTCCACACTCTAAATCAGCAGCTCCCTGTAAGTAAGCAGTGCTAAAGGATTATGCAAAGGCTTAATGTTTTCTTGCCCTTTATAGAATTTTAACCTGAGTGATTATATCTAGATGAGTTGATGGGCCAAAAGAAGCAGTTTTGGTAATAAGGCCAAATGCACCTGGTGTCAGCAGAGACCATGTGTAAGACAGGAACTCCCACCCCAGCCCTGGATAGTGTTTGAGATTCTTCTAACACCAGTTCCTGGTCTCTTGCCCTGTTTCTCACTGACAAACTAGCTGGCCTACATACACTTCAGCCTACATCACCAGTGAATCTATACATCTCCTCCCAGTTGTCTTTCAACACAAATTCCACTGTTTTAAAGACCATTTATAGGCTTGACCTTCTCCACGCTCTGTTGCAAATGAACTCAGTTTCTCTGGGGAGGGATCTAGAATTCTGGTCTATGGCCTGCTTCTTCCTTCAGGAAATATCTCTGACCCAGAGCTGGGGTGGGGAAAACGGTACATTAATGTCTAGGTGACAACCCTGCTCTAGGAGCTAAGACTCCATGGATGGGGGATCGGCAGCCCAGGTCTCCTCAGCTTGTCTCTTTTGGGGTGGCTCCTCCAACCCATGAGCTGGAGAAAGGGCAGTCAGGGCCCTGGGTATTCCCAGCTATGCCAGACCTAAGATGGAGCTCCATCTCCTGAGGGGGCACTGGGGAGAAGAAGGATGTGCCTACCTCTGGGCTGCACTCACCTAGAACTTACCCTCAACAACAGGTAGCTGGGGCAGGCTGAGAACTGCTGGCATTCTACCCTTCCCAAGGAGGTAGCCCTCTGACTGGGAGCTGGGGGGAAGGGTCCCCGCACTTTGGGCCATACCAGTCTGTGTGATCAGGCCACCCAAGATGGCTGTTCTCTTGCTCTCTGTACATCCCCTGCTGGACCAGTCCCTACTCACCTGACTGATCTTCCCTCTTAGTCTTAAATCTTAGTCAGTAAATGCCTAGGTACTTGCCCCGTCCCAGCTAGTGACTGTTCTCATCTTAAAATCAAAACTGTCTCCACTATGGTAGTTTATCAAAGGGACAGTGAGAGGCATGCCCCTCTGCTGGTTTCCCTGGTAATGGATGAGCCAACCTGATGTCAGTTCCCTCCTGTAAGTGGTAATCGCCCTCTTGCCCTGGGAGCCAAGACTACTGCCATGTCCTGCCCACTGTCTGCCGCACCGTGTGGGGTGTCGCTCCAGGACCTTGCTTCAGATGTGTAAGATCCCCCATCCATTAAACAATTGACGTCTCTGTCGCTGCCTCAGGGTTCTTTCTTTAGTTTTGAGGCTGGGCAAGTACAGGGCTTGCAGGCCTGTGGCGTGCAGCCCTGCACAGTCCGAAGTGGAGTTTCTGTCCTACTGAGTTGGGAGGAGGAAAGGAGGGAGCAGGTTTTGTTTCCAATACCACAGACTCACACAGTTCTTAGAGTCTGAGCAGATTTTCTTGATTGTTTATTTGCTGTATACCCATAGGACCATTTCAGGAGACTTAATTTCTTTTTTTTTAAATATTTGTCATCAATTTCACTGGGGAGAGGCCATGAGGAGCTCTTCATGCTGTCCTGCAAACTCCTCTCTGTATTATTTCTTACAACTGCATTCTACTGTTGACTGGAAAAAAAACGTACAACCTGAAAGTTGAGAATTTTGTTTTATTTGGGACATTACTAAGGACTGTAGCCTGGGATGGCAGCCTCTCAGATAGCTCTGAGTGTTCCCATAGAGGTAAGGGAGAAACCAGGATATATAGGAGTTTTAAAAAAAAAACAAAAACAAACAAACAAACAAAACAACACATAGTCAAACATCAAAAGATTATGGCAAATCACAAAAAAAACCCAGGTATCTCAAGTTCATGATTTCAGTGCTTTTCTCTGTATGGGAAGATGCATGAGTCTAGGCTTATTGAAATCATCCCTTTGATATGCATCTTAACTATCTAGGGCCAGTATCCTATGTTTCTCCATTCTGAATTCCCCTCAGGGTACAAGCTCTTGGGACAGTGGTGCTGGCCACAACATCCTTTGTTTACTGAAATGGCAGGCAACATTCTTTGTCTGCACTACAATTATTCCAAAAATTTTTTTAAAGTTTAATAAAAAGAAAAAAAAACCAGCATGGAAATGGTGTCTTAGATTAGTTCCAGGGCAGATGTTTTTGTGCAAGTGATTCTTTGGGTGGGGCTTTCAGGATTAGGGGAGTAAAGAAAGGAGAAGGGGCACGGGGAGACCTCAGCAAGGATGTGGTCTCAGCTGGAAACCAGCTTCCAGTTGATCCCATTGGAGTTCCAGAACGTGATTTACACTGTAGATTTGTCCCCATTTTGAGACAGGTCAGTCATTCATTCAATTCAGGTTATCCCTGAGAGATGACTGCCTCTTTGGCAGGGTGGCTCATAGATGCCAAGCACATGCACCTGGAGAAAAGGCCAGCTGTGGGCAATTAGTAGCCAACACAGGTGGGGGGCAGGTACACTCACCAAGTAAAGGGGATGTGAGTGGCACATCAAGAGCATCTATTTCTTCTAGACATTCATTTATTCTGTTATTCATTTATCGAGTTGAACACTTTCAGGGGCTGGAGATACCGAGATCAATACGAATCAATCTGTGCCTTCTGTATGTCAAGAAAGTGATGGAAATAGCAAGTTGTTATAAGAATGGGGCAAGCCAGGTGAATAGAACAGTCCCTTTTGCCCTATGGCATATAAAACATATTGTCAACTGAAAAATAATGTACAACCTAAAAGTTGAGAATTATGTTTTATTTGGTTGACAAAACTGAAGTCTTAAGCCCAGAGGACAGCTTCTCAGATAGCTCTGAGGGACTCCTCCGAAGAAGTAAGAGAGGAGCCAGGATATATGGGGAATTTTTGCAACAAAAACCAAGTAGTTGGAACATCAAAAGTTTACTGTTAATTAAAGAAAACCAGACATCTCAAGTTAAGGAATTTAGCGCTTTTCTATGTATGGGAAGATGCAAGCGCCTGGGCTCTTTGAAATCCTTTGATATGCACCTTAGGTATCTGGGGCCAATATCCTGTGCTTTCCCAGCCTGGGTCCCCTCAGGATGCACCACTGGGGCAGCAGTAGTGGCTGATGGCTTGATGGCCACAGCATCCTTTGTTTGCTGATATGGCAGGCAACATTTTTTCATCCACAATGTATAAACATATATAAAGCAATACAGCTGAATTGGCAGCTCTAAGGTGCTCCTTTCCCATTGAGGAAACAAGTCATGGCGTTGTTCAATAATCTCACGTTTCGTTTTCTCACTCACTCGTTCAACAAAGAGGTAATGAGCACCTTGCTAGGCACGATTGCCACGAAAAAATAATCCAAGCTCTGACCTTAAAGAGCTAATTGCAGTGGGAACACTGAGGAAGAAGTGGGTGAAAGCAGAACAATCCAGGAAGCGCCGTGAGGAAGGTCAGTTTCAGGAACAATAGATGCTCAGGGGAGGCACTGCTTCCTGGCTGAGAACTTGCCCAAATGCTTTGATTTCTAATTCAGCGCTCTATTCCTAAACTACAAACAGAAACACTGGAGGGGAGAGGGTTCTTGAGGAATTCCCCAGGGTTTACATTGAATCGTAATCGTGTTAAGTACCTCAGCCATCACATTATGCACTGCTAGAGTAAACTCACTATTAAAATTTACCGTGGTTATAAATGAAAAATCGTGTTGTTTTTACTTCCATAAATTTAACTCTGCCTTCTGAAATAAATATAATTACTTTTATTGGCACACTTAGAATGGGTAACCTTGTGAAAATTATGCCTAAGTTTTAAGAGAGACAGCAGGGGAAAGAAGCTGAGGGGAAGAACACACAGGATATTATCATAACAATTGGAAAATGATTTTTATATTTACTAGCAAAACATTATGAAAGCATGTTCTAAGAATCTTTCTTCACAGCATTTTGATCAAATTACCTGCGTAGCTGGACCCCTCCTAAGTGTTATTTTCCTATCAATTTAAATCAGAGCAATATTATAAAAATGAAAACACATTCAATACAAAACAAGGAAAATCTTTATGCTATTTTATAAAATTTTTTTCTATTTTATAAAATTTTATAAAGTACTCTATAAAATTTCTCATTTCTACTATATATCAATTAGTCTTACTTGGCCTTTCTCTTTTGAAGTATATACATATTTATTTAATAATATATTTATTAATTCTATGACATTTGAATTAATGCTTATAGCCATTTGAATTTTATTGTGAATTAGGAGTAAAAAATATTATATCCTTGATGAGTACTCTTTTGAAGGAGATGAGAGTGTATTTTTTTGTCACATTTTCTTTTCCATTTACAAGAAATTGCCTATGGAGAAGAAAGTACAGGCACACTGACTTTCAACTATATCTAAGGATATGTTCTAAAATCAATTGAAATAAAACTGTAGTTTATTTTCTTGCTAACTGGTATAAGTAGATGGAATGTGGGCATTTCCTAGGGCTGCCGTTGAAAAGTACCACAAACTATGTGTCTTGAAACGGCAGAAATGGATTGTCTCAAAATTCTGGAAGCTAGAACTTTTTTTTTTTTTTAACATCTTTATTGGAGTATAATTGCTTTACAATGGTGTGTTAGTTTCTGCTTTATAACAAAGTGAATCAGCTATACATATATATATGTTCCCGTATCTCTTCCCTCTTCCCTCCCTCCCACCCTCCCTCTCCCACCCCTCTAGGTGGTCACAAACCACCGAGCTGATCTCCCTGTGCTATGCGGCTGCTTCCCACTAGCTATCTATTTTACGTTTGGTAGTGTATATGTGTCCATGCCACTCTCTCACTTTGTCCCAGCTAACCCTTCCCCCTCCCCATATCCTCAAGTCCATTCTCTAGTAGGTCTGTGTCTTTATTCCTGTCTTACCACTAGGTTCTTCATGACCTTTTTTTCCCCTTAGATTCGTATATATGTGTTAGCATACTGTATTTGTTTTTCTCTTTCTGACTTACTTCACTCTGTATGACAGTCTCTAGGTCCATCCACCTTGCTACAAATAACTCAATTTAGTTTCTTTTTATGGCTGAGTAATATTCCATTGAATATATGTGCCACATCTTCTTTATCCATTCATCTGTTGATGGACACTTAGGTTGCTTCCGTGTCCTGGCTATTGTAAATAGAGCTGCAATGAATATTGTGGTACATGACTCTTTTTGAATTATGGTATTCTCAGGGTATATGTCCAGTAGTGGGATTGCTGGGCGTATGGTAGTTCTATTTGTAGTTTTTTAAGGAACCTCCATACTGTTCTCCATAGTGGCTGTATCAATTTACATTCCCACCAACAGTGCAAGAGGGTTCCCATTTCTCCACCCCCTCTCCAGCATTTATTGTTTGTAGATTTTTTGATGATGGCCATTCTGACCGGTGTGAGATGATATCTCATTGTAGTTTTGATTTGCATTTCTCTAATGATTAATGATGTTGAGCATTCTTTCATGTGTTTGTTGGCAATCTGTATATCTTCTTTGGAGAAATGTCTTTTTAGGTCTTCTGCCCATTTTTGGATTGGGTTGTTTGTTTTTTTGTTATTGAGCTGCATGAGCTGCTTGTAAATCTTGGAGATTAATCCTTTGTCAGTTGCTTCATTTGCAAATATTTTCTCCCATCCTGAGGGTTGTCTTTTTGTCTTGTTTATGGTTTCCTTTGCTGTGCAAAAGCTTTTAAGTTTCATTAGGTCCCATTTGTTTATTTTTGTTTTTATTTCCATTTCTCTAGGAGGTGGGTCAAAAAGGATCTTGCTGTGATGTATGTCATAGAGTGTTCTGCCTATGTTTTCCTCTAAGAGTTTGATAGTGTCTGGCCTTACATTTAGGTCTTTAATCCATTTTGAGTTTATTTTTGTGTATGGTGTTAGGGAGTGTTCTAATTTCATACTTTTACACGTAGCTGTCCAGTTTTCCCAGCACCACTTACTGAAGAGGCTGTCTTTTCTCCATTGTATAGTCTTGCCTCCTTTATCAAAGACAAGGTGACCATATGTGCGTGGGTTTATCTCTGGGCTTTCTATCCTGTTCCATTGATCTATATTTCTGTTTTTGTGCCAGTACCATACTGTCTTGAGAACTTCTAAATTATACTTTAATGGCAGTTAATATTTGAAGTTCTCTAATCACTTATGTATCCTCTAAGAATGGGGTTCTAAAAATGCTTCACCTATAGCTATAGCATCCTCAATAGAATATTTTCTAGTTACTATAAATAATTAGAAATATATTTTCAGTGGGGAAATATATGGCAGCCTATATATGTGGATTAGTTAGGAAGATTCTGCAGGCATCTCTGCCCTTATAAGAATCGCATGAGGTGATTTTAGCAGCCTGTGATCTCAGACTGTACGTCTTGGTTTAAGGCTCAGATTTGGCCCTGTGTCTCTGTAACTAGGAGAGGATTTTGTTGTTTAATCAGACCATTAAATTAGCTTAGCTAACCATGAAATATTGCATCTTCCTCAAGAGAATCGTCTCTGCAAGATACTTTTCAGAGCACTTAGTTTCATAACTGAAACTTTATCAAGGTTACAATAAATGTTTTATAACAACAACAACAAAAATCAAAGTGTCAGTAGAGTTGCTTTTTTTTCTGAGGGATCTCAGGAAGATACTACTCCATGCCTTTCTCCTGTCTTTTGTTGATATCTCCCAATCCTTGGTCTTCCTTCTCTTCTAGGTGCGTCATTCCAATCTCTGCCTCCTTCAAATGGCATTCAGAAAACAAGATGTCCGCTTCCAAGACACAATGGTGGACCTGTGTAGGATAGACAACCCCATTCCAAAAGGGAGAAATTCGAAGGAAAAAAGGCATCACAGGTCTAAAGCAAGTTTGCAGCTCAGCAGGGCAAATTCCATTAGGTTCCAAGACCTGAGAATACTTATCTGTGACTTGATGCTCTGTCCTCTGGCTTTGCTGGAGTGGCCCCACCCCCTTTGGCTCTGGGTCACCCTTCCCTCTGGAGACTAGGAGGTCCCCTTGGTCCAGGTCTCTGCATCTGTGGCTCTGTCCTAAAAGTCATTCTTCCTTCATTTCATCTCATCTTCATCCTTCTCAGTCTAGGCATGCAGTATTTCTGCTAGTATAAAATTCTCAAAACCTTCTTGGTCTTCTTTGGATATTGAGGGGATTACAAAATAAGACAACGGGTCCCTACAGATCCTTCTCAGAGAACCACATCTTTATTCCTAGTTACTGCTGAGATGGTTGATTGGAGATTGATTGGATCAATGAGTCACATACCTAATATCTCTAGCAAATGGTTGTCCAGCCACAATTTTGACCCTGTTCCCGGAGCATGCTATCTGGGTATTCCAAATCATTAAGCACTTGTTCCTTTCTGCTTAGCAACTCTTCTTTGATTTATCTCTTTTCTTTCACTTATTATAAGCAGCAAGGAGAAACCAGCCCACTTCTTCCACTCTTTGCTTGGAAATCTCTTCAGCTAAGTTTCTAAGTTCATCACTTGTTTTTCATAAAACAGCAGAGCAAAATTCAGTCACGTTCTCTGTCACCAGAAAGACAAGAAGGATTCTCTTTCCTCCAGCATCCAATAACATTTTCCTCATTTCCATCTGAGACCTCACCAAGACCATATTTAATGCCCATATATCTATCAACAATCTCCTCGAGGCACTGTAGGCGTTTCGTATCATGCCCCTCAAAATTCCTCCAGCCTCTACCTATTACTGTATTTCAAAGCCACTTCCACATTTTTAGGTATTTGTTACAGCACCACCCTACTTCTTGGCACCAAAATCTGTATTCGTTTCTTAAGCCTGTCATAACAAGTTACTACAAATTGGATGGCTTATAATAACAGAAATGTATCACCTCACAGTCTGGATGCTAGAAGTGTGAAATTAAGGTATTGGGCAAGGTTGGTTCCTTCTGAGAGCTCTGAGGGGAAATTGGACCCATGCCTCTTTCCTAGCTTCTGATGATGCCTGGCAATCCTTGGTATCCCTTGACTTGTAGCTGCACCATTACAATCTCTGACTGCATCTTCACAGCATTCTTCTGTATCTCTGTCTTCACATGGCCATCTTCTTATAAAGTCACAGTCCTATTAGATTAGGGACTTACCTTATTCCAACACAACCTCATTTCATCTAGTTACATATGTAACAACGCTATTTCCAAATAAGGTCACATCCTGAATTACTAGGGGTTCGGACTTCAACATACCTTTTGGGGGTACAAAATCAACAGTTTTAGAGAAGAGAATATATTTTTCATCACCGCCTTTTCTTTTCTCACTAATAAAAACTCTCTGGCGAAGGAGGTACAGGCAAAGCAACCTGATACTATATCAAAAATGTGTTGTAAAATCTGTTAATAAAACAGAACAAAGCAACAACTGTAATTATTTTTCTTGCTAAATGGTAGAAGTGGATTGAAATGAGTATTTATTTTGATACTTTTCTGAAATCTTACAGAATGATAGGAAAGGGATAAAATAGAATAGATATAACTTATGATAAAGAAGAAGGGAGAGGAAATGAGAGCCATAAAATTCAGGAAGCTGGAGAGGAGATAGAGGAGCAATCATGGACTTAACAGACCTGGGGAAGCTGAACCCTAACTTGACAGTGTAGAAGCCTAGAGGCCAGTCTGTCCACAGTACAGAGCCTCCCCTACTGCATACAGACACAGACCCTTGTGACTGGAGTTTTCAAGAACATCCAAAAGTTGGGGAAGCAGGTGGACTAACAGCAAGAGGACTGAATGAAAGTCTCTGTAAAACCAGTTAGGCACCCAGATCCCTTCCCTGACTGTGCTCACCTGGGCATCCACTTCCCTATCTCAGCAGAGGGCTGGAGGCTTATTGGCTGGAAAGTTGGAGGCAGAGGGACTTCGGTCTTGGGGAATCCAACACTCACTTGAGAGTAAAAGAATAGAATGAAATCATGGAGTTGAAATGATAGTCCAAAAATGCTGGAAACCAACTTATACCCCCTGTCAAGAGAGGACTTCCCTCTGGAGAAACTAATAAGTCCAAGAAAACAGAGTTATAGAAAGTTGTGGAGTCCCCCCAAATCGGGGGAGCCAAACTACCACCCGGTGAATCTACACATGGAAAGCCGTATCCTCACACACGGGTGGCCAAGCAAGTTCTTGCAATGTAAACACTAAAGCAAGGACCACCACACAGTTGAGGAAAGCCCAGAATCACAGTCAGAGGCCAAAACAAACAATGAAAATAAGAAAGAAGAATTAGAGATAATGCAGAAGGCAGAAGGAAACTTTAAAAATACTTTTGTGTACTGTTGGTGGGAATGTAAATTGGCATAGTCATTATTCAAAACAGTATGAAGGATCCTCAAAAAATTAAAACTAGAACTACCATATGATCCAGCAATTCTACTTCTGGGCATATATCCAAAAGGAAATGAAAATGCTAACTCAGAAAGATATCTGTGCCCCCTCATCTTCAGCTGCATAATAATGCAGCATAAATGCAGCATTATTTATGAGGGCCAGACATGGAAACAACCTAAATGTTCATTGGTGGATAAGAAGTTGTAATATATACATATGCAAAATGGAATATTATTCAGCCATGAAAAGTAAGACAATCATGATATTTGAGACAACCTGGATGGACCTTTAAGGCATTATGCTAATTGAAATAAGTCAGACATAGAAAAACAAATATTGTATGATCTCATATGTGGAATCTAAAACAAAAGCAAAACAAACTCATAGAAAAAGAAATCAGACTATTGGTTACCAGAGGTTGAGGGTAGGGGGACGAAGAATTGGAGGAAGGTGGTCCAAAGGTACCACCTTCTAGTTATAAGATAAATAAGTACTAGGAATGTACAGACACACCTTGGAGATATTGTGGGTTCAGTTTAGACCACCACAATAAAGCAAATACCTCAATAAATCGAGTCACACAATTTTTTTGATTTCCCAGTACATATAAAAATTATGTTTACACTATGCTATAGTCTAAGTGTACCATAGCATTATGTCTAAAAAAAATGTGCATACCTTAATTAAAAGTACTTTATTGCTAAAAAACACTAAGCATCACCTGAGCCTTCAGCACATGATAGTAGTAAAATAAAGATCACTGATCACAGATCACCATAACAAATATAATAATAATATTGGAAAATTTGAAATACTGTAAGAATTACCAAAGTGTGACACAGAGACATGAAGTGAGCAAATGCTATTGGAAAAGTAGCATTGATAGACTTGCTCAATTCAGGGTTGCCTCAAACATTCAGTTTGTAAAAAATGCAATTATCTGCAAAGTGCAATAAAGTGAAGCACAATAAACAAAGTATGTCTGTAACGTACAACATGATGACTATAGAAATACTGATGTATGGTATTTAGGAAAGTTGTTGAGAGTAAATCCTAAGAGTTTTCATCACAAGGAGAACATTTTTTTTCTTTTTTCTTTTTGTTGTATCTATATGAGATGATGGATATTAGCCGAACTTATTGTGGTAATATTTTCACAATATTTGTAAATCAAAGCATCATGCTATACACCTTAAACTTATATAGTGATGTATGTCAATTATTTCTCAATAAAATTAGAAATAAATAAAAATAATAAGTATCTTCAGAAAATGCAGAGGTCATTATATCCTGAAACAAAAATAAAATCCAAAGAAAAATGAACATTTAAAGAAAACAAAGTGCCTAATAAATGGAAGTCACATATTTTAAGTAACATCATACTGATAGATATTTGTTCTCCAGAACACCAGAGACAAATAAAAAATCTTGAAATCCCAAAGAAAGAATGAAATAGTAATACATGTAGAAGTGGGACTCTAATGACCTGAAACTTCTCACCAGCAGCACTGGAAGCAATGGCCTCCAAATTTTTAGTGATAAATAAAATGTTCAACAGACTTGTAAAACCATCCAAACTATGAATGAAGTAAAAAAAAAAGTGGATATTTTCACACAAGCAAGTTCTCAAAACGTGTATCTCCCCTGTATCTTTTTCAGGAAGTTACTGGACTCTGTGTTCCATCAAGGGAATAAATTAAGTTAGAGGAAGATATGGGGTATGAGAAAAAGGGACACAATGTAGGACAAAAGAGAAAGATATTGTTGGGATGATGGAAAAGCGAGGTCCAAGGTCAATAGTTATATATGAGGTTGAGAGAGATCAAGAAATGTGGAGCTCTGCTGGAGGGAGTGGGGCTGTTCTGTGGTCATTCTGGGGAACAATACACCAGTACTTACCCATATCCATGGAAGCATAAATGTACAACCTGATCCAGCTCTTTTTGCTCCTATGAAAATGGACCTAGGTGTCCATTTCTGTGATGTTGGTTAAAGAAAATGGGAGGAATCCACAGCAGTTAGAGTAAGATATTAGCTGCACACACAGCAACATAGTTTGATTTTAAAAGAGGATGCTGAGAGGACAAAACAAAAGAGATGAGAAATATTTATAAGCCAATGCCATTGACTGAACTAAGAACGTACACAAAAATATATTACCCAAAGCAATCTACAGATTCAATGCAATCCCTATCAAATTACCAATGGCATTTTTCACAGAACTAGAACAAGAAATTTTACACACAAAAGACCCCGAATAGCCAAAGCAATCTTGAGAAAGAAAAACGGAGTTGGAGGAATCAGGCTCCCTGACTTCAGACTATACTACAAAGCTACAGTAATCAAGACAGTATGGTACTGGCACAAAAACAGAAATACAGATCAATGGAACAGGATAGAAAGCCCAGAGATAAACCCACGCACATATGGTCACCTTATTTTTGATAAAGGAGGCAAGAATAAACAATGGAGAAAAGACAGCATCTTCAATAAGTAGGGTTGGGAAAACTGGACAGCTACATGTAAAAGAATTAAATTAGAACACTTGCTAACACCATACACAAAAATAAACTGAAAATGGATTAAAGACCTAAATGTAAGGCCAAACACTATAAAACTCTTAGAGGAAACATAGGCAGAACACCCTATGACATATATCACAGCAAGATCCTTTTTGACCCACCTCCTAGAGAAATGGAAATAAAAACAAAAATAAACAAATGGGACCTAATTAAACTTAAAAGCTTTTGCACAGCAAAGGAAACCATAAACAAGACGAAAAGACAACCCTCAGAATGGGAGAAAATATTTGCAAATGAAGCAACTGACAAAAGATTAATCTCCAAAATATACAAGCAGCTCATACATCTCAATACCAAAAAAACAAACAATCCATTCAAAAAATCGGCAGAAGACCTAAATAGACATTTCTCCAAAGAAGACATACAGATGGCCAAGGGGCACATGAAAAGATGGTCAACATCACTAATCATTAGAGAAATACAAATCAAAACCTCACACCAGTTAGAATGGCCATCATCAAAAAATCTACAAACAATAAATGCTGGAGAGGGTGTGGAGAAAAGGGAACCCTCTTGCACTGTTTGTGGGAATGTAAATTGATACAGCCACTATGGAGAACAGTATGGAGGTGCCTTAAAAAACTAAAAATAGAGCTACCATATGACCCAGCAATCCCACTACTGGGCATATACCCTGAGAAAACCATAATTCAAAAAAGAGTCATGTACCACAATGTTCATTCAGCACTATTTACAATTGCCAGGACATGGAAGCAACCTAAATGTCCATCGACAGGGGAATGGATAAAGAAGATGTGGCGCATATATACAATGGACTATTACTCAGCCGTAAGAAGGAACGAAATTGAGTTATTTGTAGTGAGGTGGATGGATCTAGAGTCTGTCATACAGAATGAAGTAAGTCAGAAAGAGAAAAACAAATACCATATGCTAACGCATATATATGGAATCTAAAAAAATGGTACTGATGAACCTAGTGGCAGGGCAGGAATAAAGACGCAGACCTGGAGAACGGACTTGAGGACATGGGGGGGGGGAATGGGGAAGCTGGGATGAAGTGAGAGAGTAGCACTGACACATATACACTACCAAATGTAAAATGGATGGCTAGTGGGAAACTGCTGCATAGCACAGGGAGATCAGATCGATGCTTTGTGATGACCTAGAGGGATGGGATAGGGAGGGTGGGAGGGAGGCTCAAGAGGGAGGGGGAATGGGGATATATGTATACATATAGCTGATTCACTTTGTTGTACAGCAGAAACTAACCCAACATTGTAAAACAATTATACTCCAATAAAGATAAAAAAAAAAAAGAACATACACAAATAAAAGGATACATGTTGAACACATTAGAACACACCAGGGTGGGGTGGAGAAAAGAAGAATTGTGGCAATAAAGGGAAGATATAAATGAGTAAATAAAACCAGAGGAGGGCCTTCCCAGGATCAATGCACCTGGTCTAACTTCCACCTCTTAAACTCCAGGTAAAACCTCTGTAGCATCTGTCCAGTGTCTGGGCTTGAACTTCCTCCTGGGTCTTCCATCATCTCTGAAAAGGGAAGAGAGCAGAAACGGCTTCTTCCCATTCTCTAGACTCTCCATGACACTATTTCACAGATAGCTAACGGAATTTTAATGAACTTAATCACTGGCAGAATTGAGTCCAATTTTCATCTTTGTAATACAATTACATAATCCAAGAGCTTAAAAATGTAAATGGAAAATGACACCTCTAGGCACATATGTAAAAATTTTTGTTTCCTAACATATGAAAGGACAATAATAATTTCTGCTTTTAGGGTTATTTGAAATTCAAATGACATTATATATGTAAAATGCTTACCATAATACCTGGTGCAGGGTAAAGCACTCAATATGTAGTAGCTACATTAAGTGAAATTGTGGTAGAGAAATTGTTTTGAAGATGGTTAGTTGGAATTGTAAACATTTTTGCCTAAGAAACAATATTAAAAATGGAGATGGCTGTAAATCCAGTTAGATCCAAAAGACAATTTAGAATGTTAAATGATTTGAAATATTGCAGTCCTAACTAAACCACTGCTAATCAAATAACATTTATTAAGAGCCTGCTATGTACTATAGTAGGTGACTAATTTCCAATACGAGACAGTGTTTGGACCTCCAGAGGTTTCCCTGACTATTGCATGTGTAAGTTACTCCCAAACTGTGGTCTGAGGACAGGGGCCTCTGCAATCCATTTGCTAGTGGTCTGTGATTAGAAAAGAACAGTCACTGAGAATAGACATTCAGAAAATTTTATGGCAATTTGATGGAGTAATTTTATGTCTATTGAATCTAATAATTACAAAAATCAGATTTAATTTTTGGTAAGTTATTTATATTGTATTTTACAAAAGTTTTGGCCCATAATGGGTTAGGCAGTGGGTGTAAGAATAACATATCCTCAATGCAGACCACAGACAGTTTGAGAAGCACAGATGCAAAGTACGTCCCTACTGCAGTCACTCCATCAGATCACCCTCATTTATTTTCTTTGTAGAAATTACCAGTATCTGAAATTAACATGTTTATTGAATTTTGTTTGTTTGTTGAATTTTTATCTTGTCTCCTTCCTTCTACTAGAGGGTAATTTTGGGGAGGGGCAGTCTTTGTCTTAGTACTAACAATCAGAACACTGTCCAATGTACCCTAGACACTAAACAAATTTTAGTTGACCCAACAAGTGGGTTCAGTTTTAACTGCTGCTGTTAATACAACAACAAGAGTTGTCATTCAAGAGGCAGAGACCCTCAAAGCCCCATCCAGGTGTGGCTTCCAGCTGTCCTGAGGCTGCGAGAGGGGCCAGCGGCTCCCTCCTCCAAACAACAGGATTCAAATTTGTGACTCCCGAAAAACCTTCAGAATTTAATGAGTAATTAACTGCTTTGAATGACAAAGCTCTGCTCTCTGACCAATTAGCCTGCTAATTATAAACCTTTTTTAAGCTAAAGATTTAGATTAGACTATAGTGTTAATGTATTTGAGCTAAACACCCTATGTTCCTGTGGTAATGAACTCTATTTTTAAAAAGAGTTTCCACGTATTTGCAGACCATTTTCTAATTCAGACCGACCTCCCTTGCCCTATTAGTGTGAATTACAGATCCTTCACTGTCATGGTTAAACAGAGTAAGTTAATTTAGACCCCTGGATGACTAAAGCTGGGAGGATATTCTTAGTGGTTCTAATGACTGAATCTTGTGGTTTGCTGCGAGGACAGCATTAGGAGCTTCTATCGAAGTTAGAAAGGGGTGATGAAGAGATGTGTGTTCCAAGGGTTTAGGGGGACATGGGGGGAGAGACAGGAAATAGGAAAAAAAAAAAAACTGTTTTCCAATTACATAACAACAAATGCCGTGGCTATCCTTATAAAAGGTCAGAAGCACAGCAACTGAAGCTGTCACATAATAGAAAATTTGATGATAGTAACTAAGAAAACACAAAAGACAGCTAATCTCCCCCCTACTGCTAAAGCTGGCTGAGGTAGATCAATTTAGTCATGGTTGTTGTGAAGAAATTGCACTTGTTTGATGTTTCACCAGCTGATCATGTGGTTTCCTAGGAAACATCCTTTTTCACTTAAATCTAATTCTCCCACGTCGTGGGATCTGATGAGTCACTCAGCCTGGCTTTCTTCTCACTTCCTTCTACCCATTAAAGGGGACCCACCGGCTGGAAATCTACCAAATGAAATGAATTTATTAGTTCTTTTCACCTTTGTTCTTCACTTAACTCTTTTGCTTCTTCCTCATAAGTCTAACTGCTTCCCTGGTGTGAAGGGCCAGGGATAATGAAGAAGCCAGCAGGGCGCATGATGTGAGCCAGTGCTGGACAGCGAATTCCATCAATTTCTCAGTTATTAAACTGTATCTCAGCTTCTACCTTTAAATGGAAAGCATTACGTGCATAGAGACATTTTTGCCCTGTAACTTGTAGTGGAATTTGATGTCAGCTTAATTTTAGATTCCCAGTCACACTTTAATGTATGGTTATGAGAGAGAGAGAGAGACAGAGAGGGAGGGAACATATAAGTAAGAGAACTTATGCAGATGTTTTTATTCTTATTCGAAACAATTCATAGACGCATTGCCACAACAAATCTAGAACTTCAAGGTAATCAAAATATAATTTTAATTTGTGAAGTGCAGATATACGATATATATTTAATACAAATATATAAAAATTAAATATAAATATACACTATATAAACATATATTTAATATATTATCTATATCTAATAAAGATAAATATATAATTATATATAATATATAAATATATTTAATTTCTCTATGTGTAAATTAAAGTAGCGTGCTCACCCCTCCTAAATACGCTGAGCCACAGTTAATTGAGCTCACACATTCTAAGCAGAGCTGTCTCTTTGGTAACTGGGGAAGTGGCATAGACATGAGTGACAGAGAGAGGTCTGTCGAGATTCAGCATGACTAAAGAATTCTCAGAGCAAAACCTCACTGACTCTTTGCTCCAATGGCAGCTCATGGAAGGGCCTAGGCTGCAGACTGTAGGTACACCCTTACTGGCCTATGCTGAGTTAGCTGTATTGTCGTCTTCCGTTTTTGCTACACTCACTGGGCCTTTACTCTGTGCTCATTACTTTCCTTATGTTATCTCATGTGAGATAAGGTATGGTATTTTTACCTCCATTTTACAGATGAGAATAATCAAGGTCTAGAATTGGTAAACGCTTTGCCCAAAGTCACACAGCTTGGGGCAGTTTTAGCTCATTCTCAGCTCTGATGTCCATGATCTTTATAATTCTATTGAATACATTCTTTCTCTCATGGGCAAATGTATTGGTTTTCTTTAAGATGAGAGATTGTAGAGGCTATGAAAATGCCTGCATCCGAGCCATCAAGCTACTAAATTCACAAAAGCCATTGTAAATATATCCCAAGCCTAGATGGGTCTCACCAATATGGCTCAAAAAAAGCAGGATCAATATGGTTGGAAATTGAACTTTTGCAGTAAAGTTACCTTGGCAGAGTGCCTATCAGAGACTTGCTAACATAGCATCAGATAATCCTGAGAATGAGCTTTCACTCCTAGGATATGAGCAAAAAAAATACATTCTCAACCACCTCCTATGCTGAGATATCCTCATGCCGTTCGTTGTATCCCCATGGATCGAAGGAACTAGGTTAGAGCACATTTCATGGGTGCCTAGGAATAAAGCCACCTTTGGTTAAAATCATAACAATCTGCTCATTTATATCTGCTTCCCACTTCAGGCTTCTTTTTAAAAAAAAAAAAAATATATATATATATTTATTTGGCTGCGCTGGGTCTTAGTTGTGGCATGCAGGATCTTCATTGCCATGTGCGGGATCTTTGTTGTGGCACACGGGGATCTTTAGTTGCGGCATGAAGGATCTAGTTCCCTGACCAGGGATCGAACTTGGGCCCCCTGCATTGGGAGTGCAGGGTCTTAGCCACTGGACAACCAGCGAAGTCCCACACTTCAGGCTTCTTAGTAAACACTGATCTGATTAATGGGCTTCATTGATAAACTCTTGAAAACCAGTAGTCTAACTCCGTAACAATGCATAAGTTAGCTCTTTGTCCATTATGAACCGCCATAAACTTCAGTGACGTGCAACGATAAATCTGACTGTGGAGTAAAACTGCTCTAGGCTTGTATGATCTTGGATACGCTCACATGTCTGCAGCTGTCTAGACATCTAGGCTGCACTTGGTTAGGGAGCCTCTGTCTGCTCACATGTCTCTCATCCTTCTTCTGGGTCCAGTGGGCAGCCCAGGCCTGTTCTTTTCTTCCTGGTGACAGAGGCTCCAGAGCACAAGTATAAAGACATAAGGCCTGGTTGAGGTCAGAGTCAGAACTGACAGATCATCACTTTCAGAGTTCTATTGGCCACACGGAGCTGTATAGTAGAACCCAAAAGACGCGTACACTGCTCTCCACAGAGCACTGCAGCGCTCAATGGCAAAAGATGTGGCTACAGAGAGGATGCAGAATTGAGGTTGATCATGTAATCCACCAGAGAAAACGGACCACATTTTAAACTCTACATCTAACACTAATGGTGTGAAATTGGGCAATTTATTTATAATCTGAGTCTTAATTTCTTTCTTTCTTTTTTTTTTCCTTGTTAAACTGCACTATTCCTAGCACATGCAGTCCTTGTGAGAACTGAATGAGGAAAAGCACATGAAATTCCCCAACATGAAAATGGAAAAGTAGCTGCACTAGGGCTCCACAAAGCGCCATCTTCCTTCTTACTTTGACCAATGCGCTCCCTCGCTCACTCATTTCCTTTCAATGTTCCCATTTCAGAAATGTTCCCATATGATGTTCAAGGAGACTCCCTCCTGAGGTCAGGAGACTGCATTCCAAGAGTCTATATTCTTTGTTTTGTCTCATTTTAGGCCCTTATATGCTACCATATGACAACTAAGACTATACAAGCAATTATTTTCCAGGAGGCACAGATGTTGTTTGTTTCATTTGAGAAGCCAAGTCCTTATTGGTCCTGCTTTCAAGGTCCATTTCCCAGGAAACATTTTATCCACAGAACAATAAAGAGAAGCAAATGACATTATTAGTATCTAAAGACTCATTAAATTCTACTCAGTATTAAAATGTCCCAAACTCTCTAGAGAGTTCTGAATATAGATGTTCATTTAACCTTCCTTTAAATTGCAGTATTTGAATGGGAGACGGAATCAGATTTTGGTCAGCAAATGTTACATAACAGCTGCTTTCAGAGGGCTCTTGTCTGTTCCCATTTCTTTTGGATGTTTGCATTTGCAACTGTAAGAAGAAATCTTCTCTTGGATGTAAGTTTGCCTTTACCTTCAGGCTCAAACAGCTTCTCTCACTGCTTTTTGGTGACAGTCATTGGATAGGCCTCTGTGTCTTAAATTCCAGTAAAAATATCACAAACCCATCTGGAATCCATCAATGACAGCTTCTGTCATGGCAGATGTAAAAAAAGATTAAATCACAAAGAATAAGAAGCTTCGTGCATCTTTTGGGAGACCAGTCAGGATACCTTGTGACCTGGTTGAATCTGGAGGAGTTGTTTTTCTAAAGTTTATGTGTGTGAGTAGGCACAGATGTACTTTGCAGTGTGAGGATGACTCTGGATGTTTTGGAAGAAGGCCAGTAGCAGGCAGCTAAGCAACCAGCCAGGACCCTAGGGAAGTGGCAGTAGGAGGTATCCTTGGCCTCAAATATTGGGTGGATTGAGCATTGTAATGGGAAGTAGCAGCAGGGTATCTGCAGGTTCACAGAGGTATGTAGAGAAAGGGTGGACTTATCCTGTGGAGCAAGATTGGGACCCGGCTCAAAAACCAGGTCAAAAAAATTTACTAGACCTGGATGCAAGGTTAAAACTAGATTCACCACGTCATTACACTGATGCTCTCTGTTTTGATGCTGAACTGAACTGCTCTGACCCCCAACCCTATTACACGCTCAGGGTAGAAACACCTCTGCATACATGTGACTTCTCTTCCATCCATCTCCACCTCTGCATACATGTGACTTTTCTTCCATCCATCTCCACCTCTGCATACATGTGACTTCTCTTCCATCCATCTCCACCTCTGGTAGAGAATATTTGTCACCATTCACTCTGAGCACTGAGAACAAACAAAAGTGGGCTGTGGACCTCTTTACAACCTGAGCACTTCAAAAATCCCATAGGGCCTTAGAATAAAACAGAAAGTTGGAATTTCAAAGAGAACATAATTAAGTGACTACAGAGATGAGGTTGGGTTGTACAAGTGATGCTGAAGCTCCCAGGGATTAGTGAAAGTAGAAAACCATTTACCACTCAGAGGCCTGAAAGGGCAAGGAGAGGAAGCAGAGGCTGGTGAGAGCTGAAGCTGAGAACTTGAGACCACCTGACGTAAGGCCATTCTAGAGGTACTGGGTTCCTAATACAACTGAGACACTGAGGTGAGGAGACAGCTAGGGGATAAGTACCTTGACCTCTCTCTGTCCCAGACTCCTGCTAGGACAGCCCATTGGGGAACCCAATCAGAACCCAGAGGGTAAGGGAACCTTGGTGATGTAAGGGGTCAGACCTCGGGGGACCAGGGCCTAGCAGAGAAGGTAGGGTTTGGATATGAGGAAGGACAAGTGGAAAATGATGTAAAATGTAGGCCCTTGAAAATCATTTATTCTATCAGTCTGACTTCTCTTTTTCAAATAAATTACCCTCACTGCCTTTAAGCATCTTCTACTTATCAATGCTGAGGCCTTGGAGATGAAATATTTCATAAATACATTCATATCATTTTAATAATTTCTTAGTGTAGGATCTCAGAGATTTGTTTGCATTGCTAAAAAAAAAAAAAAAAAAAAGCAAAACCAAAAAGCAAATCTGTGGTGCTGACATGTAATATGATCTTCATTTCACTGAGAAGGAAGCTCGAAGACCCTGCAGGAGCTGAGACCTGGACATATCCTTAGAGTGACATCACAGTGAGGTCTGATGCTAAGGTTACAGAACTCCCCGATTGCCAGAACACTTCCGTGCTGCCATGAAACCCTGTGAATGCCATAGGACCAATGCAATGGGACCAATTCCATTCCTCATTTACTGACCTCACTTAATATGTCCCAGGCACTGTGCTAAGTGCACAGTAGGGAGAGAGTGGCAGTAAGACATCATAGAATCAGAAACTTTAATCCTTTTAAAGACCCACTTAAGAGTGTCTGCCATCTGCATACTGCTGGTGTGCCAATGATATTTTGCCTATTTTTACAATAGTGGAAAAGCTAGCATTTACTCATTTGCTTCAATAATCTTCTCCCTTCTCTATTTTAGGTCCTTCTATGATATCATTTTAACTCCTTCTCTTTCTCCATCTCTTCCTTCCTACCCACACCCCCAGCCCCATCTGCCTTCCCACAGTACTGAAAGCCAGTAGTTCCCAGGGGAAGCACTGCACCAGGATGAGGTTGCCTCTTGACACAAGGGATTCGAGATATCATTTTTGCTCTGAGACATTGGTCCTCTGGTTATAACACTACCTAGCTAATTACCAAGCATCTCCAGGTACTTGGCATGGAAACAGGCAAATTACACACATGATCTCCTTTAATTTGTTCCTATGCGTAAAATTTATTTGCACACATCAGTTCTTTGCTTATAGTGCTGCTGCCACCAAAATGATTAGTGTCATGAAACTGACAAGAAGCAAATCATCCTAATTTCTAACTTTGATGGCACTAAGTCTCAGTCTTCTCAGGTCTACGTGGTTCTCATTTGTTTGAACGCACGCAAGCCTGAATATAAAATCAAGTAAAAATGGCTAAGTGGGGAGGAAAGGCTTGAAAAGGGAAAATGAGACATCACATGGCATATGTTAGACTAACCTTGAACGAGTTTCATGAACACACATAACAGTGAAAGAAAGGCAGCATGTAATCTAAGCCTGAATACTTGGTAAATCCCCCACTCTGTTATTCTGAAGCAGATCTCTGATGGGATTATATTCCTTTCCTTCTGTCTTGAGCCCTCTTTCCCTCTGTCTTGAGCCCTCTTTCCCTGAAACACCTCTTTTTTTTTTCCCTGCCACTTTTTTTCTGCACTTTTTAAAAACCAACCTTGGCTTTGGGGAGGGTTTCCCCAGCAACTCTGGGAGAAGTTGCATTCAGTTACAGAACCATGGAAGTTTAGAGTCAGGAAGTAGTTTGGAAATCATCTAGTTGATCTTCCTCACCTCACCTATTAAGAACCCATAGTCTAGCAATGCAGAAATAGAAATTTCCATGATGATGGAAAATTTCCATATATGCACTGTCTGAAATGGTAGCCACTAGCCACATGTAGCTATTGTACACCTGAAATATGGTTAGTGTGACTGAATTCTAAATTTTATTTGCCTTTAATTTTAATTCAGAGAGCCACATAGGGATAGAGGCTACCATATGGCATAGTGGAGATCTAGAAAGTTCTTGGATTGTACCCAGTGTCACATAGCTTTAAAGTAGAAGAATTCACCTGATTGTACAGGCCTATGACTCAGTGCAGGGGTCTTTAATGGTTTTCAAATACTGGAGTAAATCAACCAACTAAGCCCAGCATGCATAATTAAGGTACAGGGGAGAAGTGTCAGCTGCCTTGGCAACGACAAAGTAACATGGGAGCTGTCAGAATCTGGTAGGGCAAGAGGAAGAGGCGTCCACCAATAGCTTCATCTTATGTTGTACCAGATATGATGCTCACACTGATGAAAAGAAAAATAAGTTTGGATGTATTTTAAAATTTTTATAAAGACAGCTGAAATGGAAGCTAAAATATTTATAGAACCATAAAAATTAGGAGATGGGGGAACAAGAAAGACAAGATTGAATGGTTATAAGAATGTTGAATTTACTATTGAGCAGGAAGTTAATATACAGTGTCCTAAAATGGACAAATTAAAGAATAAATAAGCATGAACGGTCACAACATCTCTGAGCGGAAGAGGTGAAAGCTGTCTCTGCGGATGGGGCAATGAGTAGGGAGGGATGCATAGACACAGTGAGTTAACACTTCTCTGCATTTTATTATTTTGGGCTATGTTCATGCTTTTTATTTCTTAAATAAATAAAAGCTATTTCTATGAGCTTCATGGGTTTGAAATTAGGGCAGAAAATATATTTATCAGAATTTTCTTTTTTTTAATGGAGGGATGCTCGGAAACAACACTGCACTGAAGGCACAATTAAGTAGATCACTGCTTTTCCTCATGCATTTAGCCAGACGTACAAAAATATTTACCCACAGAATCATTTGTATTTGTCTAATATATAAAGCCAGTGATTTTTGTCTGGCAGTCTCAGTCTCTGGCTGCAGTAAGTTAGATCTTCTAAACAGTTATTCAGTGCAGTCAGAATAAGATGAATCAGGCTGAATATCACACAAATTCAAACGCAGCTCTTAACACACTCCAGTCAAAGAACAGCAAATATAAAGGCAGATGTGATCTTGCCTATTAGAATATCCCAGGAAAAAGTGTTCCCAGCCTGTCTTTTTGACACACATGCTGATACTGAATGGGGGTAGAACAAGAAGGCACTCACTTATGAGAGTTACGGGAAAGGAGGCAGAGATGCCCAGGTTGTGGCAATTAGAGCCCTTTTTTTATTGGCGGGGTGGGGGGAGGGGTTTGGGGCCATCAAACAGCAGGTTTTTTTGGGCGAGAACTCAGCTCGGGAGCTGGGTGTTGCAGAGCCTGCTGGGTCCTGGGCTGCCGCAGCGGCGACTGCGGCAGCTCGTGCCTATGTTTCTCCTCCTTGAGGCGCTTGCGATGCTGCTTCTCCCGGTCCTGCAGCAGCTTCCGGAGGCGGGCATTGCTCGGGTCCACGTGGTACCCCAGGCGCTCCTGGGCCCCAGCTTGGAGCTCCTCCTTCTCCCTCCGCTCCTGCTGCCGCCGCCGGCGATTCTCACTCCTCTGGGGCATCTTGGCCATGCGCTCTTCCATGAGCTGCTCCCCGGTTGACGCTGCTGCACCCGCAGGGACTCCCGCTTGGCCCCCAGGCTCGGGTACCATTCGCGCCCCTCAGCCTGCGGCGTCTGCAGCTGTTTCCGCAGTGGGCGCAAGAAAGCCACCCTGGAGGCGGCGCCAGTCCGCGTGAACTGCAGAGCCGCGTAGCGCGGCCCCAGCTGCCAGCGAAGGGTCAGCGGGTCATCCAGGTCTGGCCACCGGACTCCTGGGGTCCAGGCCCAGGGTGGTCACCAGGCCGAGCAAGCTGTGCGCCTCCGCACGGGCGCCGCCATCTTGCCCGTTAAAATCCACTTTTGAGCTGGGTGTTGAGAATTATGGACACCTGGCTGTAGATAAGAGCTGAGGATAAGCAGCTGACCTTCTGCAGAGCTGTTGTACACAGACTGAGGGGCCAGAATGTGGTGAGTCACAGAACCTAACAAGGCATGGACATCTGGGCAAACGATACAGTTCATGGGCGGGGGAGCAGACTGGTTAGACTAAATGGAAGACTAGACCCCAGCCAGCCAGCGGGCGTGTAGAAACGCCTTGCCCAGCACCGTCAGACTGCTCAATCCATCCCTCCTCTGCAGGAGCTCACTCTCCAAGTTTACACCTGAGAAGAGGTAAGTGGGGAACAAATGGGGTGTACCATAGTGTGTTCCCCTGGGCAATAACCCCTGACCTTCTGACCATGGTCTGATAAGACTCTAGGTGTCATGATGAATTTATTCCTATATGATCCTCGTACTTAACTTTAGCATTTCTATTTTCTTTTTTTAAAAAATAAATTTATTTATTTATTTTTGGCTGTGTTGGGTCTTTGTTTCTGTGCGAGGGCTTTCTCTAGTTGCAGCGAGCGGGGGCCACTCTTCATCGCGGTGCGCGGGCCTCTCACTATCGCGGCCTCTCTTTTTGTGGAGCACGGGCTCCAGACGCGCAGGCTCAGTAGCTATGGCTCACGGGCCCAGTTGCTCCGCGGCATGTGGGATCTTCCCAGACCAGGGCTCGAACCCGTGTCCCCTGCATTGGCAGGCGGACTCTCAACCGCTGCACCACCAGGGAAGCCCCTGGCATTTCTATTTTCAAGTCTCATTTCCTAAAATTTCATTTTGAGTCATTTCACATTCTTGAATATGATCCATACTGTAAACCTCCTGAAAAGTCATTGTACCTCTGTGGTCTAAGATGGTGCAGGATTCTCTCCATCTAGGCTTTATCAGGGCAAAGAAAATAAAAGCAATGTTAGTTGCTCTCATTCCGTAGTATAAATGAATTCTGGACACAGACTAGTCCAAGGGTTTTCTATGCCTGACAGGCCTAGAAAGAGGAACATTCATCTCAAGGATTTCATCCTCCTTCCTACTTTGACTGTGCACTGCCCGTCTCACTAACCCAATAGACATACTTCTTAGGCTCCAACCCCAGATTTTTGCCAAAAATTCCCAAGGAAACTGTAAGCTAGCCCTATACAGGATCTAGACCTGCTTGACCTCATCCAGTTTCTTTCTTTTTTTTTTTTTTTACATCTTTATTGGAGTATAATTGCTTTAAAATGATGTGTTAGCTTCTGCTTTATAACAAAGAGATACGTATACATATATCCCCATATATCTTACCTCTTACGTCTCCCTCCCACCCTCCCTATCCCGCCCCTCTAGGTGGTCACAAAGCAATGAGCTAATTTCCCTATGCTATGTGGCTGCTTCCCACTAGCTATCAGTTTTACATTTGGTAGTGTATATACGTCCATGCTACTCTGTCTCACTTCGTCCCAGCTTACCCTTCCCCCTCTCCGTGTGCTCAAATCTATTCTCTATGTCTGCGTCTTTATTCCTGTCCTGCCCCTAGGTTCTTCAGAAACTTTTTTTTTTTTTTAGATTCCATATATATGTGTTAGCATACGGTATTTGTTTTTCTCTTTCTGACTTATTTCACTCTGTATGACAGATTCTAGGTCCATCCACCTCAATACAAATAACTCAAATTCGTTTCGTTTTATGGCTGAATAATATTCCATTGTATACATGTGCCACATCTTCTTTTATCCATTCATCTGTCGATGGACACAGGTTGCTTCCATGTCCTGGCTATTGTAAGTAGTGCTGCAGTGAACATTGTGGTACATGTCTCTTTTTGAATTATGGTTTTCTCAGGGTATATGCCTAGTAGTGGGATTGCTGGGTCATATGGTAGTTCTATTTTTAGTTTTTAAAGGAAGCTCCATACTGTTCTCCATAGTGGCTGCATCAATTTACATTCCCACCAAGAGTGCAAGAGGGTTCCCATTTCTCCACACCCTCTCCAGCATTTATTGCTTGTAAATTTTTTGATGATGGCCATTCTGACCAGTGTGAGGTAATACCTCATTGTAGTTTTGATTTGCATTTCTCTAATGATTAGTGATGCTGAGCATTCTTTCATGTGTTTGTTGGCAATCTGTATATCTTTTTTGGAGAAATGTCTATTTAGGTCTTCTGTCCATTTTTGGATTGGGTTGTTTTTTTTTTGATATGGAGCTGCATGAGCCGCTTGTAAATTTTGGAGATTAATCCTTTGTCAGTTGCTTCATTTGCAAATATTTTCTCCCATTCTGAGGGTTGTCTTTTAGTCTTGTTTAAGTTTTCCTTTGCTTTGCAAAAGCTTTTAAGTTTAATTAGGTCCCATTTGTTAATTTTTTTTTTATTTCCATTTCTCTAGGAGGTGTGTCAAAAAGGATCTTGCTGTGATTTATGTCATAGAGTGTTCTGACTATGTTTTCCTCTAGGAGTTTTATAGTGTCTGGCCTTATGTTTAGGTCTTTAATCCATTTTGAGTTTATTTTTGTGTATGGTGTTAGGGAGCGTTCTACTTTCTTTCTTTTACATGTAGCTCTCCAGTTTTCAAAGCACCACTTATTGAAGATGCTGTCTTTTCTCCATTGTATATTCTTGTCTCCTTTATCAAAAATAAGGTGACCTTATGTGCGTGGGTTTATCTCTGAGCTTTTTATCCTGTTCCATTGATCTGTATTTCTGTCTTTGTGCCAGTACCATACTGTCTTGATTACTGTAGCTTTGTAGTATAGTCTGAAGTCAGGGAGCCTGATTCCTCCAGCTCCATTTTTCTTTCTCAAGATTGCTTTGGCTATTCGGGGTCTCTTGTGTTTTCATACAAATTGTGAAATTTTTTGTTCTAGTTCTGTGAAAAATGCCATTGGTAGTTTGATAGGGATTACATTGAATATGTAGACTGCTTTGAGTAGTATAGTCATTTTCATAATGTTGATTCTTCCACTGCAAGAACATGGTATATCTCTCCATCTCTTTGTATCAACTTTAATTTCTTGCATCAGTATCTTGTAGTTTTCTGCGTAGAGGTTTTTGTCTCCTTAGGTAGGTTTATTCCTAGGTGTTTTATTCTTTTTGTCGCAATGGTGAATGGGAGTGTTTCCTTAATTTCTCTTTCAGCTTTTTCATCATTAGTGTATAGGAGTGCAAGAGATTTCTGTGCATTAATTTTGTATCCTGCTACTTTACCAAATTCATTGATTAGCTCTAGTAGTTTTCTGGTGGCATTTTTAGGATTCTCTAGGTATAGTATCATGTCATCTGCAAACAGTGACAGCTTTACTTCTCTTCCAATTTGGATTCCTTTTATTTCTTTTTCTTCTCTGATTGCTGCGGCTAATACTTCCAAAACTATGTTGAATAACACAGTGGTGAGAGTGGACAGCCATGTCTTGTTCCTGATCTTAGAGGAAATGGTTTCAGGTTTTCACCATTGAGAATGATGTTCGCTGTGGGTTTGTCATATATGGCCTTTATTATGTTCAGGTAAGTTCCCTCTGTGCCTACGTTCTGGAGGGTTTTTATCATAAATGGGTGTTGAATTTTGTAGAAAGCTTTTTCTGCATCTACTGAGATGATCATATGGTTTTTCTCATTCAGTTTGTTAATATGGTGTGTCACGTTGATTGATTTGAGTATATTGAAGAATACTTGCATTCCTGGGATAAACCCCACTTGATCATGGTGTATGATCCTTTTAATGTGCTGTTGGATTCTGTTTGCTAGTATTTTGTTGAGGATTTTTGCATCTCTGTTCATCAGTGATATTGGTCTGTAATTTTCTTTTTTTGTGACATCTTTGGTTTTGGTATCAGGGTGATGGTGGCCTCGTAGAATGAGTTTGGAAGTGTTCCTTCCTCTGTAATTTTTTGGAAGAGTTTAAGAAGGATGGGAGTTAGCTCTTCTCTAAATGTTTGACAGAATTCGCCTGTGAAGCCATCTTGTCCTGGGCTTTGTTTGTTGGAAGATTTTTAATCACAGTCTCAATTTCAGTGCTTGTGATTGGTCTGTTTATATTTTCTGTTTTCTCTTGGTTCAGTCTCGGAAGGTTGTGCTTTTCTAAGAATTTGTCCATTTCTTCCAGTTTGTCCATTTTATCGGCCTGTAGTTGCTTGTAGTAATCTCTCATGATCCTTTGTATTTCTGCAGTACCAGTTGTTACTTTTCCTTTTTCATTTCTAATTCTGTTGATTTGAGTCTTCTCCCTTTTTTTCTTGATGAGTCTGGCTAATGGTGTATCAATTTTGTTTATTTTCTCAAAGAACCAGCTGTTAGTTGTATTGATCTTTGCTATTGTTTCCTTCATTTCTTTTTTATTTATTTCTGATCTGATCTTTATGATTTCTTTCCTTCTGCTAAGTTGGGGTTTTTTGGTTCTTCTTTCTCTAATTGCTTTAGGTGTAAAGTTAGTTGTTTATTTGAGATGTTTCTTGTTTCTTGAGGTAGGATTGTAGTGCTATAAACATCCCTCTTAGAACTGCTTTTGCTGCATCCCATAGGTTTTGGGTCGTTGTGTTTTCCTTGTCATTTGTGTCTAGGTATTTTTTGATTTCCTCTTTGATTTCCTCAGTGATCTCTTGGTTATTTAGTAGTGTATTATTTAGCCTCCATGTGTTTGTATATTTTACAGATTTTTTTTCCTGTAATTGATATCTACTCTCATAGCATAGTGGTTGGAAAAGATACTTGATACAATTTCAATTTTCTTAAATTTACCAAGGCTTGATTTGTGACCCAAGATATGATCTATCCTGGAGAGTGTTCCAGGAGCACTTGAGAAGAAAGTGTATTCTGCTGTTTTTGGATGGAATGTCCCGTAAATATCAATTAAGTCCATCTTATTTAATGTATCATTTAAAGCTTGTGTTTCCTTATTTATTTTCATTTTGGATGATCTGTCCATTGGTGAAAGTGGGATGGTAAAGTCCCCTACTATGATTGTGTTACTGTCGATTTCCTCTTTTATGGCTGTTAGCATTTGCCTTATGTACTTAGGTGCTCCTATCTTGGATGCATAAATATTTACACTTGTTTTATCTTCTTGTTGGATTGATCCCTTGATCATTATGTAGTGTCCTTCTTTGTCTCTTGTAATAGTCTTTATTTTAAAGTCTATTTTGTCTGATATGAAAATTGCTACTCCAGCTTTCTTTTCATTTCCATTTGCATGGAGTGTCTTTTCCATCCCCTCACTTTCAGTCTGTATGTGTCCCTAGGTCTGAAGTGGGTCTCTTATAGACAGCATATATACGGGTCTTGTTTTTGTATCCATTCAGCTTTTCTGTGTCTTTTGGTTGGAGCATTTAATCCATTTACATTTAAGGTAGCTATCGATATGTGTGTTCCTTTTACCATTTTCTTAATTGTTTTGGATTTGTTATTGTAGGTCGCTTCCTTCTCTTGTGTTTCCTGCCTAGAAAAGTGCCTTTAGGATTTGTTGTAAGGCTGGTTTGGTGGTGCTGAATTCTCTTAGGTTTTGCTTGTCTGTAAAGGATTTAATTTCTCCATCGAATCTGAATGAGATACTTGCTTGATAGAGTACTGTTGGTTGTAGGTTTTTCCCTTTCATCACTTTAAATATGTCCTGCTACTCCCTTCTGGCTTGCAGAGTTTCTGCTGAAAGATCAGCTGTTAACCTTACAGGGATTCCCTTGTATGTTATTTGTTGTTTTTCCCTTGCTGCTTTTAATATTTTATCTTTGTATTTAATTTTTGATAATTTGATCAATATGTGTCTTGGCATATATGTCTTGGCATGTTTCTCCTTGAATTTATCCTGTATGGGACTCTCTGCACTTCCTGGACTTGATTGACTATTTCCTTTCCCATATTAGGGAAGTTTTCAACTATAATCTCTTCAAATATTTTCTCAGTCCCTTTCTTTTTCTCTTCTTCTTCTGAAACCCCTATAATTCGAATGTTGGTGCATTTAATGTTGTCCCAGTGGTCTCTGAGACTGTCCTCAATTGGTTTCATTCTTTTTTCTTTATGCTGCTCTGCGGTAGTTATTTCCACTATTTTATCTTCCAGGTCACTTATCTGTTCTTCTGCCTCAGTTATTCTGCTATTGATTCCTCGTAGAGAATTTTTAATATTTATTGTGTTGTTCATCATTGTTTGTTTGCTCTTTAGTTCTTCTAGGTCCTTGTTAAACATTTCTTGTATTTTCTCCATTCTATTTCCAAGATTTTGGATCACCCCTGAATTGTTTTTCAGGTAGACTGCCTATTTCCTCTTCATTTGTTTGGTCTCGTGGGTTTTTACCTTGCTCTTTTATCTGCTATGTGTTTCTCTGTCTTCTCAGTTTGCTTAACTTACTGTGTTTGGGGTTTCCTTTTTGCAGGCTGTGGGTTTGTAGTTCCCGTTGTTTTTGGTGTCTGCCCCCAGTGGCTAAGGTTCGTTTAGTGGGTTGTGTAGGCATCCTGGTGGAGGGAACTAGTGCCTGTGTTCTGGTGGATGAGGCTGGATCTTGTCTTTCTAGTGGGCAGGACCGTGTCCGGTGGTTTATTTTGGGGTGTCTGTGACCTTATTATGATTTTAGGCAGCATCTCTGATTTAGAGAGGGGTTGTGTTCCTGTCTTGCTAGTTGTTTGGCATAGGGTGTCCAGCACTGTAGCTTGCTGGTCTTTGAGTGGAGCTCGGTCTTAGCGTTGAGATGGAGATCTCTGGGAGAGCTTTCACTATTTGATATTACTTGGAGCCAGGAGGTCTCTGGTGGACCAATGTCCTGAACTCGGCTCTCCCACCTCAGAGGCACAGGCCTGACATCTGGCCGGAGCACCCAGACCCTGTCAGCCACATGGCTCTGAAGAAAAGGGAGAAAGAAAGAGAGAGAGAGAAAGAAAGAGAGAAAGAGAAAAAGAAAGAGAGAAAGAAAGAAGGAAAATAAAGTTATTAAAAAATTAAAAATTATTAAAAATTATAAATATTAAAATGTAATAAAAAAAAGAAAGAATGAAAGAAGAGAGCAACCAAACGAAAAAACAAATCCACCAATGATAACAAGCACTAAAAACTGTACTAAAAAAAAAAAAAAAAGGGCAGACAGAACCCTAGGACAAATGGTCAAAGCAAAGCTATACAGAGGAAATCACACAAATTCCACCGCCTCAATTTTGGGATGATTCGTTGTCTATTCAGGTATTCCAGAGATGCAGAGTACATCAAGTTGATTGTGGACGTATAATCCGCTGCTCCTGAGGCTACTGGGAGAAACTTCCCTTTCTCTTCTTTGTTCGCACAGCTCCTGGGGTTCAGCTTTGGATTTGGCCCCGCCACTGTGTGTAGGTCACCTGAGGGCATCTGTTCTTCGCTCAGACAGGACGGGGTTAATGTAGCAGCTGATTAGGGGGCTCTGGCTCACTTAGGCCCGGGGGAAGGAGAGGTACCGAATACGGGGCGAGTCTGTGGCGGCAGAGGCCAGCGTGACGTTGCACCAGCCTGAGGTGTGCCATGTGTTCTCCCGGGGAAGTTGTCCCTGGATCATGGGACCCTGGCAGTGGCAGGCTGTACTGACTCCCGGGAGGGGAGGTGTGGAGAGTGACCTGTGCTTGCACACAGGCTTCTTGGTGGCTGCAGCAGCAGCCTTAGTATTTCACGTCCGTCTCTGGTGTCTGCACTGACACCTGAGGCTCATGCCTGTCTCTGGAGCTCGTTTAGGCAGTGCTCTGAATCCCCTCTCCTCATGCACCCGGAAACAACTGTCTCTTGCCTCTTAGGCAGTTCCAGACTTTTTCCCGGACTCCCTCCCAGCTAGCTGTGGCACACTATCCCCCCCTTCAGGCTGTGTTCACACAGCCAACCCCTGTCCTCTCCCTGGTGTCTGACCTCTGAAAGCTGGAGTCTCAGCTCCCAGCCCCCACCTGCCCCTTGGGTGAGCAGACAAGCCTCTCAGGCTGGTGAGTGCTGGTCGGCTCCAGTCCTCTGTGCGGGAATCTCTCAGCCTTGCTCTCTGCACCTCTGTTGCTGTGCTCTCCTCTGTGTCTCTGAAGCTTCCCCCCAGCACCACCACCCCCTGTCTCTGTCAGTGAAGGGGCTTCCTAGTGTGTGGAAACTTTTCCTCCTTCACAGCTCCCTTCCAGCGGTGCAGGTCCCATCCCTATTCTTTTGTCTCTGTTTTTTGTTTTTCTTTTACCCTACCCATTTATGTGGGGAGTTTCTTGCCTTTTGGGAAGTCTGAGGTCTTCTCCCAGCGTTCAGTAGGTGTTCTGTAGGAGTTATTCCACATGTACGTGTATTTCTGATGTATTTGTGGTGAGGAAGGTGATCTCCACGTCTTACTCCTCTGCCGTCTTGAAGGTCTCCCCTCCCTCATCCAGTTTCTGTAGATCCTTTCTATCAAGTGTGGATCTTCCTTCCAGAAACCCCCTTGCTTCCATTTTGGCCTCATTGCCCTTGAAGAATGCCAAGAATTACCATGGGTGTCCTACTTACTTCAAAACTGAGTTCACAAAAAGTCATGCTTACTGTCTTAGTCTTCTCAGGCTGTCATGACAAAATACAACAGACTGGGTGCCTTAAACAACAGATTTTAATTCTTTTACAGTTCTGGAGGCTGGAAAGTCCAAGATCAAGATGTCAACTAATTGATTTCTGGTTTAGCTCTCTTCCTGGCTTGCATATGGTTGCCTTCTCGCTATGTCCTCACATGGTCTTTCCTCTGTGCAGGCACATGGAGGGGGACAGAAATAGCTCTCTCTCTTCCCCTTCTTATAAGGCCACTAATGACATCATAAGGGCCCCACCCTCATGACTAATTAAACCCTAATTTCCACCCAAAGGCCGCATATCCAAATACCATCACACTGGAGATTAGGCTTCAATATATGAATCTGTGGGGGAAAACAAACATTTAGTCCAAAACATTCCACCCCTAGCCCCCTTCTCCAAATTTATGTCTTTCTCTCACACAAAATACATTCATTCCATCTCAACAGTCCCCAAAGTTTTCACTCTTTCCAGCATCAACTCTAAAGTCTGAAGTCCAAAATCTCATCTAAATATAATCTAAGTTAGACATAAGTGAGACTGAAGGTATAATTCATCCTGAGGCAGAATTCCCCTCCAGCTGTGAATCTGTCAAACAAGACAAATTATGCACTTCCAAAATACAATAATGGTACAGGAATAGGTTAGACATTCCCATCCCACAGGAGAAATAATAAAGAAGTAAAGGGTGACAGGTCCCAAGAAGATCCAAAACCTAGCAAGGCAGATTCCACCTCATCTTAAGGCTCGAGAATAATCCTCTTTGGTTCAATGCTCTGACCCGCTGGGGTGGCAGTTCCATCTTCTAGACCCATGGTCCCATCTTCAGACCCCCTGGGGTTGATAGTCCATTCCTCAAGGCTCTGCCAGGTGGCAGTAAGCTCCCAAGGATGGAGCAGCCCTGTCCCCAAGGCTCTGGACAGCACCCAGTACAGTGGAGGCAGTCCTGGTCATCTCTGAATCCCCTTCAGGATCAGTCTTTTCTTTTCTCAAAGCATGGTGCACATTCACAGCTGAGCAGCTGTATGGTTCAGTCCTGTAAGATCAAAGAATTTTGACAATTTCTTGTTTTTTTCTGTCCCCTTTATTACCAGATGGTAGTGTTTCACTTGTATAATCCCATCTCTATTCCTGGCTTCTGCTGAGATGGCGGCTTAAGTTCATGGATGGTACCCATGATCTCTTTTTCAAACGGTTGTTCAGTCATCCTCTTAGTGTTCTCTTCAGAACAAACTTTCTCATTTTTTTGCAGTATGGATAAACTAATAATTTTGCAATATCTGCATGTTCTGGTTCATTTTCGCTTAACTATTCTATCTTCATCCCACTTCTTTTGCATTTTACTATAAGCAGTAAGGGAGACCCAGGCCACACCTTCAATACTTTGCTTAGAAAACTCCTCTGCTAAATATCTGATTTCATCACTCACAAATTCTCTCTTCCACAAAACACTAGAACACATTTTAGCCACGTCCTTTACTACCTTATAACAAGGATCTCCTTTCTTCCAGTTTCCAATAACATGTTCCCCATTTCCAAACAAGCTTTCACCAGAATTGCCTTTGGCTTCCATATTTCTAGCACAGACCTCAAAACACTGCCAGCCTCTACCCATTACCAGTTTCTAAGTCACTTCCACACTTTTAGCTATTTGTTACAGCAGTATCCACTTCTTGATACCAAAATCTGTATTAGTCTGCTCAGGCTGCCATAGCAAAATATCACATATGGGGTGACTTACACAATGGAAATTTATTTTCTTGCAGTTCTGGAGGCTTGGAAGTCCAAGGTCAAGGTGCTAGATGATTCCATTTCTGGTAAGGGCTCTCTTCCTGGCTTGCAGGTGGCTGCCTTCTTGCTACACCCTCAACCCAGTTACCTCCCAAAGGCTCCATTTCCAAATAGCATCACATTGGGATTTAGGGTTTCAGTATGTGAATTTTGTGGGGGACACAAACATTCAGTCCAAACAACTACTTAGCATGAATGTATGTTTGTTGCTCACAGACCTAGCTGCTAAGGGTGGATAGAGATCATATTCCCTTGCTTTATGATCCAGCCCTCTGATTATCCCTCTTGATTTGTTTTCCTCCAGCCCCTCTTAGCATGAGTGTTTGAACTTGGATCACACCATCCACAGGAGAAGTTTGCGTGCATCTTGGTCCACATAACATAATTTATGAATTTGTGTAATCACTGTTGTCCCTTCCCCAGATTATCTCCCACCTCAAAACCCAGCACTTACATTTTTTCCTCCACTTCAATTACATCTTCTGGCCAGTGTAGAGGTTTCCTTGGTTCACTAAGAAATAGTACAGGACCAGAACTCACACATACTTGACAGGTGTGTGGTGCTGCTGAGAATTACCCTGATAACGGAGTGATGTGAAGACAGCCAGCCACAAATTTCTCATTAACTCTCAATCTCAGGCTTTGTGTTAACTCTCAATCTATTTATTATAGTTTCCAGTGCTCTGTGTTTGCTTAACTTTTGGCATTCTGTCTTTAGTGATTTGACCATTTGGAGGTCAGCTTGACCCAGGCAGACAGCAATCTGACAGTCTAATTTCTTTCATGCCACCTGAGGTGTCCTCTGAGTTGCGGCTGGGAGAAATTCAATGCTGATTGTTGATGTGTTGAAAGCTTGTGGTGTCCATCTTCAAAATCAGGCGAGAGACGTTTCCAGCTGGTTAGGACTTCAACAGAGTAATTCAACACTTAAGTCGTGGACCCATGACAAATAGATCCTATAGGTCTCTGCTGGTTAAAGGGAAATATCAGAAAGAGATTGGGTGGCTTCTTAAAAAATTTAGATACAAAGAGGGAAGGAGGAGAAGATGGGAAAAGAAAGAAAAGGATAACAAATGGTTTTTATACATGAACATTTTCTCATCTTAATATAAGAAATAGGGAGACTTTTTTTTCTTTTACTGTTGAATCTGCTTCTGATCTTAATCATGATTTAAAATTAGCTGTTGGCTACTGAGTATGGGTATTTCATCTTTGTCTTTAACATCGGTGAAGTTGTGGTAAGGTGTCCATGGACTTGAAAGAACACAAATAGTTCAGAGGTTTTATGGGAAGGTTTTCAAGCATGGGACAATTTGCAGTCAAGAAATCTTCATTAAATTCTAAACTCTTCAACTAAAGATGGTATATCAATTATTTAAGCTCCCGGGACCTTAATATCCACATTTGCCAGTTGAGAGGGTTGACGAAATGACACCTAAGTCTTTCAGAAATTCTAATAGAAGTATTCTATGCTATGCTATGCTATGCTATTCTGTTCTTCGGTGTTCTTGAAATCATTCATAGATGGGAAAATCATTTAATTTATCATCCAAACCAGGACAGTTTTGATATCCTTCAAAGTCAAAATGAAATATTACTGTGTAAAGGAATTAACCTTTTAAAAAGTTTGAAAGATCACAGAGGGAGATGGGAGGTAATTTAATTAAATTTTCTTATGGATTTTGGAAATAAAAATTCGACTGCTAGTAAAGAACCCTTTCTTTACATGTATGTTAGCACTTCTGCACCCCCAGCTTTAACGGTGTCGGGAGCCATGCCCGGAGTTGCCGTTCAAGGGGCTCCTTTGCTAAGAACCCTACCTTAGTGTGCTGTTCCCTCCCACCCACCTATGGGTCAGGAGTCCCTCCTTGGGGTTCCCACAGCGCCAGTGCAAATCCCTAGCACAGTAGCCAGTACACTGTTTTATAATTGTTAGTTTCCTTGCTTGTCTCCTTCAGAAGATGGAGGGCAAAATCTGGCTCTTTCATCTCTGTCACCCTAGGACGTGGGCATCAGGGCTGAGACTAAAGGAAGACAAGTCATTCCCTCTCAGGGTTGTGTCATGTCGTGTCGTGTCATGCAGGGCCAGCACTTGTGTGGACCTGAGTGTGATGCCTCCTGACGTTTGGTCCCCTAGGTGCCTTGCTTGCCTCACTCTAGTCCAGGCCCTGATGGGTAGAGCGCTTAGCACATAATAATCCTGTAGAAAAACCAGTGACATGAGCAAATACTGAACTTTGGAATCAGGGTTTGTTTTTAAATGTAGGTTTTATTATTATTTCAGAATGGTGAGGCCAACAGATCAGAAGATGATTGCCATTGAAAAGACGGTTTGTTACTCACAGTTCCCAAGAGGAGGGGGCATGCCACGCTATGCAGGGGTCACACGGGGAAGCATCAGGGTTGGTAAGCCACTTGTAGGCCAGTCCTTTACTAGCTCTGGAAATTGTCTAGTCCTGGGAAGGCAGTTTCTCCAGGTCAGCAAGGCTCCAAGATGTCAAAGCATCAGAATGAAAAGATGTTTGTAATCCAGGCCTCCCTCAGTTTGAATATGTGCTGCCATATATAAGCCTCATGGCCTTAAGCATACCAGCCTGTCTCAGAAAACAGGAGTGTTAATAATGCAACAACCTTACTGGGTTGTCATGAGGATTAGAGCAAGGAGCCTGGTACACAGTAGGTGCTCAAGAAGTGACAAACATTAGACAGTATGCACAGTAGAATATCTATAACATGGCATATGCATTTGTGCATACATACCACAATTTGTGTGGAGAGAGAGCTTTGTTGTTGTTTTGAAAATGACTTCCACTTTTGGCCACTTCTTTGAATCATATTCTGAATAATTCTGCAAAACAGACTAACTGCTCCTGGAAACTTGAGCCTCTCTCCAGGGTCCTAAAACTTTCTGCTTTGAACAAGGCTAAAAATAAGCCAAGTACCTTCCTTCCCTGTGGGATGATGGTGCTACAGACTTCACAGAGGAAGTCAGGAGATTCAGGGGACTGTGGACGTGTATTCCAAAGAAAGTTTCTGGAACTTTCCAAAGCTTCAAAAAGAAGTTAGTTTTGAATGCTTTATGAGTTTCAGAAGAAGCTCTCTCTAGGCTGGTACGGTGACAGCAGCAGTTTCTTCCAACATCAAGCAGGAATTTTTATTAGCACAAACAAGGGCACGTTAAAGAGAGGCCCTAGACATGGCACATGGAAGCAGCAGTGGACAAAGAATCAGTTTTGTCATCAAGCATTAGCTTTCACTTGACAGCATTTAGGGATCGGGGGTTATATAGAACCATTAACTTCAGACCTTTGCCTCCCATATCAGGGTTAACATCAGTGGGTTGGAAGAGAAGAGAAATCACAAATGATGTGTTGTGTGAGCTGCAAAGAAGAGGTGCTGTGTTTGTGGTAGAGATAAACATAGCACCGTTCTCCGGGGACCTGTGCTCGTCTCATGCTGTCATTCTGTGTAAAATAGGATCCTGATCAGGCATCCTATGACAGTGAGAAGCCTTCCCCTGGGCCTCCTTCAGGGGTTGGAGTGGGTCTTTGCCAGGCAGCGTTAGGAGGCTGACACTGCTTAAGCTGAGCCTAAATATATACAAAGAGACTAGAGTGTGGGCAGCATAAACATGTTCTTAACTTCTCTCATTATAACAGTCTAAAACATTTCCTTGGAATCTTCCATTTCATTCCTTCCTGCACTAAGAAGCACCCATGCACTTTGGAACAAGGGCAGTGAGCCCATATACTATTGTGGCCTCGATACTCAAAAACAGCGTTATTAAATGTTAAGTGGTCTCTTTAGTCTGTTTAGTCATTTTTGTGTATTTCTTTGAAGAAATAGCTACTGCAACATTTAATGTAACTTTTGCATTGTGGAATTTGTTGACAGAATATATGTTGCAGCACCGACCTTTGGAAAATTACTTTCCTTATGAGATAATTTATAACCTGTAGAAGATATTTGGTGTCTTAATGTTTTCTTTCAGTCTCTTACTCTGTCACTGTTTCTTTTTATTGCATTAAGTAGACCCAGTACACAGGGAAGCTTCCAGGATGAAAATAGTTATTTTCCAAACAGCTTCTGAGGGATAGACTGAGGTAAGGTCCAGGGCTACGCACCTGTAAGCCTGATTAACCTTGTGTTGTTCAATTAAAGCTCTTAGTTCAAGTAAAAAAGAAGGAAGAGGAGGAAGGGGCGGGGGGTAAAACGTTGATAAGTTTTTGTTTGTTTGTTTGAGCATTTACAGAATGCCAGGCCTCTTGCTATGCTTTTTACGTATTTTCATAGACAACCTCCATCACAGCTCTTTGAGGCGGGTGTTATTTTCATCTCTATTTCATAGATAAGAGCATTGAACCACAGTGAAGTTAATTGTCCAAGATCCCAGTTACTGGGTCAGTCACAAATCAAACCTAATCCTGATGAAACAGTTCAATTATTTTTCTTTATCAGATTATACAAGTAGTTATTAATTAAAATCAAATGCCACTTAACTTGCAAAATCTTTCTCCACTCTTCAATCCTTCTCCACAGTGGAATACATTGTAAACTCTTCTTGATTTCTTTCCTGCACTATATCTCCATATTTCTAAAAACTGGGATTATATTGGGCTTTTTTATTTCTCAAGCTCGTCACCTTCCTGTGATGGTTCATATGAATTTATTTTGCCTACACGTATCCTTGCTCTGATTCCTCCCCTCTCATTCTCCCCATCACAGTGTTCATTATTTCTATATAAATGATGTCTTCTGCCAATTGAGTGATTCTTTTTTCTTCTTTTTATAATTTAACATTTTTTCTTAGACTTAATATTTACCTAATTACTTCATTCACTGAATTAGCTACATTTTTCTTACAGATTTCTTCTCAAATGTTCGGTAGATCTATCAACATTGACTCTTCAGATGAGCTCTGAGTCTTATCACATGTCCCCAGAGATCATCTTTTTCCTTTCCTTCCGGGAGAGGCTGGTTTCCTTTCACCACAATCCTGTTGGATACCTTGCATCCATGTCTTTCTAAGCTTGCACACTCATTTCTGGTAGCCCGTAGCCTCCAGTAATTTCTTTTAAAAAGGATTGTTGTTGTTTGTTTGTTTGTTTTGAGTTTCCTTTCTCTTACATTGTTGAGCAGTTTGGCTGAGTAAGGATTCTAAGTTGAAAATCGTAATTTAGACAGTGATGCTTCATTCTTTTTTAGTTTCCTATGGTGCTGTTGAAAAGTCCTATGCCATTCCGGATCCTCTTCTATTACATGTGATCTCACTTTTCAACTTTAAAAGGTTGTAGGAGGTTCTCTTTATGTTCACTGCTCTGACACATCCCTATGATATGCATTTGTGTGTGTGTGTGTGTGTGTGTGTGTGTGTGTGTATTTTGTGCTTTTTTTTTTTTTTTTTTGTCTTGGAATCTCAGTTCTTTCTTTTTCTGATGTTTCCTATCCTTCAATACTGGAAATTTTTCTTGCATTATTTCTTTAATAATGTAATAATACTTATTTCTTTTATAATTTCCTCCCTTCTGATTATTCTATTTCTATTCTCTTTATCTTTTAATTTTCTTATCATATCTCTTCTTTTCAATCTCTCTCATTTTTTAATTTTGCTATTTGGAAGTGACCTTAAACTGTTGAGATTCAAAGCTTTCTATCTTCTGAAAAGGTTCCTGATGTAAGATTTTCAACATCTATGAGTTTTTTTAAAATTACTTATTTTAAAGCATTCTGGTCTTGTGATATCTTCTCTTATTTCTCCTGGGATATAATAGTCTTTCTTTTAAATCTGTTTTACTTTTATTTATCTAATTCTTGCTCTCTACATTTTCCCTGTGTCTTTTAGGTTTCTACTTTTTTGTTTGTTTTGCTTTCTGTTCTGTTTTTTATGTTGAAAATTTTATTTAGTTGTTGGCGTTCTTTGGCTACCCATTTTATTTTTAAAAAGGAGGCATGAAAATGCTCATTCAAAGCTCTGTGTCCAGGCACATGACATAAACTTTGTAGTTTCATTGTACGGTGATTTGTAGCAGAGAAAGCTTTTTACTGAAGAATTATCACTTAATATCATTGTCTGGAGATATTTTCTATAGAGCTATTTTATTCTTGTAGTGAGGAAGCTTCTTTTCACATGGGATGTGGGGTGGGTGAAAACCTCAATGTTTACTTGGCAGATTTCAACTGTGTTCAGATGCATGCCTCACTCATACCCTCCCTGTGACCTTGGTCCTCCGTGTCCTACGCCTTTCTCAGGACTAAAGGTTGTGCTGCCCTTTCCCAGCGGGTTCCCTTCTGCAGGCACTTTACGTACAGCTTCCTTTACTTTGTTAACTCTAGTACCAATCGTCCATTTGCTTTCCAACTTCCTCAAACTTTGTCAAATCTTTTCTTTACCATTGCTGTTTCTCCTTTTTCCTTTGCCTTTGTTGGAAGGCCCTGTTAAATTCCTCTGCTATTATTTCTTTAGAGTTTATTGCAAAAAAAGTAGATAAACATGCATAGCTCATCTGCTCTGCTTAATAGCAATCCTTACTGTTCCTCATTGCTTTTTAATATATACTCTGTGCTTGCAACATGTCTTTATAGTTTGTGTGCTTTTCTCGTATGCATCATGTTTTACATCCTTGTGATGATTTACAGTTTAAGAAGCACATGTTGGGACTTCCCTGGTGGTCCAATGGTAAAGAATCCACCTTCCAATGCAGGGGACGTGGGTTCAATCCCTGGTCAGGGAAGTAAGAGCCCACATGCTGAGGGGCAACTAAGCCTACGTGCCTCCAACTACTGAGTTCATGCGCCTCAACTAGAGAGCCCGCGTGCCCTGGAGCCCACGCACCACAACTAAAGAGACCGCATGCCACAACGAAAGATCCCACACGCCACAACGAAGACCTGACACAGCCAAAAATAAAAAAATACGTAAATAAATTTAAAATAAATAAATGTGCTTAAAAAAATAAAATAAAATACCAAATTTCAAATTGCTAAAAAAAAAAAAAGAAGCAGCACATGTTTAGAAGCACTATCTTATTTTATTCCTAGAAAAATCCTTGGTGTAAGGCACAGTATATTATTCTGTTTTTCATACTTGACAGATGGAGGGACTTCCACCCAGGGAGTTTAATTAACATGCCCAAGATCACTCAGTCAAGTTTTTCAAGCTTCCCCAGTTACAGGATTTTGCCTCCCCTCCCCTCTACATCTCAGGCCTAATTTGTGGCAACTTTATAAAATAAATAAATAAAGGGAAGAAGCGGATGAATTTCAAACACTTAGTTTGAAAAATCTTATTTCTAAACTAAACTGTGAAGTTTCAAAACTAGGTTGGATTTTGGTGTATTTTGTGACACACAATCATTATTGCAGTGAACAATTGAGATTTGACTGAAATAATAGAACTATACTGTTCTGGTGTCTGTAGAAACATTTAGAGAAGCAAACAATTTGTTGAGTTGGGGGGGAGTTAAAAAATGAGGGGCACAGTTTACCTATTAAAGTGCTTTTAACATCAACATTAGGTAGGTTCATTGTGTAGCATGAACAAAATTGACAGCCACATCTGTAGGGCTTTTTCCACCTCTGGACATCATTTAATGGAGCTAATGCATGTTTATTACAGCATGGTTCCCATTAAACAACAGCCTGGCCATTAGACATAAAATTCCTGCAAGCGACATGATGCACTTTCTGCAAAGGAACTTCTTGACCACAGAGACCCTGCTGTGATAATGCTGACAACTTCGCGTTCTGTGGGCTGGAGGGATGCGAGGCAGGGGCCCTTGGCCTTCGTAGCCCAGTCTGCTCGCGAGCCCTCTGGTGGAATTGAGAGAGGTCTGTGTTGCTTCCCTGGAGGCAGGGACCGAGGATTGGCCAGGCTGACATCTTCCTCCCAGGCCCTCTCTAGTCAGATGCCTGGATCCTGAGGGCTGAGCTCTAGCTGAGGATGCCAGCTTCCCCTTTTTCTGTGGAGAGAGCTTGCTGTGTTGGAGCACTGTCTGTGGAAAAGGCAGCCCTGAACAATCCCTGCGCAGCATTCCCCATCTCACTGGCTCTGAGACATTTGAATAATTCCTCAAGTCCTGAATCAAAGAACAGTCCTCATCTTGCTGAGTCTTTAGCTAGCCACTCAGTCAACTGTCTGCCCTCTTCCACACCCTGCTGGAATACCATCATGTCTATAAAAACTTCTCTTAGTCCAGAAAGAATGAATCTCTCCAATTCTTACTGTCTTCATGTGCTATTTATGCTCTGTCTGGTACTTATTTCGCTGTGCCCTGCATGGTGAGGACAACAGTGGGCTGATGCCAATGATGGTGCTGTTAGGACAACATGTGCTCCAGAGGCAGCCTTCTGTTTGAGTCCTCTTTCTGCTTCCCACGTGGTCCAGTCTCCCTGTGTCTCGGTTTCTTCATCTGTAAAATGGAGACAGTAATACTCTCCTTTCCAAGTTGTAATAGAGATGTAGGATAAAAATGTACATACATTGTCTGACACTAACATCATCTTGCTTTTTTTTAACGCTATTTATTTATTTATTTTTGGCTGCGTTGGGTCTTCGTTTCTGTGTGAGGGCTCCCTCCAGCTGCGGCGAGCGGGGGCCACTCTTCATCGTGGTGCGCGGGCCTCTCACTGTCGCGGCCTCTCTTGTTGCGGAGCACAGGCTCCAGATGTGCAGGCTCAGTAGTTGTGGCTCACGGTCCCAGTTGCTCCGCAGCATGTGGGATCTTCCCAGACCAGGGCTCGATCCCGTGTCCCCTGCATTGGCGGGCAGATTCTTAACCACTGCGCCACCAGGGAAGCCCCCATCATCATCTTTCTTTCTTTCTTTTCACTTTTGTGTTATTTACAAATGATTTATTAGTTTAGATTATACTTTTTCATTAAATGTAATGTTATATTTTACATTTGAGAATCTGCCTTTTGAAAAACCTATGTTTGCACCTACAGATCCTACCTAAGTCTACCTGTGTCTCTCTTCCTGAATTTACCCATCAGTAAGAAAATGCTGCTATTTTACCATTAGGTTGGTTGCTTTCTGTCATGGGCCCAAGTTTGGGCTGACTCCTCTCCATTTCCCTCTGAGCTCCTTTTTTTTTCACTTGTGCACATCAGTGTGATGACCAATTTGGGCTGTTGGATGTTCTGGATGGTGATCAGATGGACCTCCTGAGCTCATGATCTACATCGTCACCTGGCAGGGGAAGCTTCCTAAGAATTAGAGCTTCATTCCCTGATGCCTGGATCTCAGTGCTTTGCCCTGGGAGAAGAGGACCAGGTTGCCATTGGCCACCACTAATATCAAAGAATAGTTCTGTGTATAGCCATCACGACTCCTTATCTTGTGCTTTACAGCTGTTACAGTGTTTTGATAGGTACTCTCTACTGCAATTCATACTACTGACTTGGAGGGGGTCACATACCGCCTCTATGGGTGGGGACATTGAGACTCAGGGGCGTATGAGATGACCCTCAAGTCAGCCAGCAGATGCAAGCCTGCATCTCACATCCTCTGATTCCCAGTTGGTGCCTGGTCTCCGTCTTCTCCACGGTGCTATAGAGGCTTCTGCTGCTGGTACCCACTCTCATCTTGTCATACTAGTCCCACAGAGACAGACCCCCAGAAACTCACAACACACTTGCAGGATGTGATTCATTCTCCCTAAAACAGGGAGACCAGAAAGATGTTTTGTTTCAGACCATCTTCTTGAAAGAACTCCTGCCTGATCTCACCGTGGGCCTATTGTAGAACTGTGAAGGAGGGTTACAGCTTGAAAAGGCATCTTCTGTGATTGCTACATATCACTCTAGGGGGAGATCTCCCTCCACTCAATGCTTTTGGCCTTTTGGGAGAATGTTTCCCCATTTACTGAAGGCCAAGTCCTTTGAGAAAAATGTACTGCTGCGCATACTGATTTATACTGATCCTTCCAGCGAGCTGTGTAGACGATTCATTTATCAGTTGGATGGTTGGGAGTTTATGGGGATTCTTACATTAGACCCAACTGTGTCTTTTAACCATTGAGTTATATTATTCTGTAATTTTTACTTCATCTCTTTAGGAAGGGAATTTCTTGTCAACTAGGACTATATGCCACTTTTTACAACATAAATATAGTCTCTTAATGACAAAAGGAAGTGCAGGGTCTAGAAAATATAGCTCAGTCTGAAATCATGCAGAAGAAAATGCAAGTCTCACTGGGAGTAGGGGAGTTAGAAAGAATGACAAACCCAGACTTGCAACAGAGGCGTGGAGCCAGCAGGGCAAGCTTGAGTCCTCTCAAGTAGTCGGGACCTGTGTGAATTGCTGTGTGTCTGTGTGTGAGGGGACATTCTGAGTCAGAGTCTAAAGTGACAGCTGGGGTACTTCCCTGGTGGTGCAGTGGTTGAGAGTCCACCTGCCAATGCAGGGAACATGGGTTCGATCCCTGGTCCAGGAAGATCCCACATGCTGCAAAGCAACTGAGCCCGTGCGCCACAGCTACTGAGCCTGCGCTCTAGAGCCCGTGAGCCACAACTACTGAGCCCACACGCCACAACTACTGAAGCCTATGTGCCTAGAGCTGGTGCTTCGCAACAAGAGAAGTCACCGCAATGAGAAGCCCGCACACCGCAATGAAGAGTAGCCCCCTCTCGCCGCAACTAGAGAAGGCCCACGTGCAGCAACAAAGACCCAATGCAGCCAAAAATAAATAAATTAAAAAAAAAAATCCTCCTGGGTTGGGGCACATAGTTTAAAAAAAAAAAAGTGACAGCTGGTGTTTGAAGCCTGCATCCATGGACACAGCAAGGGTGTGGGGCGTGGGTGAGCTGGCCAGGAATGTTTAACAGCCTGGACCAGAGTCCCAGTTTAACTCTGTCCTTATAAAGAAAGACTTCAGGTGCTCTGGATCCAGCTGATGTTCTGGATTCTCCCAGGGCTAAATACAGGCTAAATAAACCCCAGCCTCCAAGCCCCATAGGCATTTGGCCAGTAGGTCTTTCAGAGAGGTTTTTATCCGTTTTGCTCATGGAGAGTCTTGGTGAGGTTATGTGGTGAGGAATCACAGGTCTGCATTCTAGACATGGTGACTTTTACATGACCAATAAATATGCCTGCTTGTCTGAGGCCAAAATTGGTCTCAGTGGATATAATTGAAATTGCTTTGTGTTTCTGATTTCTCATCACTTTTTTTTTTCCCAGCACGACCAGCATGTATAGGAAATTTTGTTCTATACAGTTTAGTTGCATATAACTTTGGGCCCTTTAAGGGAGAAAAATGAGAAATAATTCAATTTAACTTCTGCTGCATAAATGAGAGCTGGAGCTTTGGGAATGTGTTAGGCAGTAATAACAGGAATCACTTGTTTCCTAAAAAGGCATTGCCTGGAACAACAACAAAACTTTTTAATATATGCCTGGGATGACTTTAAAACCACTCATGGGGGTTTTTAAAGGGTTTTGCTACCTGTAGTTTGAACAAACAGTAAAAAGCAAAAACTTGGTTTACTAATTCCCCGAAATGTGTCTGTTCTGAACTGGGCTGTTCACAGAGATGCATCTGTAGCTGAACTCGTGTCTTTGTGCTCAGCCCTTTAGTGCTAGGCTTATATGCATCCAGATTCCAAGAATCACGCTTCCAGAACACTCTGCTAGCATTTCCCAGAGAACCTCGTCTGGGCATAAAAAGGAGAGCTGAAATGTGCTTTTATGAATAAATCCTAAAACGCCTTGCTTTTGCGACGCATCCCTCAGGAATGACCCCTTCTGCTTTCACTGCCTCATTCGTTACCAATAATAGGACTGCTTAGAGATGCTAACTCATTGTCTTAGAACTACACCCAACACGTGAAGCCTTTGACTGTCCTTTAGCAAAGGCCCCCTAAATACAGAGAAGTAGCGCTGTATCCTACGAGTTTTGCTCAAGATAAAGAAGAAAGAAGTTGCCTGCAGATTCTCATCTTGTCCCTTTTAGGTCATCACTTCTTAGTCAACATGCTCTGGGGTCTGGCAGTACTGCTTTCTTTTTTCCTTCCTCCAAAAATCTAGGAGCTGAGATAGCTTCTTTCACTTATTTTGATTAATTCATTCATTTTCACCATGCGATCTGTCTTTCCTATAGGCAGCTGCATAACTGATTCCTTTTTTCATTGACCTTTCCAGAACTCTGCCTTATTCTTTCCTATCCAAGACCATCTCTTCCCAGGAACTTCTATGTTATGAATTTTTCTGTTCAAGAACACTTAGTACTCAATAGAATGGTTACATTTTCGTGTAATCTCGAGCAAATAGGTGGGAAGGAGGGGAGGCAGGTTGCATAGGTCAACATGTGGGAATTCAGGTGTTTTCAATTCCTAGGGGTTCCTCAGTTTGTGATTGTACCAGCTGGAATGCCACCCTTCCCTCTTCAATGTCGCCACCTCCTCTATGTCAGCATGGTCCCAGAGCTCAGACTAGAAGGGTTCAGCAGTCTTTGCCAGGCAGGAAGATGAGAAATGCTTTCCTTACATGGACTTCAGCACTTTGAAAGGCAGTGCATACAAATTACCTGGAGATTTTGTTGAAATGCAGATTCTGATTCAGATCCTAGGTGATTCTGATGCTGTTGGTCCAGGGACTACACTTGAAATAGTAACATCTAAAGCCGCCCTGTCCAATATAGTAGCTGCGAGTCACATGGCCCTAGTAAGCACTTGAAATGTGACTAGTCTGATTTCAGATGTTCTGAAAGTGTAAAATGCACACAGGATTTTAAAGGTTTATTACCAAAAAACCCCGTGAATTTGAAGTTCCTCATTAACAATTTTATACTGATTACATGTTAATAATAGTTTGGATATTTTGGGCTAAATAAGCTATATTATTATCATTAATTACACTTTGTGTCTTTTTAACATTTTAATGTGGTAATAGGAAATTTAAAGATACAAATGAACTTTTTTACAAAACAGAAATAGACCCACAGACATAGAAAACAAACTTATGGTTACCTAAGGGGAAAGGAGGAGGGATAAATTAGGTGTTTGAGATTAACATGTACACACTACTATATGTAGAATAGATAACCAACAATATACTGTATTGCATGGGGAATCATACTCAATATCTTGTAATAACCTGTAAGGGAAAAGAATCTGAAAAATAATATATATATACCTATATATATATATATATATATGTATAACTGAATCACTGTGCTGTACACCTGAAACTAACACAACACAATTGTAGACCAACTCTACTCCAATAAATAAATAAATAAATAAATAAATAAAGTTACACATATGGATCATATTATATTTCTGTTGGTTAGAATGACTCTAATACTCTTTGACTTCATTTCCTCGGTTATCAATAACACTTAGCATATTTTATCCCAGTGGTTCTCAAACTTTACTGTGCATCACAGTCAACTAGATGGCTCATTAAAACAGATTCCTGGCCTACCCTCAGACTGTGATTGAGTAGTTCTGGGGTGGGGTCCAAGAATTGCTAGTCCTTACAAGTTCCCCAGTGATTGATACTGCTAATACATGGGCTACACTTGGAGTAGCAAGACCCTGAAGCTCTTGCCCGTCTTGCCTATCCAGTAACGCTTAGCACACGCTGCTCCTCTATTTTGCAGTATAGTCTGTGAGCATATCTTCTACCTGTTCTCCTGTTCCCATCACCATCTCTTCACCTAGTGGTGTTGTAAAGCCCTTGAAATAGGTTGTGCTTGTTCTTCTTGGTATCGCCAAAGCTCCAAGTTAAAGAATTGGTTTTTCAGTTGAAATGAATTAAAAGTAATGGAATTAATTCTTGCTCTTTGTTTTAATTCCCTTACTAGAAGCTCTGACAAGCACAAAATACTAAATCAGGAATGAAATAAAACAGGGATAAGGATTGGTCTGTTGGGCAATCTATTATTTTTTATTGAAGTATAGTTGATTTACAATGTTATGTTAATTTCTGCTGTGCAGCAAAGTCATTCAGTTATACATATATATGCATTCTTTTTTTTATATTCTTTTCCATTATGGTTTATCATAGGATACTGAATATAGTTCTCTGTGATATACAGTAGGACCTTGGTATTTACTCATTCTATATATAAAAGCTTACATCTGCTAACCCCTACCTGCCACTCCATCCCCCAACCCCCTCCCCCTTGGCAACCACCAGTCTGTTCTCTATGTCTGTGATATATATTTTATATATAATTTATATATATATTATATATATTTTATATATAATTCTTTTATAGTCTTTTAATTATTTTAATATTCCATTGTATATATGTACCACATCTTTTTTTTTTTTTTTTTTTTTAACCACATCTTCTTTATCCATTCATCTGTCAGTGGACATTCAGGTTGTTTCCATGTCTTGGCTATTGTGAATAGTGCTGCAGTGAACATAGAGGTGCATGTGTGTTTTGTTTTGTTTTGTTTTTTAATTAATTAATTTATTTTTTGCCTGTGTTGGGTCTTCGTTTCTGTGCAAGGGCTCTCTCTAGTTGCGGCGAGCTGGGGCCACTCTTCATCGCGGTGTGCGGGCCTCTCACTGTCGTGGCCTCTCTTGTTGCGGAGCACAGGCTCCAGACGCGCAGGCTCAGTAGTTGTGGCTCACGGGCCCAGTTGCTCTGCAGCATGTGGGATCTTCCCAGACCAGGGCTCGAACCCGTGTCCCCTGGATTGGCAGGCAGATTCTCAACCACTGCGCCACCAGGGAAGCCCCCATGTATGTTTTTGAATTAGAGTTTTGTCTGGGTATATGCCCAGGGGTGGGATTGCTGGATCATATGGTAATTCTATTTTTAATTTTTTAAGGAACCTCTGTACTGTTCTCCATAGTGGCTTTACCAACTTACATTCCCACCAACAGCGTAGGGAGGGTTCCCTTTTCTCTACATCCTCTCCAGGACTTGTTATTTGTAGAGTTTTTAATGATGGCCATTCTTTGTTGGTCAGTTTATTGATTTACTATTGTTAAGTACATTGCATTGCATTTTGTTTCTGTGCCTCTTCATCAGTTTAGCTCAATGTATATTTTTTAGCACTTAAAGTACAGATGCTTAGGGCAATGAGGTAGCCCAGTTTCAAGTGATATGTATAGCTAGTCGGAATTCCAGGAAAACACTACCAAGTACACTGATGAAATTACAGCTAGGGTGTCTTGGGAGCCCAGAGATAGGAGACAAACTAGCCTAATGTGCTGATTAAAGCCTTGCTACTCAAAAGTGTCCTCCTCCTTAGACCAGCAGTATCAGCGTCACCCGGAAGCTTGTTCCAAATGCAGAATCTCAGGCCAACATCTGAACTTATGAATTAGAGTCTGCATTTTAACAAGAATTCCCGATTATTTGTAGACACATTAAAGTTTGATAATCACTGGATTGAAAGACAGCTGTAGACTCAGGTGCCATATAAGACTGAGGTTAGCTCTGGGCTTCTTTCCTGCTTTCCCTAAGGGAAGTCTGGGTGTTTGGTCTAAGACAAGTCAGATGGCAGATGCCTCACACAGATGGAGATACATTTCCCTGGGATAAGCATACCACAGCAGAGCTCCGCCAACTGCAACAGCCTTGTTCACAACAAGAGCAAATCCCTGAAAGATCTGTGACTAGGGGAATTAAAAGGAGAGAATTTCAATGTGACGGGGAGGCTGTGGCCTTCAACCAGCAGGATGCCGCTGCTCCTTGACAGCGTGAAAGGAAGCCCGGCTCCACCAGCCTACCTGTCTGGGAGCCACCTGTCACATAGGAGTGGGAAGCAGATTTACTGCCAGGTAGTAGGCAAAATGGCATCACCTCTCTCCAAAATCGTGGGCATGAGATAAGTGAAATGTAGGACTGAGGTTGCAGGGATGATACCACCATGGGAACATTTCCCCCAATTCATCTTCTTTATAAGAAGAATGGGGCATGTAAGGCCACCAGGAAGGTCAGAACCAATTACAGACTAACTCTAGCAACTTATAAGGCTCTGAGACCATGTCAAACATCTGTGTTGAATATTATTTTCTCTAGTATATCTAGTGGAGGTTTTCATTTTTATTCATGTCTTAATACCGTGTTATGATTATTATATATTTAGTGGAATAAAGCAATTAAACATACACAAGTGGATATATCATTGTGACTGAATTTCTTTTACATTATGAAATCTTCATCAAAGCTATTTAAATATAATGAACATCTATAATTTATAATGTTAGAAACATGGAAAAATAGGTAAAGTAGGTAGCAATGATAGAAAAGTAATTTAAAACAATAATAGGAAATATACTTTAACAATATACATAAAAGTTACTGAGGATTTCTAGGGAGCACTAGGGAGCATAAAAGTTATCCCTAATATAACTGGTAAAAATATTCGTTTTTATCTAGGTGCTTTTGGAACATTTATTTATTAACACTTATTCATCTAATCATGTGTTCATTTATTCAACAACTATTCACTGAGCCCCATCAGTGTGCCAGTTCAGTCAGTAAGTGTTTTGGATGCATCAGAGAATAAGGCAAATAAAGCAACCATCCTACATTTGCAAGGAAACAACCAATACGTAAGTAAACAACAAACAAAACAATACTAACAGCCTGTGACAGATGATAGTAGAGGGAAATAAACGTGTACCTATTAGCAATTGTTGCTTACTGAGTCACCCCAAAGCGAGTTAAAACAACTAGCAATTACTGAGCTCACAATTCTGGAGTTTGCAGTTTGTGCCAGGATCAGCTAGGGCTGTTCTTATCTGAGTTAGGCCCACCCGATCTCAGCTGGGTGTCACCTGTGCTTCCACAGACGGCTGCTAGATCAGTTTAAGGCTGGTGGGTCATCTCTGCTCCATCATTCTCATCCTCCAGACTACCCTGAGCTTGTTCATTTGGTGATGGTGCAGGGATCTCAAAAAAGAGGATGGAAATACACAATGCTTCTTGAGGCCTGGGCTTGAAACCCAGTAGATTCCAGCTCTTGATGGAACTACGAAGAATTGAGGCCACTTTTGCAATCGTAACACATCAGAACAGAACACCCAGGACTAAGTGCCAAAGCATTACAGTGTTTGGAGCCTGGTTAAGTAAAGAGCCAGTAAGGAAACTAGCAGAGTGTGATGTTCTAGAAATCTCCAAAGGAGAGCAAGAGATAAAAGACTTGAAACTAATGAAACAGATACAAGGAGCACAGATAAGGAACCCCAAATAAATGATAACTTTTATGACCTATAAAGCATAAAATTATATAAATTATGAAATGGTAGAAAACTATCCTAGAGTTTGGTAAAGTTACCAAGAAGTAAAAACTCAGTGGTCCTTCTGGTCTTTTCATTTTTCACCAAATCACCTGTATGGAATCTGTGAATTAGTTACGTTCTTGTATTTTGTGCTACTTATCAAAAAGGAATCCCTGTGGGGACCCAAGGGAGGAGAGAGTGTTCAAGAGTGTCCAAGAGGGAAAAAAAAGGCAGGAAGGAAAAAAAAAGCAAATTTAGTTTGATTGCTTATCTATAGATCTAACTCTAGAATTTAAGAATAAAATATATTAGATTACATCCAAAAGTTTCAATGTCATTTCCTTTAATATATGTAATATATGTTTGTATATGTATATGTACATATATAATATATAATACCTATTTTATATATGTATAATATGTATATATATACACACATATATCGTTTTCATTGTATATAATTCCTTTTGGAAAAATGCAGTTACTTAAAGGCTTTTGCTGGTCCCTTATTTTCCCACTTTTCATTGTGATCTGTCAGTGGCAATGTGACCTATTGCAGACTGCTCTCAGAAGTTTGATCATCAGGATTACTCAAGCGTTACTAATGAACCAGGAATGATGTGTCCTGTGGTATTGGACATCCGGTATTATGAGAAATAGGTCTATGCTCTAAAGAAGAAAGAAACACTGCTATCCAGCATAAATGGAAGGACCCTAACCTTGCTTGATTCCACAGATAAACAGAGGTTGCTTTCTAGCTCTGATGAGAAGGCACATTTTGAAATGGAATTAAGAAGCTGACATGCACACCTGAGTCAGATTCACCCATGCCTCAGGGATTTAACCGTGATGATGGAGCTTATACTGCCTCTTCGCGTGCAAGCTGGAGTTCTTTCGTTATAAACAGTTTGTGTCAGAAAGGATGAAACACATATTTAGGACTGAACTCAGTGGCTCTAAAAAGCTTCTCCTTGCTTCTAAAAAATAAAGATGGAGATTAGCTGTTTTTATATAGTTCATCTCCTGACACAACTGAAATGGAAGAGGAGTTCCATTTCTCTAACAATTTATTTCTGTGATATTATGTCCAGAGTCCAAATTTCCCAGTTAAGCATAATATTATCCATGTTCATGAAGATTCTGATGACATGATTATTTGAATAAATAAATAATTGGATAATTTAGCACTTCCCAAAGTTTATGGATAATAAATAAAAGTTTATATTGTAGAAAACACCTAAGAAATCCAGTGTAGTATACATTAGCGTAGTAAAACTTTTGAGAATTGTCTTATTAAAGAAATTGGTTAAATATTATATAATCCAGAATTTTTACATATACTTTATAAAACATGGAGCTGTGTTATTTTCATAAAATGTCAATTTGAAGTTCATATTACTTGGTGTTCTGCAAAATACAATTTGGGAAACTGAGCTCTTTTGTTTTTTCACTTCCTGAGCAAAACACCAGCCCCTTTGGGAGAGGGCCAAGTCGTAAAAGAATTACCAGGAGTGGGTGCATGTGTCCATTTACTCAAGCAGGTGTAGCTCTCAGATCCACAGTCTTAAATCATTCTAGAAGAAAACTCCAGAAAACCAGGATGACAGGGATACAAGATCTCATGCAAAGAGAGCTAGTAGGGAGCATGGTGACAGAGAGAGGCAAAATAATCCTGAGAAACAATACCATAGAGCGGCAGGGTGGCCCAGTGGCTCAGAGCAGTTAGAGACACATCTTTGACACTTTCTGGCTGTCTGACCTCTGCCAAAGTATTTAACTCCTTTGAGCCTCATTTCCTATCTTAAAAAAAAAAAAAAAAGGAGAGCCCTAATACTCAGTTCAAAGGATTGTTGCGAGAATTAAATCATGAGAATGATATCTGGCACATAACAGGCACTCAGTAAATTATTATATTATTAGAGAAAAACAGGAAATGGCATGGTCGGAGTCAATGTTTCATCCCGGGTAGATATTTATATCTATAGCCATTGTCTCAGATTTATTGACAATGACACCTGGAAGGGAATTTAAGTTCATTGAGCTCATCCCCTTGATCTTACCTCTACACAAACTGGAGCCTAGCAGTGATAGGGCTGGAAGCACTTAGGTCTTGTATATTTAGTCTCTCACTCATGGGACTGTAGGAATTTAAAGACACAGAAGACGTCTTGTGCATAAAATTAGCATGGTATTTTGGAGCACATATTGACCTTCTTAATTCCCCAAACATTTTGAATAATCCGAAATATACTTTTGAAGTCAAACATTTCAGTGTTATTCCTGAGTTATTTGTAAGGCTTTTAGCATGCTGCCCTTTAACTTGAACTGGATGTCAATTTCAATAGAATATTCCTCATTTTTGGAAGGGGAACTCTATTTGCATTATCAAAGAGTTTTCATTGGAAATGGATGCTAAGGAATTTAACCTATCTGGACTGGATCATTTGGATCTGTCATCTGTTCTCCATAACTGTTACCTCTTCTCTAATTCTCATTCTTTAGCTTTCTCCATCAAATTTTAGGATTCTGCCTTGTTTGTCTTCTGTTCCAGTGATGAAGTTTTCTGCAGTATCAAGTCTACTGCCTCACTTTAAATTCAGCTCTCAGATTTTTCTTTTCCTTGTACATATTTCTGACAACAGGTTATTTTCAACTATCTGCCTTGGCTTTGTAAATACATGAATCTTTTTAACTAACATTCTGAGAATAAAAAGTCTTCAAAGTTGTCTCCCTTTTTTTTTTGTTTTTCCTGTAACTTTTTGGTTAAAATTTTGCTATTCATTCCTAGTTTTACTGCTTTGTTACAGAGAAAATGGCCTTCACATTTTCTAGTTCTTGGAATGTATTGAGATGTTCCTATGTTCTCTTATGCAATTAGTTTATGTCCACGTTCTAAGAAAATTACAAGATAATTTTTTACTCTGCATGTAGAAAGCCTATTTAACCATTGAATGATTACAATTGCTCCCCTAATTATAAAAAGCTCTATATTTACTTCATTTTTAAATTTTTGAAAGATTGAGATTTTTGTTAAAAGCTACCATAATTATAAATTTGTCCATTTCTCCCATTTTTCAATTTTTTCCTTATAAACTGTTTTCAAACAGTTATATAATCACCGTGCATTCTACCTTTTATAAAAGTAAATAACTACTCTTGTTTCACATAATAAATTTATTCAAAGTTTACTCTGTCTGATACTAATATTGAAACTACATTTCATCTTTACATTTTCTAATTCTTTCTCATCTTTACATTTTCTAATTCTTTCTATTCATACTTCAAGTGTCAGGTGTGTCCTTTTTAAGCAATACATAGTGGAACTTTCGATGAAGTGAGGTCACATAGAGCTGAGGAAATTTTTGTCATAAACTGTGGGACACTTTCACCTTTAGTCTCACAAGCTCTCATAGACACCCACTCATCACTTTTATCTGATTTTCTTTTGCAAGCTAGACCTGCTGTGTATCATTTCTTAGTAAATTACACAGTAGTCTAATTAATTAGTGAGGAAAATTTTCCTTTCTATTGTCTTAAGATAATAGACTTCTGAGGTTGATCTATTGAAAAAGTAGCTTGTAAGAAGGTATTGGTATAAATGTAATGAATTAATATGTCAAATTTCTTATTAAATGTGCTAGGGACTGTTGGATACACAGGGAAAAGTACAAAGCACGTCTTCGAAAATTTCTCCCGTGTTGACCTTTGGCAAATGCTGTGAACCATCTGAGACTGTTACCTCATGCAGAAGATGAAGCCATTGGTCTGTCTTGACTGTAAAGTGCTCCTTCTCACTCGGAGGTTTTATAACTCTGCAGCTCTAAAAATAAGACAGATCCAAGTACTCAGCTAGGATACAAGCATTTGGGAGAAGATGCACAAACTCTTGGAAACACAGTTTAGACTTTAGTGTGGTTTATGGACAAAAGAGATGGTAGATGATTTGAATAAATGATGGCATGCTATTGAACTGTTTTTTTTTTTCCTGGCAATTGGTTGTTTTTTTAAACAGATACAAAAGTCCAATGTGATGAGTCCAATAACTAAAGGCGTTTCTCTCACAGAAAATATGTATTTCTAAGCTCTAGTCAGTGCCGAACGCATTTATTTATGTAATCATTGAATATTAAGTGATCACTGACTCTAAGTAAAACTGCATGCTGAGCACTGTGCAGTGATACAAACATGAATGGGCTGTGAAACCCTGGAGGCCTTTTGATAATTGTCACTGTAGTTTGATGACTCTGAGAGGAAAGAAAGGGACTTTGATTTTGGCCCTAAAATGATACGTAGTGATAATGAACAGATGTTTCATTAAACACTAGTTCTATAGGGCATTATAGATGTTATGTAAAAATTTATTATGTGTATTACACATTTTAATATCATAATGTTCCTATTAATCTCCAAGAGAAAGATAGAGCATTCAACATATTTGCCCAATAAATTCTTTTATTTTTGTGTTTGTTCATTTGGCAGAACGTCCTGATGGACACATGTTACATGGAAAATCTTTGGGGTGGAGATTTTAGTTAGAGCACCAGTATAAATGCAGATGGATTGAACACCCTACATACCATTCAGGCCAAATGCTGAAGAGCCTTATTTAAACAGACAAACAAACAAGATCAAGAAACAACTGTTTAAGGTAGGTAGAAATGACTTTCGAATGATTTATTCTTTCAGTGATTGGTACTGTATTTCCCTGAGGCTCTGAACTAAGTGTTTAATACGAACGTAGAATTAGACTCATAGGACCCCTACACATAGTTTCTTCTCTGAGTGTGTCACCAATAATTTTGTAGGAAAGCAAGGTCATATCACATTATCTTGCTCTATCTGCAAAGCAGTCTAGAAGTAAACTCAGAAAATGTCTACTGTATCTCATTTCACACCAGTCCTCAAAATAACTCTGATTCAAGTCATGGAAAGAACCTGAACCTAGAAGACAGAAGTTATTTAAAAAACCTTTAGATCCTGAGGAAAAGCTCTGCTGGCTTTGGACTTTTTATGTTTTCATCCATGATGGCAATTCCTAGATGTGCCTTTGGCCCACATGATACATGCAGCTCAACACTGTAGCTGCAAAGTAAATTAGGGGCCAGGAGGGGAAGCAGATGTTAAGGTCTTGCAGCCAGAACCACCCTAAAATCAATAGTAAAGTGATTAATGCTGATGACATACGGAAAAGTCAACAAGGCCAGACAGAGAACTCTGCCAGTGGGGACCCAAAGGTGAAGCGTGAGGACCTCCAGAGTGAAATATACAACAATAATAGAGAACAATTCACATGTGCTATTTATTTAAATGGGGAAACTGTAGGAAGAGACACAGTTTCTCAAATATAAATGGAAGTGGTGGGTACAAATGTTCTAGCCAGACAGTGATGCTTCAGTGGGTCACTATGATGAGAAAAGAATGAGGCTGGACAAGTTTGTGTGTCAGTTATCCATGGGATTCACAAAAATAGGCTATCGTTTTCAATTAAATAGCTCTCCTATGGCAAAATACTCACTGATGCTTTTGTTCCTGTGCTTTTCTTTTTTTCTTTTCTCCTCCCTCAGGAAGCACAGGACAGATCTAGGTAGCATCACTGTTGAACGTCAGATATTTTAAGCTTTCTCCATATTTTTTTAGTCCTACAAAGAGTAAGGTATGAAGGATAGACACAGGATGGTGCCTGCTTCATTTTGCACAAAAGCCTTTTAAATTCTCCAAATCCTGGTCTCGAGATACTCTGCTGTGGAAAATACCAAGAGAAAAAGTGAAAACCCCAGGGACAAATAAAGGATGAGATGAATGATGAAGATTTTAAGATTTTGATATTTTCTCCCCTTTAAATAAGATTACCTACTCTCATGCTTACTGTCCATTACACATATGTTTTGGCCTTTAAATAAGTGAGTCAGAATGCCATCTGGGTGTGCCACTTCCTTACAATTAAGCTGTAAATATGTTGATTTAGGAATAAAGGTACACATTTTATATAGTGTTATGTAAATGTGGTTATAGTCATAGTATTATGCAGACCTTTCTTCAGAAAGGGCTTTTTAAAATTCCCCTGCAGAAGTTATCAAATAATTGTGAAACTATTTAGTTCCTGTACAAACCCATCTAAATATTGAAATCTTTAACCTTCCTGGTACATGCATGTGGCTCAATGCAATTGAGTTTTTTTACTGTTCTCCCTCTTCCCATCCCAGGGAACAGGAAGGAAAAACATACAAAAAGATTCCACTGAGACATGAATTACATTCTCACTATAACATCAGCTTTTGCATGATCTTTTGGAATTGTGGTTTTGTTACTGAGTTCAAGCTTATACTGCTCTTCAGCATGACAGGCCAATAAATGGAGAAATGAGGTGTTGGGGCAAAGAACAGTGACCTTGTTCGGAAAGCCAGCAGACCAAGAAGATGGTAGACTAGTGTCCCAAAGAACCATCTTACCCCAGTTAGAATTCAGGCTTCTTTTATACTAAGAGGGGAGGGGATGTGGCAGGTTGTTGCAAACTTCTGGGTGCTGGAATTCTTTGTTCTTGCAGCTGTCCATATAGGTCTGGTCACAGTATTCCTGTCGATTGGACATTGTTATTTTCTGTTTTGCAACTTTTTGTCTCTCTATGAATGGGAAGGTGTTTTACCTTTAAAGGTCAAGCCTGGAAGTCAGAGCCTTGAAATGGGTTATCATGTATATTTCAGGCTACAGGCAGGGTTCTTTTACAGAGGTGCAGAGCCAGCATGACTAAGCACAGGCAACAGAGCACAAGGGTTAGAGCTAACAGAAGAGATCCAATATGGAATCAGGTTTGTTCTTCTGTGTACCAATTTTGCTTTCAGATGTTAACGTATCTTGAGTTAGTGAATGATGTTAGAGGAAACAATCAAGGATAAGGCTTCAGTGGTCTCACCCACTGTCCTCCACCCTTCCCCCCCCACACACTGACCACCATCAGTGTTGCTCTATAGGTAATACAGCTGCGCTGAGGTAACCCATTGGTCTTGACTGCAAAGTAGTATAGCGTTAGGTTTCAAAAACTTGAAAAATATGGTGGATTAAAAAGAAGCATGTATCTTTGCCAATTCTCTCACTGGGTTTGTGACTTACTCAGAGTCTGTTTCCTCATCTACAAATAAGGGATAACCTTTTATTCTCTAAAGAATTCTTTTGAAAATTAAGGAGTCAAAGCATTTAAACATACTTACTCTAGGACCTGGGACAGAATAAGTGGTTAGTACCTGTTGTTTGACTTGATGTCTAGAAAAAAATTTAGTATCCCTGCCCAACCTGGTTATTCTTTAAAGCATCTTTGTTTCATTTTGTAAGTGGCAAAATGTCACAGGAAAATTGGTAGATAGAAAATAATACAAAAATAGCTCCCTGTTTTGCATTCCATAACATAAAAATTTTTAGGATATTTTCTTCTAGTCTTTCTTCATTATCGCATGATGTTTCATTTTATCTTGGTAATCATTCTGTACACACAATTGGCATACTCCTTTTTCATACTATTTTCCATATTTTTTCATAACCATGAAATTTTAATACCCACAGAAAACTTCATATCAGAAAAATTACACTTAATATTTAAATTTTTTTCTTACTTTGAAATTTCAAAAATTTATTTAAAACAAATGCACTTGTAACAATTACCCTCATGTATCTATTAAAATGAGTTCATTGATTTACACTATGCATGGATTATTATATCACATCCTTGTTACAGAACTTTTATTTCTTTCTTTTTTTGTTCAGTTTATCTTTTCAGCATAAAGCAATCATTAAGTTACCTAGAGTTAAAAATGTATTATGTTTGAAATATCTTTCAAGCTAGAATAAATGCAGTATGCCAAAAAGATAGCACTAAGCCCTGGATACGCTAACCAATGCATTTTATGTGGAAATGATGGATTTTACCTGGAAGTAAATTACTCATCTGCGTGGTTATCTGAAAACATTAACCAAGCAAAAATAGTTGCTGAGAATACAGTACATTTTCCAGCAGGTTTTATGTCCTTGATAAAAAATTTTGAGAAGTCTGTTGATCAAAGAAAATTTTATTTCTCCTTCCGTTCTTGTTAAAAACTATCCGTGGAGGGAATTCTTCATCTAAGATCCATGAGCCATGTGTTGGGACGTGGCGGGGGTGCATTTACAGGTGGACACTACTTAAAATTGTGTGCCAAATGTAGGATTTTTATACCCATGTGAATTGGTCTTGGGAGAGGGAATGGACTTTCTTCATAGGATCCAGTGCTTAATTTGTGGCTATCTCAGTTTCCTTCCAACTGTAAAGGGCAGTGGCCTCTGATGGTCTGCCGGCTCACCCTTGTGTTTGGAAAGGTGTGTGCCCATGCTGAGACTAGTCAGGCTAGTCCTACTCTTCATTCCCCTCTAAATCCTGCAGGAAAAGAATTGACCAGGCTGCAGGAAGAGAATCTGAGTATGGAAATCACAGCTGGTGGGATCTCCCTGGTATCATGGAGAAATGAACTAGAGAGGTTTGGGGTGGGCTGCTTGAAAACAAGCCAACCTCAAAACAACTTCTCCCCCAGTGGCAGACTGTCCAGACCACACACTGTTGTTTAATTTCCCCTTCCACAGGTAAAATATATATGTGTGTGCGTGTGTGTGTGTTTCTCTTTGGAGGGGCTCACAGCTTCTGAAAATGGAGCGAATGTGCCTCGTTACCCAACCTTGAATTCTCTTCTTTAAACTTACAAAAAGCCTTAAAAAACATTCTATCGCTCAGAGAATTGAGCCCAAACCAACACATTGTAAACACTCCACATTTCTTTTCTTCTACTTTTTAACAGTATAATATCTGTGCATGTGTTTAAAATAATATGAATTCTTTCATGTCTTTTCCATTTCAAAATATTAAAAATGTTTAAATTGCTGAGCACAGAAGGATATTTTCTAAAAGTCAGAGGATTTATGCTGTATTTCTAGAATATACAGTCAGATCCAGGGGACATCAATTTTTATTTTAGTGCCTAAAATTTCCAAAACTGTGTCAAAGAAAACTAACATGGTTATTTAGTGGTGTGTCAGGCACTAAGCTAAAAGGGTTACTTACATTATTTCATTTACTCCTCACAGCAAATTGAAGAGGCTGCTATTTTCAACCTTATTTTACTTATGGGGAAGCAGTCCCAAAAATATTAGGTAACTTGCCAGAAACCTCAAAGCTAGTACATGGTCAAACAGGGTTACACCAGGTTTTTCTTTTTCTTTTTTTTTTTTTAATTAATTTAATTAATTTATTATTTTTGGCTGTGTTCGGTCTTCGTTGCTGTGCACGGGCTTTCTCTAGTTGTGGCACGTGGGGGCTACTCTTTGTTGCGGTGTGTGGGCTTCTCATTGCAGTGGCTTCTCTTGTTGCAGAGCACGGGCTGTAGAAATGCAGGCTTCATTAGTTGTGGCACGTGGGCTTCAGTAGTTGTGGCTCGCAGGTTCTAGAGCGCAGACTCAGTAGTTGTGACGCACGGGCTTAGTTGCTCCACGGTGTGTGGGATCTTCCCAGACCAGGGCTCGAACCCGTGTCCCCTGCGTTGGCAGGCGGATTCTTAACCACTCTGCCACCAGGGAAGCCCACACCAGGTTTTTCTGATTCTATTGCCTTTACTCTTTCCAAACCTTACCTTTTCCTTAGAGAACCTAATGATTCTTTTAAGATCACATTTCAGAAAATGCATATGCTGGTGTGCTCCATGGAAATAAAACTGGCAAAGACTGGTGTGGTTACGTTGGTCTCAATCAAGGCTGAGCAGAAGCCACCTTGATCGATCCAATGTGGGGATGTGGAGAAAAGAAATTGCCTGGAATGTCTACAAAGTAATGCTTTCACTACTTGATTGGGGACCTGTGAGTTATGCAAATGATGCTCTCAGAGAATCACATCATTGATGTGTGTCATGTTTATTCTCTTAGCAAAATGGATCTACTTAGATACGAGGTTTGTTATCACTTGAAATTTGGACCTAGCCGTGCTTTCATTTATCTAAAAAATCCCTCCAAAGTGAGAACTCATTCACTCTTAATGATTCTCCTATAAATTTGCTTATGGGTGATTTCAGCTGTGGGGTGTCAACGGGGACATGGAGATTTAATGAACACGGCTATGCCAAATCTTGCATTACAGTGGGCAAATGAGGCATTTTGTCCAAGACAGTTATACTAAGTGTGCTCTGTATAATGAGCTCTGCATTGTAACAAAGTGAGCATGTGTCTCCTGTTTGGTTTAGAGAAGAGCTGTATCAGAGATGATGGCTGACCACAGCAGCTTTTACAGTGGTGCTCTTGGGGCTGTAATATGACAAGCTTTCAGAACAGCATGGCACCACACTCACTTTTGTCAATGCTAAATTAAGGGCTCTTACCCTTATTCTTATGGGGTGTTGGGGAAATTAAAGAGATACACATCTTTAAAAAAATTTTTTTTTATTGAATTATAGTTGATTTACAATGTTGTGTAGTTTTTGGTGTACAGCAAAGTGATTCAATTTTATATATATATACATATGTATATATACACACATATATGCATATTCTTTTCAAATTCTTTTCTATTATGGTTTATTATAGGATATTGAATATAGTTCCCCATGCTATACAGTAGGACCTTGTTGGTTACCCATCCTATATATACTAGTTTGCATCTGCTAATCCCAAACTCCTAATTTATCCCTCCTGCACCCCCTTTCCCCTTTGGTAACCACAAGTTTGTTTTCTGTGAGTCTGTTTCTGTTTTATAAATTAGTTCATTTGTATCAACCTGTAGATTCCACATCATCTGATATTTGTCTTTCTCTTTCTGACTTACTTCACTTAGTATGATAATGTCTAGGTCCATCCATGTTGCTGCAAATGGCATTATTTCATCCTTTTATATGGCTGAGTAATATTCCATTGTATATATGTACCACATCTTCTTCTCTTCTTCTTCCTCCCTCCCTTCATGCCCACTCCCTATCATTCTCTCTCTCTCTTTTTTAAACAAATATGTGTTTATGTTAGGGGTAAGTGTGGGAAGGAAATTATCTAGTCCAGGGGATAACACTCTTTTTCTGTAAATGCTCAGACAGCAGATATTTTAAGCATTGTGGGCCATATAGTCTCTGTCACAAACACTCGATTCTGTTGTAGCATAAAAGCAGCCACAGACAATACTTGAACGAATGAGCAGGGCAGTGTTTCAATAAAGCTTCATTTATGGATGCAGAAATTTGAATTTCATGTAATTTCACACATCAAGAAATATTCTACTTTGTTTTTTTTTAACAATTTAAAAATATAAAGATTTCTTAGTTCACACGTCTTACAAAAACAAGCACTAGTGTAAGTTTCTGTCAAAGGTCAATTCAGCTCTGGTGTCTGCCTGATTCCATATGCTGATAAATTTGGTATCTGATGTTTCCCTCAAAGACATTGCCTCTGCCCAAAAGATCTCTTTCCCAATTTCTATTTCATGCTTAAAATTCTCAGAATTATCTTTATCTGCTGACTATCCAGACTCTTTCAATCTTTAAGACTATTCAAATGACTTTGATCATGAAATATCTCCTTGCCCTCTGTATTAGTGTGCTAGGGTTGCCATAACAAAGCACTCATGGACTGTAAGGCTTAAAGAACAGGAACTTATTTCTCACATTTCTGAAGGCTACAAGTCCAAGATTAAGGTGTCAGAAGAGTTGAAGAGTTGGTTTCTCCTGAGGCCAATTTTCTTGGCTTACACATGGCCCCCTTCTCACTGTGACATTACATGGTCTTTTTCCTGGTGTCTCATCCTCTTCTTATAAGGACACTAATCCTATTGATTGAGGGCCCCACCTTTTGACCTCATTTAACCTTATTTACCTCCTTAAAATCCCTATCTCCAAATACAGTCACGTTGGGGGTGCGAGCTTCAACATGTAAATTTTGAGTGGACACAATTCTTTCCATAACATGTTTGATCAAATGTGCAAAACCTAAGGGGAAAAGAAACTCAGTAATCAAGATAAAAGCTATTTGAATGCAATATTTTTAAAAATCAAAATCAATGCAAAAGGTTAATGATTTTTAAAATTCAAGATTTTTAAACAAAGACAGGTTCTGTATTACTGATTTTTCCTTTTGCCTCAGGCTTCAATATGGCTCAGCATGACTTATTCCTCTTTGCTCCTTCAGCCTGTCCTTCTTTTTAGTCCCTTTTTCATTTATAATATATGACTTCCTTTTCCTTTATTGAGTGAATATTTTTAAAGCAGATATTCTATTTCATGACTGTATCCATCTCCATAGTTTCTAGTATACCACGTAGCACAGAGAAGGTGCCAGTAACTATTTGTTGGTTCGAATGCAGCCACTACATGATTTTAAAATGTGTGCCCTCTGATGGGGCATTGTGGGGTTCATGAGGCATTTAAATATTTGGAACATTTTTCTTTAATCAGAAACGTGTAAACGAAGAGGCTGCAATGACCTTTCTTATGATCTTTATGATGAGGACTTTTTGAGAAGCTTGAAGGAAATGGAAGATGGGATGGGCCTGCAGTGAGATGGAAGAAAGAGCTTTATCTTTCTGTGCAGCAAGTGGTACATGAGGCTCATCATATAGGTGAGAAAACAAAAGAGCAGAGAAGTTGAATAACTTATAACCCACAGCCAATGAGTGAATTAGAGAGGATTTGAATCGCTCTGAATCCCATAAGAGCAACTTCCATAAAATTATATTTGTGTACACATTAAGGAATAGACATTCTTCTTCTTTTAAGGGATTTACATTTATGTAAAAGAACAGCAAAGAACAGTGCAAATCATTAATGGCTTTAGGGTTCTGGAATAAAATGGTCTCTGAAATCAGCCATTCTGCCCTTTCAGATTTCTCCTATCAGATAGCAGCTTGAGAATAAGTCATGTTCTCCTCAACCAGGTATTTGCCATGATGTCATGGATTATGATGAATGAATGTTGGACGAGTCCATTGCAGTTATACATTGGTTGGAAGAAGCAGAGGGTCTGTCAGTTTCCCAGATCAACCCAGTGTGTCCACCCTTTGGATGTACTCAGTCATGGGGCCTCAAGAAGGATATCCCAACTGTGCTTATGGCTTCTTAAGGAATTTATGGCTTCTTCCTCCAAAACAATGGCAATGTTATTGTGAGTCCATCCTTGGCATCCATTCACTAGAGATCCTGTTCTTGTTCCTTTGTGACCCTGGACTTATCTTTTAGAAACATTCTCTTACTTCCAGCCTCCCCAACATCTTACCACCACTGCTATTCAGGAATCGAAATTTCTCTGATCTTTGTTTCCTGTTGTACAGTGGGAGACTTCCCTGTGTTGACAGGGAAGTGGTAACATGTGTTAGCATGTGTTAACATGCCCAATGCATGCTTCTAAGACTATATTTAGAACTCCTGATTACCCTTGCCCACATGAGTGGGATGATGAGACAGAGGGTGATCTAGGAGCTCTGAGGACACCTCCTGTTACGACTTTGAGGACTGTATGATTGCCTAACAATCATCACCCCTCGCTGGGGTTGTGTATTTCAACACTTGACATGGTCCCCAGTGATTCATAACGCAGTGAGCGTGACAGGCTTCCCCACATGACCTCTAGTAGCAGCGGCAGAACCTTAAAAACTGGGGAAAAACCCATGATATGTGTAGATGTTGAGAAAGAGGCAGCTGAACGAAGGAGGTGACCTTGAGGACCCACATTTCCCTTCTGCCTATAAAAATAGAGGAAGCTGGAATGTGGAGGCAAAGGACACTGGTCTCAGAGCCAGGAAACTGGGGACATATCCCAGCCAGGACCCTCATTGTCTATGCAACTCAACATCTAGCAAGTTACTTTGTATTTCTTCATCAGTATGTGGGCGATAATAGCATCCTCATTTTAGGATTGTTGAGGATATTAAAGGAGATGCTGATGAAGCTTAAGCTGCAGAGCTTCTCACTTGCATAGGTCCTGTAACTCATTACATACTTAAAATGTGTTTGTGTGTGTATATATATGTATATATACACATACATATATATATTTTTTTTAAGTGTGTAAATTTGAGGCCCAATAAAATCTGGATCCACGCTTGTTTTAAAATTTCTCATCATGGAACACCCTTAATATCAGGTATTAGGAGAATGTAAGATCTTAGAGCAAGACATGAGATACTTATGTTTTTTTTAACCAACCCTAAAAGAACAAAAGCACATGAGGTATAAAGGAAGGAAGATGTTTATTTAGAAATCTAACATTGTAACAGAAATCATATCGCTTTATTCCAGTCCCATCCCAATCTGTGTGTATGTATATATAAAGGATCTTGTGTACAGTTGTTGCCATAGCGTGTTTACATTTCGGCTTTCCTTGTGATCTCCCTGATGGCATAGCTGAAACAGATCTGAACACCCAAGAAGTTAGCTCAGTGTAAGAGTAGAAGCACTTCTTTTACTTTAATCATGAATTAGTCATATGTCTAACATTTACTAAGCACTTACCATGTGATAAGGATTGCTCCAAGTACTTGAACAACATTAACTCACTTAATACCCTCAAGTACTTTGGGAGATGGAGTCTATCACTGTTTTGAACATAGTGAGGGCAAAATAGAGGTGCAGAGCAGTTAAGCCACTCCTTTCTACCCACACAGCTATTGAGGAGAGGAGCTGGGGCTTAAAGCCAAGATGGCCTACTGTAGAGTCCATGTCCTCAACCACCATGATGAGGAAGACTCATAGATTTCTGGGTGGGAAGAGATAACACTTCTATATTATGAATTTCACTTATTAAATAAATAACTTGGCTTTGAATTAAAGAATGATGCCAAGTCAATAGTTGAGGGTACACTGGGGCAAGGAGAAGATATCAGTAGCCATGTTGGAGAAGGGAAAAGTGAATTTACTAGAGAAATATAGTAGGATTTTGGAGTAGTGCTAGTTTAGTTCTTTTATTGTCAGCTTAGTCTCATGGCAAGGGTTCCTTATGCCAGCCGCATTGGTTTCTCATCCTGTTGTGTATATTATTGCTGTTTTTAAAATCTTAGCCTGTATTTGTTAATTTTTTATATTTTAAATTTTTTGAGATTCCTAATGTCTTTGTTATTTTATTTATCTATCTACCTACTTATTCCATTCAAAGTACTTTCCAGTTTTCTTTATAAAATTCTCATACTACAGGAGATAATATTAAGAGATATTATTCTAGTGTTCAGGACAGAATTCCCTATTACGTGTTCCAATCTTTTCTCTGCACAACTCATATTATGTATAT